>NC_083347.1:122056092-122372486 GCF_019175385.1 Lycium barbarum | reverse complement strand
TGCAACTTAACTGCACATCTTTGTTCTTAGAGGTATCATGTTGATTTAGAGCCTGCACCTGCACTGCCCCCTAACTTTCTCCTTTTGCTAGCTGGATGACCTTCAATGTCTATATATATGATTATTTGATTTTTCTGATTCGAAATTTCATCATTTGTAATTATTATTATTATGCTGCCATTATCTTATTATTATTAGGCTATCACTATCTTATTCTTCAATTTTATCACTACTGTTGTTTCTTTATCATAGCTTTTCTACTCTTGTATTTTTCAAACCTGTTTTGAAAAACACTTTTCTTGAGTCGAGGGTCTATGGGAAACCGCCTCTCTACCCCACAATGGTAGGGGTAAATTCTGCGTACAGTTGTAACTCTCCCCAGACACCACTTGTGGGACTACACTGGGTATGTTGTTGCAATTTCATCATCTAAAACACTTAATCAACATTCAGGGCACTCTTGCGAATGGGACTTGTTAGGTGTGGAATTGGCCAAACAAGTCAATTCTTTTGTTCACATAGTCGTGATGTAAGCGCTTACCTCATGATAGTCGTGATGTAAGCGCTTACCTCATCATAGGAAATTCATTCCTATAAATAGGTAGCTTATGGTTCATTTGTAAACACACCAAATTGAAGAAGACAACACATCCCAAAGAGAGAGAAAAAATCTAAGAGAAATACTCTTAGTGAAAGGCCTAAGTAAGAGAAGGTCTTTGAGAGATTTTTCTGTGGTAAAATTCTTGAGTGTAATTGGGATTGAGGTTGTGAGGTTGAGTGTTGTAAACACTTGTAATATTTCTTCTTTAATAAGATCTGCAGCAGCAACGTGGACGTAGCTCTCACATTGAGGGTGAACCACTATAAATCTGTGTGTGCTATTTATTCTTCGCTTACATCACGGCGTAAGTAGGTTCTGTCTAAGGAGGTTGGTATTTAAGTGGTCCAGCTGTGACCCTCCAATCTTTCCTGGGAACCTGCTTACAAAGGTCGGATTTGGGATTCAAATCCTAACAACTGGTATCAGAGCAACAGGTTGTGTTGTGATTTAGAAACGATGGGAGGCGAAGATGGTACGACGCACGGCATCGGTAAATTCGATGGTACAGACTTTGCGTTCTGGAGAATGCAAATTGAAGATTATTTATATGGCAGAAAGCTTCATGAACCTCTGAGTCCGAAACCAGAGGAGATGAAGCAAGCAGATTGGAATCTCCTCGACAGACAAGTTCTGGGAGTCATTCGGCTGACGCTGTCGAAGAACGTTGCTCACAACGTGGCAAAGGAGAAGACCACCGCAGATATGATGAAGGTATTGTCTGACATGTATGAGAAACCTTCGGCAAATAATAAGGTATTTCTCATGAAGAAACTATTTCATCTAAAAATGATGGAAAATGCTCATGTTGCTGCACACGTAAATGAATTCAATACCATTGTAAATCAATTGTCATCGGTAAAAATTGACTTCGATGATGAAGTGCAAGCTCTAATTTTGTTGGCATCCCTACCAAATAGCTGGGAGCCAATGAGAGCAGCGGTTAGTAATTCTGTCGGTAGTGACAAACTAAAGTTCAACGATGTTAGGGATCGTATCCTTGCTGAGGAAGTGCGCAGGACAGATTCTGGAGAGGCATCGACGAGTACTGCTTTTAATGTTGAAAACAGAAGCATAAATTATGACAGAAACTACAACCGAAATAGGGGCAGATCGAAGTCAAGGAATGGCAGGGGTCAATCCAGACCAGGACGAACATTTGAGTGTTGGAACTGTGGAAAACCAGGTCACTTCAAGAAGAACTGCAGGGCGCCAAAGAAGGAGGACAACAAGGGGGCTGGAATCAACGCTGCTACGGAAGACATTGGCGATGCGTTGTTGCTATCGGTTGACAGCCCGATAGACTCTTGGGTGCTTGACTCAGGAGCGTCCTTTCATACCACCCCACATCATGATATAATGACAAACTACGTGGCTGGGAATCTCGGCAAAGTTTATTTAGCCGATGGAGAGCCGCTAGACGTTGTTGGCACGTGAGACATTAATTTGAAGATGTCAAATGGATCCTCGTGGAAGATTACAAAAGTTAGACATGTTCCAAAGCTGATGCGAAACCTGATTTCAGTAGGTCAGCTTGATGATGAGGGATATGATCTCAACTTTGGTAATGGGTCTTGGAAGGTGGCAAAAGGTGCTATGGTAGTTGGCCGAGGAAAGAAGATTGGCACTCTCTACATGACGGATAGCTGTCGTGATATTGTTGTTGTGGTTGACAACACAAAGAAGACAGATTTGTGGCATTGTCGGCTTGGGCATATCAGCCAGAAGGGGATGAAGCTGTTGGTGACAAATGGCTTAATTCCGGAGCTGAAGACGGTGGACCTTCATACGTGTGAGAGCTGCATTCTCGGAAAACAAAAGCGAGTAAGCTTCTCAAGTGCAGGCAGAGAGTTGAAGGTCGAAAAGCTGGAATTGGTGCACACAGACGTGTGGGGACCTACCACTGTACCCTCTCTTGGAGGATCACACTACTACGTGACCTTCATTGATGATTCAACCAGGAAAGTATGGGTTTATTTTATGAAAAATAAATCTGATGTGTTTAGTGTATTCAAAAGATGGAAAGCCATGGTCGAGAATGAAACAAACCTCAAGTTGAAGTGTTTGAGGTCCGACAACGGCGGAGAATACACTGATGGTGATTTCAAACGGTACTGTGCCGATAATGGGATCAAGATGATGAAGACTATTCCTGGAACACCGCAACAGAATGGAGTAGCCGAAAGAATGAACCGAACGTTGAACGAGCGTGCTCGGAGTATGAGAATACACTCTGGACTGCCCAAGACATTCTGGGCAGATGCAGTCAATACCGCGGCCTTCTTAATTAACCGAGGACCGTCAGTTCCCTTGGATTTCAGAATTCCAGAAGAAGTCTGGAGTGGCAAGAAGGTAAATCTTTCATTTCTGAAAGTGTTCGGTTGCTTATCATATGTTCATAATGATGATACGGCTAGAAGCAAGCTTGATCCAAAATCAAAGAAGTGTTACTTTATTGGCTATGGTGACACCGAGCTTGGGTACCGATTTTGGGATGAACAAAATCGGAAGATCATCCGAAGCAGGAATGTTGTCTTTAACGAAGAGGTACTGTACAAAGACAAGCTGCAAAAGAATTCAGAATGTCAGGACAAGGAATCGGAAATAGTCGATTTGAGGGACTTTCCGGTACCTGAGCCGTAGCCAGGTACAACCGAGGCAGAGGAACAAACAATCCGAGAAGGTGCTGATGAAAGTGCTGATTCTGAAACAAATGAACAGACGCCAATCACAGAGCTGCGTAGATCATCCAGGATCAGGAAGCCGCTTCACAGGTACTCTCCATCCCTCAACTACATTCTACTCACTGATAGAGGGGAGCCGGAATGTTATGAAGAAGCAATGCAAGGCGATGAATCGACTAAGTGGGAGCTGGCAATGAAGGATGAAATGGATTCACTATCGGCAAATCATACATGGGAATTATCCGAGTTGCCAAAGGATAAAAAGGCATTGCAAAACAAATGGGTTTATCGGATAAAGGAAGAACCCAATGGAAGCAAGCGTTATAAAGCAAGGCTGGTTGCAAAGGGATTTCAACAGAAAGAAGGCATTGACTATACGGAGATCTTCTCTCCCGTAGTCAAGATGGTGACTATCAGAACTGTTCTTGGGCTGGTAGCAAAGGAAAATCTACATCTGCAACAGATGGACGTGAAAACTGCATTTCTTCACGGTGATCTAGACGAGGAAATCTACATGCGACAGCCGGAGGGATTCAAAATCAAAGGAAAGGAGAATCTGGTGTGCAAACTTCAAAAGAGTCTGTACGGACTAAAACAGGCTCCAAGACAGTGGTATTTAAAGTTTGACAGCTTTATGAAGAAAGCTGATTTTTGAAGGTGCGAGGCAGATCACTGCTGTTACTTCAAAAAATTTGAAGACTCGTACATGATACTGCTACTCTATGTCGACGACATGCTAATCGTAGGAGCAAACCTACAGGAGATTGATCAGTTGAAAAAAGGGTTATCGGAAGAGTTTGCAATGAAGGATTTGGGAGCTGCAAAGCAAATCCTTGGGATGAGAATCGACCGAAGCAAGGAGGGCATCAAACTCTCACAAGAAGAATATGTGAGGAAAGTTATCAAAAGGTTTAACATGCATGATGCCAAGCCAGTCAGCACTCCCTTGGCTGGACACTTTCGGTTGTCAAAGGATCAGTCGCCGACAACCGAGGATGAGAAGAAGCAGATGGACAAGATACCTTATGCATCTGCAATCGGTAGTCTTATGTATGCAATGATATGTACAAGGCCAGACATTGCACATGCAGTGGGAGTTGTCAGCCGATTTATGAGCAATCCGGGAAAGAAACACTGGGAGGCTGTGAAGTGGATATTCAGATATCTGAAAGGCAGCTCGAGTTCAGCTCTGTATTTCCGAAAATCAAAAACAGGATTGCAAGGGTATGTTGATACTGACAACGGTGGTGATATTGATAGCAGAAAGAGCACATCCGGGTATGTTTACACATTCGGAGGTACTGCAATCTCTTGGGTTTCCAAGTTGCAAAAGATAGTAGCTCTCTCTAGTTGTGAGGCTGAGTACGTTGCTGTGACGGAGGCCACAAAGGAAATGATGTGGCTACAATCTTTTCTGCGGGAATTGGATCAGGACCACGAGGGAAGTGTGTTATATTGTGATAGCCAAAGCGCCATTCATTTGGCAAAGAACCCGGTTTACCATGCTCGAACGAAGCACATACAACTCCGGTACCATTTCATTAGATCAGCTTTGGAAGATGGAGCGCTAGTGCTTGAGAAGATCGCAGGGAGTCAGAATCCAGCAGACATGCTGACAAAGGCAGTGACGATAGACAAACTGAAGCTATGCTCAACTTCAGTTGGCCTGCACGAAGTATGAAAGTAGGAAAGAGCTGCTGCATCGATCAAAGTGTGAAGACAAATTAAAATTAGTCTTCAAGTGGGAGATTTGTTAGGTGTGGAATTGGCCAAACAAGTCAATTCTTTTGTTCACATAGTCGTGATGTAAGCGCTTACCTCATGATAGTCGTGATGTAAGCGCTTACCTCATCATAGGAAATTCATTCCTATAAATAGGTAGCTTATGGTTCATTTGTAAACACACCAAATTGAAGAAGACAACACATCCCAAAGAGAGAGAAAAAATCTAAGAGAAATACTCTTAGTGAAAGGCCTAAGTAAGAGAAGGTCTTTGAGAGAATTTTCTGTGGTAAAATTCTTGAGTGTAATTGGGATTGGGGTTGTGAGGTTGAGTGTTGTAAACACTTGTAATATTTCTTCTTTAATAAGATCTGCAGCGGCAACGTGGACGTAGCTCTCACATTGAGGGTGAACCACTATAAATCTGTGTGTGCTATTTATTCTTCGCTTACATCACGGCGTAAGTAGGTTCTGTCTAAGGAGGTTGGTATTTAAGTGGTCCAGCTGTGACCCTCCAATCTTTCCTGGGAACCTGCTTACAAAGGTCGGATTTGGGATTCAAATCCTAACAGGACTGCCATCGCAGTTAAAAAGCTTTCTGCAACAAAAGAAGGAATGTACGAGTTTGTGGAAAAGAGTCGATCAATTGCTGGCATGAAACATCCAAATCTTGCAACACTAATGGGATGCTGTGCAGGAGACAACCAGCTTCTGCTTATCTATGAGTACATTGGAACTAACTTTCTTGAAGATGCATTATTTGGTAATGTCTTCCATTTATGAAAAATTTCTTCGTTAAGCTTCCACAGTTGTAGTAAAAAAAGGGAAAAATAATTTTAGCTGTCCAAATAATAGTTGAGATTTGATTACTTACAGGTTCAGACGAACTTAGAGAAAGACTAGATTGGCCAACAAGGTATAAAATTTGTCTTGGCCTAGCAGAAGGTTTAGCTTTCCTTCACGGGGGGTCCAAACAGGAAATTATACACGGGGATATTAAACCAGCAAACATTATTCTTGATGGCGAACTAAATCCGAAGATATATGACTTTGGATTTGCAAGGCTCTATCACAAGCAAAAGTTGGAAGGAACACTGTAAGGGAACACCTCTGACCGATTTTGTTTTCAAATTGGTTAAAACTTTGAATACATTGGCTATCACAATTGTACTTCTCAATAATGGATGCCTTTTGCAGGTCATACACAGCGCCTGAAGTTAAAGATCACCCCTTAGAAGCTAGCGCAGATGTGTATAGCTTTGGAGTTGTCACACTTATACTTATCAGTGGAAGGAAAGTCACGACCCCGAGGGCAGGTGGTGACACTGAATACCTTGTGGAGGAGGTGAGTTAAACTCACCTAACTGCAAGAGATTATGTACATGAATCCACATTTTGTGGTTGAAATCTAGGAAACTAAACAAAGTTATTGGCTTTTATGGACTATTATAGGCACAGGTAAAGGATCAGAGGGGAGCTCTAATGGATCTAGTCGATAATAAGCTTCTGGAATATGACTGGGAAGAAGCGATATGGTTCTAAGATTAGCAATGAAATGCATAAGTTCGCGCCCATTCAGACCGACAATGTCAACAGTCGTGAAGATTCTAAAGAAAGAATGCTCAATGGAGACGATTAAGCCAAAGCTGGGAGATTCTCCATAGAGAAAAACCAAATCATGTTTGTTCTTCTGAAAAACCTCTACCCAGATGGAGAAGTAAAGGAGTATCATATTTGCTTTAACAGTGTGCTTGACCAGGCGTGGAGCTAGAAGGAGACTTAAGCGTTACGCGTTCGGCTGAACCTAGTAGGTTTGTAAATTTGTGTTGTAAATTTCAATAAATATGTGCAAATTTTAAATTCAGAGTCCAGTTATTCGCACTAGAAGTTGTTATTGTAAAATTCAGAACCCGTAAAATTCAAAATCATGAATCTTCCTCGGTGTGACTCGTGTGCTAGTACTCACCTGGATTTGATATATAAGGGCTTGCTAGGTTATGTAAAATTTATGGTTGTGGTGCCTTGTTGAGTTAGAACCTTGTTGTATCTATTAAAGATGATGAGAAATTGAGAATAAATGTTTTGTTGAACTTATTGAAATTCAAAGTTGATATTAATGTCTAAGCGTTGATTGAAACACGATTGAGATTGAAGAAGAGTTTGCATAATTTCAAGGAAAATGATTTGTGTTTTTTTGCCTTTTGGTGGAAAACAGCTTCCAAATTTAAGGTACCAAACAATGGTGCTTGTGTTTGGTATGATGGAAAATATTCAATTTTGTTAACATTATTATGAAGGGAAAATTTCAAAGATCTCCCTCACGTTTTGCTTTGTTTCATTGACCTCCTCTCACGTTGGCAATATTACGGCTACCTCCCCTATTTTAATTTTTTTTAACAACTATTTTATTCAATTTATTACGAACGAAAAAATAATATATCTGACTGATTTTATCTCCCTAAGATCATGCTCTTTTAATTAATTCTTATTTTACATTATTTGGATTATTTTTTATTTTTTATTTTTTAGCTCTTCCATATTTGGATTTTTTTATTTTTAATTTTAGCTCCATATCTTTTCAAAATCTTTCCTTACGTATTTAGATCATTCTCTTTTAAAGTCATTCCTTTCTAAAACTCTCTTACCCTTATTTTTAGGATTTCCATATCTTTCTAAGTCCAAGTAATTAATTACAAATTAATTGAACCAACAATTCCATCCAACATGTAAGGGATAAAAAGTTGGGATTGGGCTCATTTCAATTTATTGTCTCTCCATTTTCCTCCAGTTCTAGCTTAGATTAGGGACACATGACATAAATTAAAATAAATGGCTAAGATTTAATTGACTAAAACAAAGTCCTAAGCATGATTTAAATAATCAAATAACTTGTCCATTAAATTAAAAACTTTTCTCTCTCTTCTTAATTTTCCTCCCACAGCCGTATCACTAATCTTCCAATTTTACTTGAATTAATAATTGGGAAAATTAACACGCTATGTCATTTTGGGTAAAGTATTTACCCGAAATGGCCATAGTTTTTTTTCTTGCATTTTTAAGACTTCATCCCATTTTTTTAAAAAAGTTATTTCCCGAGATAGCCACCCCCTTCTCCCCATATCAAACTCCAAGATGCTATTTTTTCCTTTCAAATCTCTTTGTAATGTTGGTGTTTTTTTAAGGGTAAAGTGTATATAAAACACGTACACTATGTTATACTTTTAACACTGTAAAACACTATATAAACACTGTATAACATTGTATAACACTGCATAACACTGTAGACGTGTGTGTAAACTCCTCTTATACGTTATTACACATTTTTATACAAGGTTTATACATTGTCTACGGTAGGTGTATAAAATTGTATATTGTTGTATAAAGTTGTAAATTATTGTATAATGCTGTATATACAAGTTGCGGCCATAATTTGTTGGGTCATAGGTTTGTAATTTTAAAATATGGCTACCCAAATGTAATTTTGTGTGCTAAATTGTACATTATTGAAATTTCCCCTTAATAATTTACAATTTATCTTCCTTTTTTTTTGAGTTAATCATTTCTTTGGAATTTTCTCTTTAAAGTTAGAAATCGCAGGGATATGAGCAATATTTTTGTTAACTAGGTGCCTTAATCGTAAGGCTACTATGATTAGAGTCCTTATTCACATATATGCTTATCAAATCTATTATTATTAACGTTTTTGTAATAATTCGAAGCAACTCAGATTTCCTCTTTGCTACACAATTACCCTAGCCTAATAAAATTTGTGAAGAAAATTTCATGAAACTTGCCCTATAGCAGCCTCCATATAGTGGCATTTTCATGTAGTGGAAGAAGTGCTCTCTAATTACAACAATGAAAAACACACAAATTATAGATGTTTGATCCCCAAAAATTCGAAAATGGATAAGGAAGGACGACTATACGGTTGTGGGAGAAAAAATAGGAAGAGAGAGAGAAAAGAATTTAATTTATGGACAAGTTATTTGATTTTCTAAATCATGGTTAGGTTTTTGGTTTAGTCAATTAAATCTTAATCATTAATTTTAATTTATGTCATGTGTCCCTAATCTAAGTTAGAACTTGAAAAAAATGAAAATATGAGAAATGGAGAGAACTCAATTCAAAAAGTTGATATCAACATTTCGCGTAGAAATTTCACTTTTTTGTAATATAATAATATCCACAAATAGAGTATTTGGAATTTGGTACTCCGCTTCCTTCATAGCCAAGGTATAACCGGTAAAAGTATTATTCAGAGTTCAATTTTTTTTAATTAATTACCACTAAGCTTTTATTTTTATTAAGATAAAATAAATAAATATATACAAAGGCAGATAAACCAAAGCAACAAAGCCAAAAGGGAAATGTTAAAAGACACTTTCCTAATCATCTATATATCAAAAGCATCGACTGACAATTACCCTAAATTCTCTCCACTACGATTCAAGCACATCTCTGGACAATTCCCCTCTTAACTGCTTGTCTGTTGGTATCATCATTCCTTTGTTTTCATTGTGATCAGTAAGTGCGACTACTGATTGTTTTACTTCTTGTTGCTCTTCCTTACTCACTTCCTCTTCATTTTTTGACAGGGCATCAAACTTTTTGTGACCCTGCAGCAGCCACTTTATCTCCAGATGTTTGCACACTATTTCCTTTTTCTTCTGTACCTTGTTTAGCATTCCACTGTGCAAGGTCTCCAATAATCTTGCCACTAGCCAGTTTCCTAGGAGGAAAATTGTTGCCCTTTCCCTGCTTCACTCTATCTCCAGGCACTGCTTCTTGTTTCCTTGGCTCCTTCTCTTTGTTATCCACCTTTCCTTTCTTTTGTTATCCCCTTTAGAGTTCAACTTATATACATCGCGATATAAAAATAAAAAATTATACCATCAAGTCATTTTTACTTGTTATGGTAGATAATTATCCTATTTTCAAGATTTATAGTAGATTTTGAGGAGGCTTATCTGTAATTAGTATAAAATATTATTTATACTGAAAATATATATAACTTAAACTCTTGTTATAAAAAGATTTAGCATGGAAGTTAAAGGGTTAATTACCGTATTGGGATTCCCCCCGGAAGGAAAACTCATTGTCTTCTCTATCACCAAATTCAAAAGTATCTTTATTTGCCTCTATAATCTCAAAGAGTCACAGACCCCTCGTTTATTATTCATTCTTGTGGCTTAATCCAAAAACTAATTAAGCATCAATGGAAGTCACAACAAGTCCTAATTTATCTGTTCATATAGATGGCCATAATGACATTTTCACGTGTGATATTCGTGCTGATGAAAAATCTACAAGTACTGACATGTTCAAAATTTTGGGCTGCAATCATTCTTATTGCAAAATTTGCATGGCTAACTATATAACCTCAAAACTCAAAGAGAACATCTCTCAAATATCGTGCCCCGGTATGGAGTGTAACACACAATTAGAACCGCATAATTGTCGTTTGATTTTGCCTAATGATGTGTTCGATAAGTGGGGAGACACGTTGTGTGAATCAATGATTTTGGTGTCCGAGAAGTTTTATTGTCCGTTTAAGGATTGTTCAGCGATTTTAATTGATGAATGCCCGGGCGAAAATATGATTATTACTCAATTGGAATGCCCAGAATGTAGAAGGTTGTTTTGTGCAAAGTGTAAAGTTCCTTGGCATTCAGGATTTGCGTGTGAAGAATTTGAGAAGTTGAACAAGGATGAAAGGGAAATAGAAGGTATACAACTTATGCAACTTTCTGAGAATCAAGAATGGCAAAGATGTCCAAGTTGTAGGATGTATGTTGGGAGATCAGAAGGTTGTGCACAAATGAGATGCGGGTTCGTTTTTAGTCCATGTGATTTTTTTTCTAAAATATTCTATTTGTCTTGGAATTTTGTAGGGTGAAACATTCTTATCACCTTTGACTGATTTGTGTATATAGGGCAAAGAAAATTTTGCGACACATTTTAGCACCTTTGATGATTTATATATGTAGGGAAAAAAAATCTTTTGTTGTGTCCGAGCAGTCTTAACGTCCTTATTGAGAGTCATTTTGTGAGACGTCTAACTAGTCGTCTATGAGAGTCGCTCTGCTAGACGTCTATCGTCCTCGTTGAGAGTCGCTTTGTGTATATAGGGCAAAAGATCTTTCTTTTTCTTTTTTTCCGTTCGAGCAGTCTGAATGTCCCACTGAGAGTCGTTTTGAGAGACATCTATCTAGTAGTCTCTGATTTGGTAGTTGGATCTCAAGTCTCAGCTATAGTTCCTGGCGTGCCTCAATCTCAGGTTAGCCTTGCTACGGCTAAGTAGTACTCCGCTCGTGTAATGGTTGTATATATGGGCTAGCCTATAGTGTTGTCACCTAAATATACTCAACTTCTTCATTAGTAGATTCATTAACTAATCATAAGTCTCGGCTTGTCTAGCTGTCAGGTTAACCTTTTCCACTTGACCCAGTAGTATTCTACTCATGCAATGGTCGTATGGGCTAGCCCAGGGTGCGTCAGCTATGATATACTCAACTTCTTCTTCGATAGGTTTATCTACAACAATCATTCTTCAATCTTCCCACATATTGATATTATCAAATTAAATAGATAAAATTGCGATTTTGGTCTATGAAATTATGTGATATTTCAATCTTGATCAATGTGTTATTTGACTTTGCACATTTTATCTTTGCAATTATAATTTCAGCTTTTTAGTCTGCTTGAGTTTGAGATAAGCGCTGGTTTAAGGCTTTATTTCTAGTTCCAAATTGATATTTATGTTGTACTATTATATTATTCAAATGGTGTCAGCCTTGTTATACCCTATTTTAACCGGGGTCAAAATAGTTTACAACATCCGGATAATTTCGGGATTAATTAAAGTTGAGAGTTGCCACCTAATTATTTATGGTGAATTAGAGCACCTAAGGTAATTAAAGTAATTATCTAAAGTTGATTTTATTTTAAAGTCTACGAAACCAAATGATTCTAGGTACGAGTTCAACTAACCTAGAGGGAAGGTATTAGACATCCTCTAAATTCCATTAATAATGGTTAACCGACCAGACTTATGTGAATTAATTAAGCTAAGTGTAGGTATAATATTTAAAATATTTAAGAAGATATTTTGTAAGTGTTGCTAAGGTTTTAAAGAAAATATAATAATGTTATTAAAGATACGATTTATAGAAAATATAATAATTTGCATGAAAGAGGATCCTAAGTGTTATTTAAATGTAAGACCTATGCAATACTATTGGTTCAATTATGTATAGGTTTTTTAACAAATACATGTTTCAAGTGTTGGAAAAGAGTTAAAGTGAAGAAGTTACCCACATAATTAATTTGCCTTTTATCTCTCAAAATAAACCAACATTAGTGTAAAATTTGTGATGTTTTGAAGGAAAAAATTATATTATGTGAGTGATTTTGAAATTGGATTTAATTCTTTAGCAAACTCGACTCAATTCTACATTTAAAAGTTAGTCTCATGCTAATCTTAAGTCATTATATCAGGTATCACGAATATCAAACACGCATCCAAAGAGATCATTCAACACACATTCAAACAAAATAAAGAGTTGATTTTTAAAAAAAAAAAAGAGAGAAAAGGGAATCGCCATGGGCGAGCCTCAAGCTGATTTCATCGTTTTCTTACTGTAGGGTGAGATCAAGGAATAAGGACACGGGTCGACTCCATGCCCGGATAGTATACTAATGCCGGGTCTCAATTTGGAAACTCCGTTTTAAGCGAGTCCCGAATTGAGACTCCATTTTTCTCCGATGTGTACATGCAAAAAAAAAAAGAGTAATGAAATTGGTAAGACAATCCAAGTGTTAAAAGATATTGAATGAAATAGATATGATTCATATATATAGTCGATCCTATCTTGCTTGAGATTGAGGCATAGTTATTATTTTGTGTCTATGATATGCATTAATCACAAATTAGTTATAAAAATGATAACTAACCAGTTATACAGGTTATATTACATTGACAATATAGAAATTTTTCACACTATCAATATATAAGTTAAATTAAACTAGCTAGTGATGAAATAATAGTTTAGAGAGTTGTACACAACATAATCTCTTTAATATTCCCAATAAATAAACTAACTATACAGCTTTGTTAATATATATAAGTTAAATTAAACTAGCTACTGATGAATTAATAATTTAGAGAGTTGTACACAACATAATCTCTTAATATTCCAACTAAATAAGCTGACAATAGCATGTAACTACTTGGGATTCTACGTAGTGCAAAAGGACATTTATTATGGACCAGAGAGAGTATATTTCTTTTTTAAAAGGTTTAATGCTATGCGGTCCCCTAAACTTGTTATTTTTTTTCATTTTGACATTTCAACTAAGTGTTGTTCCTATTGAACTTCTGAACTTGTCCTCAAGTGTTTATCAAATACAATCCGACTTACATAATATTCCATCTTCAATGTATCAACATGCTAATATATATTCTAATTTAATTATGCCATCTTTTAGTTAAGATTAGCAGCAATTGAGAGGAGAGAAAAAAGAGTAGCTCTTAATTAAGCTCGCAGTGGAAGAGTAGAACCACCAGAAACTGAAACATCCATGACCTAAAGAATAGCCTACCACATGTCTAAAATATTGCTCCACCTTCATTTCTCCAATTTAATTTATGCATCTAATGTAAAATCAGATTTAGAGGGTTTGATAGACACACTTGAAGATGAGTTTAGAGGTTCAATAGAACACTTAATTGAGGTGTCAAAAAGAAAAGAAAAAAAAAAAGCAAGTTTAGGGAGCCACATATGCATTAAGCCTTTTTAAAATTTTATGTTCAATCAAATTACGTCATATAAATTGAAACGGAAGAAATACCTGTTTCCAAGGGAACCTTTTGCTGGTGGCAAAGGCAATAGTTACAGAAGGATTAAAATGAGCACCAGAAACATAGCCAACTGAGTAAACCATGATCATCACAACTAGCCCCCAAGTCATGGCTATTCCTGGAAATGTTATTATTCCTTTATCTGCATTCACAACCACTGACCCACAGCCAGCAAATATCAAGAAGTATGTTCCTACCATTTCTGCTATTACCTATTTTATACCATTAATTAATAAAATCCATTCAGGTAATAAAATCATAATATCGTAAATAATCAACACCAAAAATATACATCATAATCCAGTAATCGCAAAAGTGCATAAAATTATTAATTGTGGGTTTTGGATATTTTTTGGCTCTCGGAAGCCGAAAATTCTTGGAAACTACTAGCATAGCTATATAGTGGATATTCTCGCTAAGATATACTGAGGGTTGTAGTGGGATGTATACGCTTTCATCCTTAATCAAAGGTCTCGAGTTTGACTTCTATAAATAAAAATATCCAGATAGCGGGTGCTACTCCTTTGGGCCATATGCGATGCAAACCGGATTAATTGAGGCCTGAAGCAGATACTAGACATCAAGTGGAAAATAAAATTAAAAGTTGGCTAGATGTTATGTATATTTAAATTTTAAGAATAAGAGAATATTTTTCCCACCTCGGCCCGTACCTTCTTTAATAAGAGTTTTTGGATGAGGTTGTCATATAATTCAACAAGCTTTTTAGATGTGATTATCACAAACTTAAACATGTTATTAAACCAGACGGAAATTCTAAGTTCAAATTTCACCATTTTCGTATCTAAAAGAATTTATGCATGCTTGTCCATATAATAAAGTATTAGGTTGACACATAAGACCACATGTTGGAGATATCATCTTTTCTATCAACTTTGTACTTTTTTTTAATGAAATGATCACACAATTCATCAACCTTTTCAATTAAAAAAGCTTGACTAGCAACTTTGAATGCTTGATATACTCTCTTGTCGCTAATTTCGATAGAGGCTATATACTCTAACAGCCAACAGACTCATATTTCGATAGATTCAAGTTGTGTTTTAATACATCCTGATAGTTCAGATAGGAAAAAAGAACAACTAATAGTTGGAGTGTGAAACTCGCAAAAAAGCGATCGTTGATCATTAACTCACAAGGTAATATTCCTATTCGGTTGCTATGGTTTTTTAATTGAGTTTTCTTTCGATTATTTCATCAAACACCTTGCATCCAAATCAGGAGTTGCTCACTTTATTAATATTAGTGCTTTAATTTTAGGGAAACTTACCTAAATGTACCATTCGGCCATCTAGTTTATCAAACATGGCCGACATACACACTGCCTATACACTTCGGCTGTATAGGAATGTATATTATATGTATGGTATATGTATACATATGTATAGTGTATGTATAGTATATGTATATTTAGTATACTATATACACTACCTATACACTGTTTATATATTGCGTAAACGACCGAATATTATTTGACTGTAATTTGTTTATTCATAAAAAAAGAAGAAGAAGGTAATATTCCCTTTCTGTTGCTATGGTCTTTGATTATTGAGGTTTCTTTCAGTCATTTCATAGAACACCTTCCACGCAAATCACGAGTTGTTTTAATTTTACGTAGGGTTTGTGGTAGTGAGCTGATTCTTGAAAAGGAAATTGAAGTGGGTACATGAGATAGAAACTAGTCAAGGTCTCTGTGGAACATTATTGGAAGTTTCACTTTTATAAAGTAGAACAACAAGAAAAATTGAAGAAAAGAAAAGCTGCGCCGTAAGGGCCCAGAAGTGGAAACAGCAAGAAAAATTGAAGAAAGAATTGTTCAATGTTTGTTTGTGCGTTCACGTGAATCCAGTTACTTTTGCTTAAATCCTGTATATGTATTAAGAAACGCACTAATTATTATTAGGAGTCGTTTGGTAGGGTGTAGAAGAAGAGTACTGAATATGGTGCATTAGTAATGCTGAGATTAGTTATGCTGTTGGCATAAAGCATCATTACCCCCTCACCTAGTAGCGTTTTTGCTACGACACATCTTACCTAATTTTTGGTCTTATCACCCCCCTAAACTATTTAAAACTGTAATATTTTACCCCCTAAACGCTGATGTCACTCTCATATAGGAGAGTGACATACACTCTTCTTGTCACATGTGCATTTATTTATTTTCTTTCAAAAAAAAAAATTGAAAAAGCGAATTAAAAAACCGAATTTTCTTTAAAAAAAATAAATTTAAAACCCTTTTTTAAAAAAAAAAAAACTGAAAACATGATTTTTTTTAAAATATGGAAAGCTTGATTATTTTTTTTAAAATGTCTTAAAAGATCTTGATTTTCATGATTTCATTTTCTTAGGACACTTTTATTTTTCAAAATAAATTCCGAAAAAAGTGTTTTTCTTGTAAAAATTTGAAAAAAAACTGATTTTTTATAAAATTTTGAAAAAAATAATTATTTTTTTAAAATGTGGAAAACTAGATTTATATTCATATTTTAAGAAAATACAGATTTTAAAGAAAAAAAATTAAGTTTTTCCGTTTTTTATGTTTCTCACTCTCTCAAGGAGAGTGAAACACACTCTCCTTGCCACGTCAACCTTAATGGGGTAAAATATTACGGTTTTAAATAGTTTAGGGGGGTGATAGGACCAAAAATTAGGTAAGGTGTGTCATAGCAAAAACGCTACTAGGTGAGGGGGGTAATGATGCCTTATCCCTTATGCTGTTAGCAAAAACAAAAAAAAAGATTAGTTATGCGGACATTATTTTTTATGAGACTATTTGGTTTGTTGTATTAAATGAATAGGGTGTATTAGAATAGGAATAGTACTGATATTGTTACTGCGATGGTTTCTTATATATAAGAATAGTACTTAGTATTGGATATTATTGCCAAGCAATATAAAAAAAAATAAAAAAAGGAAAAAAAAGTGGATCCCACCATCTCCAAAATCATGTTTAAAAAAATAAAAAAGTGGACCCCATATTACAAAAATCAAGCAATGTGAAAAAAAAGTGAACCCCATATTAAAAAACAAGCAATGTCAAAAAAAAAAAAAACGTGCACCCTATATTAAAAAATCAAACAATATTCATGTAATTCCCAAAGTATTCTCATTAAGTCAATAATGGTGGATTCATTGCCACATGCGTATCAACCTATTAGTGGGAGCAAATGAAATTATGTGAAACTTACATAAATAGCTACCTTTTATTAGCTTCTGACTAGATATAACTATAAATTGCAAAATTACCAAGCGTAGCTACTTGTCTTTAAAAACGCGTGTATTTCTTTTTTTTTTTAAATATAGAGAAACACAGTGAACAGTAAACACGCTCCAGTGAAATCAGGAGCAATTTATGGAACAAATTTTTTGAAATACAGTGAAATATAAGAAAATACAAAATCGGGTTGAGTAAAAATAGACTATATTTTTGGAACAGATTCTTCTTTTTATTTTTAAATGGTAAGTTAAATTAAATCAACCATATTTCACGTATTCCATAACAGCTCACGAATCTCTCTCAACTTTTATCACAATCAAAACTTTTTGAATTCAAAAATCACTAAAGATCTGAAAACTTTCAAATATAGAAAAATATACGCTGGAATACAATGAAATATGGTTGATTATTTAAGAAATATAAAGTTGTAGTATGCGTACATACAATGGAATAAAATGAAATATATCAGAAACTATTTCATAAATTAGAAATACAAAATGCAAAAATACATTAAAATACAAAAATCGTGAAAACAAAATGGAGTAAAAATAGGCTCTACACCTAAAAAGGATAAATACATTTAAATACAGTGAAATAATATACTGAAATATACTGAAAAATTAGATATACTGTTTATTGATACACAAAAATATACTAAAACATTTTATTAAACACTTAGTGGGCATGAAGCTCCACAACTCTCATCAACGGTGTTTCTACAACAACAACTTATTCTCTTGCTCCTAGATGATGCTACAATATCATATTGCTATAATTAATACTATTCTTCATAACTCATAAGATAAATAACATCACATGATTAGCAAACATAAGAAGGATTTTCCTCTTATTTTGGCCTATCCATGGAGATTTAGCAAACAAATTGCTATGGCTGAGCTTCGGCTATTGGCTGGAGAACCTCCACTACTTTTCTTGTAGCCACTAGTGTATTTTTGCTTGGAGTATCAATAGCCGCTATTAAAATGGAGAGTTAGAGCTTGTTGAAGATACTCTAACAATGACTGAAAATTATAAAAAAAAAAAAAAAAAGTGAATGAAAAGTGAAGATAAAGATGATGAAATTTATGAACAATTGAAGAGAAATACAACCAATAACATAACGAAAATTAGTTACCTGTAGAGATTGGGTAACTGATAAGGAAGAAGAAGAAATTGTGCTAATTATAGTGAAGAATAATGGGAGTAAAATACGGTTGTGAATTGAAGATGTGAGAGAAAAATATTTGAAAAAAAAAAGAGATTGTGGGTAAGTGGAAGAGAGGTACTTTATTTTTAGGGAAATACACTGTAGTTAAAAAAACAAGTTATAGATGGTAATTTGATAAATAATTAAACTACTAAAAATAATTAAAAAAATAGTTATTACTAATAAATAAGTCTTAGAAATAGTTATGGGCCGTAAATTGTACAACAAAAAACATGGACCTCCTATTATTACTTTTCTTTAAAAGGTTAAGTAGTCAAACCATACAATTTCCTTTCTTTTCTTATATTAGCCTGAGATCTAATCTAGATATTTAACTGTTGTATTTGCTATTCCGCCATGTCATTTATTTGTTACTAGTACTTGTATCCGCACAAATATAATGACTTGTTTTAGATCACAAGTTTAAAAAAACGTTTGTTCTTTCTTAAACTTCGTGTCAAGACAAATACCGTCACATAAATTAGGGTAAAGGAAGTATATCGACATGGTACTTAAGCTCGATTATCTGTTGCAACGCCGGAGATGACAAACATAAGATAGAAAGTAATTATAAATTCAACGACAAAAGATTGAAAATCGGAGCCGGAAGGTAGGGTTCCGGCAAAGTGATCGTGTTTTCCGGTAAATATTAGACGTAAAGTGTTGCTCCAAGAACTTGAGCTGCACCATAAGCTGGAACCTGAAGAAAAAAGAAAAAGAAAATTATACTATATTTATGAATATAAATTCTATGCTGTGACAGTATAAGTATAAGTAATTATCTATGATCATATGCACTGATCACAAGGTCTACAATTTTTTTAAATCCATATAGGGCATGATTGAAAGAAAAAAGATCTACTATATGTGATGTTAAAAATATATTTTAGCTAGGTTAGTACGTTTATTTTGGCCCAATGTTGTTCGAGTATTTTAGCCTTGTCATAGATTTGTATGCCACTAAAAATATAGAAAACTTCTAATATTAATTTTTTACTATTATTTGTACACATTTAACTTAAAGAATAGTTTACCACATGTCTAAAATATTGCTCCACCAGAAACTGACACATCCATGATCTAAAGAATAGCTTACCACATGTCTAAAATATTGCTCCACCTTCATTTCCCCAATTTAATTTATGCTTCTAATATAAAATCATATTTAGAGGGTTTGATAGACACACTTGAAGATGAGTTCAGAGGTTCAATAAGAACACTTAATTGAGGTGCCAAAAAGAAAAGGAAAAAAAAAACAATTTTAGGAAGCCACATATGCATTAAGCCTTTTTTACAATTTTGTGTTCAATCAAATTACGTCATATAAATTGAAATGGAAGAAATACCGGTTTCCAAGGGAACCTTTTGCAGGTGGCAAAGGCAATAGTTACAGAAGGATTAAAATGAGCACCAGAAACATGGCCAACTGAGTAAACCATGACCATCACAACTAGCCCCCAAGTCATGGCTATTCCTGGAAATGTTATTATTCCTTTATCTGCATTCACAACCACTGACCCACAGCCAGCAAATATCAAGAAGTATGTTCCTACCATTTCTGCTATTACCTATTTTATACCATTAATTAGTAAAATCCATTCAGGTAATAAAATCATAATATCGTAAATAATCAACACCAAAAATATACATCATAATCCAGTAATCGCAAAAGTGCATAAAATTATTAATTGTGGGTTTTGGATATTGTTTGGCTCTCGGAAGCCGAAAATTCTTGGAAACTACTAGCATAGCATATAGTGGATATTCTCGCTAAGATATACTGAGGATTGTAGTGAGATGTATACGCTCTCTTCATCCTTAATCAACGATCTCGGGTTTGACTTCTATAAATAAAAATATCCAGATACCGGGTGCTACTCCTTTGGGCCATATGCGATGCAAACCGGATTAATCGAGGCCTGAAGCAGATACTAGACATCAAGTGGAAAATAAAATTAAAAATTGGCTAGATGTTATGTATATTTAAATTTTAAGAATAAGAGAATATTTTTCCCACCTCGGCCCGTACCTTCTTTAATAAGAGTTTTTGGATGAGGTTGTCATATAATTCCACAAGCTTTTTAGATGTGATTATCACAAACTTAAACATGTTATTAAACCAGACGGAAATTCTAAGTTCAAGTTTCACCATTTTCTTATCTAAAAGAATTTATGCATGCTTGTCCATATAATAAAGTATTAGGTTGACACATAAGTTGGTGACCTGATGACAGGGGAGCCGGCGACCGAAGCCCCGGTGAACGGCGGCCGTAACTATAACTGTCCTAAGGTAGCGGACCACATGTTGGAGATATCATCTTTTCAATCAACTTCGTACTTTTTTTTTAATAAAATGATCACACAATTCATCAACCTTTTCAATTAAAAAAGCTTGACTAGCAACTTTGAATGCTTGATATACTCTCTTATCGCTAATTTCGATAGAGGCTATATACTCTAACAACCAACGGACTCATATTTCGATAGATTCAAGTTGTGTTTTAATACATCCTGATAGTTCAGGTAGAAAAAAAGAACAACTAATAATTGGGATGTGAAACTTGCAAAAAAGCGATCGTTGATCATTAACTCAAAAGGTAATATTCCTGTTGTGTTGCTCTGGTTTTTTAATTGAGTTTTCTTTCGATTATTTGATCAAACACCTTGCATGCAAATCAGTAGTTGCTCACTTTATTAGTATTAACAGTGCTTTAATTACGGCGAAAGGTGCAATCTTTATCGCAATCCATTGCCATGGTCGTTTAATTTTACATAGAATATGCCTTTTTGGTAGTGGCTTTGTGGCAGTGTACTGATTCCCTGGAAAGGGAATTGAAGTGATTACATGAGATAGAAACGATTCCATAACATTTGCATAACTATAAAAAAAATTTATAGAAATGTGCCGTCCGAAACGAACTAATAAAAAAATAGCGTAAAAAAAATAGACCGCCGGGATTATTATTTGTTAACCATGGCAGGTGTCATATTCTTGATCTCTAATTCAAGTAAATTTCTAGAACAAGTTTTCTTGTCTTTCACCTTCTTCAATAATTTAATGCAAACACCTAATAGTTTAGATAGAAAATTCGCAAACATGATATTTCAGTGTTTTTTTTTCTTTTTACCATTTATCTCATTTAAAAAAATAAAAAGGAGGAAGAAGTACTATTGTTGTAGCTAACATAAACAGATAAATATCTATAAAAATTATTAGTGTAATCATAAGAAGAACATTTAAATTTCTCAAAAAAAGATTGTTAATGGCCTTAATGCAATCATATACAGATCATTTTTTTTCCGTGAAAATGACTCTGTAATACTCTGTTGCTCCCATATTACTTTGCAACCTTTTCTTTTGTATGTCTTTTAAGAAATCATAAATAAAAGATGTATTTTACTATCTTATTCCTATTTTTCTCTAATAAATACATTCTAATTAATACAGACTATTTTCAAAAACATTTAATATTAAGGATAAAATGAAAAAATTTAATTAATTTTATCTTAATTTTATAAATGAATAAGTAATTTGAAACTCTTTTTAATAATATGGTCAAATAAAATGGGATGGAGGGAGTAGTATAATTTACGTGTCCTTTTCAGCCAAAGGTGAAATTCTTTCACAATCTATGTCTGCCACTCACCTTCTGTTACAGATCGAAGTCTTTGTTTATTGAATTTTTCTCAATCATTTTATCAAAAACTTCCATGCAAATCTAGTATTAATAGTGCTTTAATTTTAGCCAAAGGTGAAATTTTCATAATACATTGCCGTAATCTTTGTTTATTGAGGATTTCCAGCAAGGAAGAATTTTAGCCAAATTGAAAATCAATAAAAATAATAGCTAAGTACCGTGATTTTGTTACAATAATTTTTGTGTCTAAAAAAATTAAAACACGTCATAGATAGATGGTTTTCTATTTATAGATTTTGTGACTATTCATCATAAAAAATGGGGTGAAAATCATTTACACCTCCCAACTATGCTTTAAAAATCAAACTCCCTCCTTAGCTTTGAAAAATAGACATTCTCCCCCCTTTATCCTGTTTGACTTTTTTAAATGACTATTTTACCCTTACATTATAACTATTGTCTTATTTTTTTTACTTCTCATGATATATTTCATTTTCTTAATTTATGTAACAAATTTCTTATTAAAAATAAAGGGCAACAGTCAAAGTAGTCACACCATCAAATAGCATTAAAGCTCATTATGCTATTAGGAAAATTCATAATTTCATAGATAATCATGAAAATATTTTCACTTCTTTAAACAAGATTCCTTTGTCTTAGTTTCTTTGTAAAGTCATCAATACCAACAATTAACCATCATCACTGATCATCTCTTATATAAGAAAACAATTATGATTCCATATGCGTATCTAGAGGATAATTCAATCAAGGTTTAATGTGGGCTTGTCCCCTCACGCACACCAACCACAAGCAAAGACATGAATTAGGGTTTTGCATGAAGAGTTCACCTTTTTATTCAATAAAGAACCTCTGAGAAGAAAAAATATATCCATGATAAGGTTTTTAAAAGAGAGACATACCTTAGTGTGTTAAACGAAGTTTAACAATTCAGTTTCCTAGTGAAGAACACCCAAACCCTAGCTTGAATCACTTTAGGAAGAATTATGTTGCAAACCCTAGGTTTTAGTCACAAGAATCATGTTAAGAATAATGGGTTTATTGTTAGGATTGATAATCAATGATTAAGATTTTCTTACCTTAGTGTTGGAGCCCTAGAGAGATATTTTCGTCCTTAGGGTTTTTGAGAGTGGAAAGAATGGAAGAAAAACTAAAATTTTGCAACTTATATAATTTCAGCCCGGCAGGCACAAAGGACGGAGCGTCGATCTGCTCCGTCGAATGGTCTTTGTGCTAGGTCAATTCGACGGTACAAAAGACGGAGCGTCGAACAGATCGACAAAGCGTCGATCTGCTCCGTCAAAGTCATGAAATTTCCAGTGAGCAACTTTCTTTTCCTCACAATCGACGGTGCAAAGGAGGGAGCGTCGAATAGAACGACGGTACAAAGGACGACCGTCAAACCTCCTTTTCATGAAACTGTAGAGACTTTTCATTTTGACCATCTCCTCTTGGGTCTTTAGCCTAAAGTCATGCGCGTAACCCAACATATAAGGTTCCAAAGTGTCACACCCCAATTCCGCTAGGGTGTGATGGGCACCCGGCCCCATATCCGAAGCCGAGCGAACCCATAGACCTTTGGGACACACATAATCTTAGTAGACTTTTTAAATCAGATAAAAATAAAATATACAATAAACTCTCAAAATATGCTTGTTCGATGCTTTCCAAATCAAACAGAATCTGTGATCATACAGAATTTAACACATAATGCAGAATGACATATAAGCTGATGAAGTCGCATACACAACTGACATACTATACCCACGACTCTGTCTGCGAAGTCTATAACATAAATCCAGAAATCATAACATACAAACTCAGACTCGGCAACACTCCGGGAGCAAATGGAGCCTGCCAACTCCGCTGGAACATCTTCTGTAATAACTTCAGCTCATCTGGGTGTACCTGCGCGGCATGAAACGCAGCCCCCGAAGAAGAGGGGTCAGTACGAAAAATGTACTTAGTATGTAAAGCATAAAGTACAATAAACAGAATCATAATCAGGTCCAGAAATCCAGAAATATAACAGATGAAAACATATCGAAATCGGAGGTACCGAAGTATAACAGACCGTATCATGATCGGGATCGGGAGTACAGACGTACAACAGAAGGAATCATAATCAGAGTCAGAAGTACAGAAAGTAAGTACAATAACCGAAATATCAAAGTGCTTACTCATAAAGCAGAGATAATGCATGTCAGAACATATGCCATATCCGGTCCCCATTATGGGACTCGGTGAACAGACGTGGTCGCCACCCCGACACTGGCGCCACAACACATCATACTCCGGATTAGGAAATAGCTCCGGAACATATCATATCATCTCAGAATGTGCACATATTATAACATATCAGATGGCCATATCATATCATCACATATCAGAATATATGTACATGACACAGCATACTCCACAACCCATGTACATGTATACCTGCCCCCTCACATCGAGGCACGACGAACAATGCAGTGGAATACGCGTGATAACATATCCTGGCCCGGGCTCAGTGAAGGAAAAATTGAGGCATCCACGAATGGAGTAGTGAGAAACTAATGCATCATAAAATATTTACAAAGACTCGACAGAATAATCCGAATGACAGGTCATTTAGGAAAGAAATCAGATGATAATCATAGCACGTACCTTTCGGATGTCGCGGGGGATTAAATCAAATTAAAGCTTTTGGGATTGTTTGAACATATCAAAATATAAAACATTTACAGAATCTCGATAACATAACTCAGATGGCAATTCATATATATATATATATATATATATATATATATATATATATATATAAAGATTGAGCGACAATCATAATGTATGTCTTTCGGAGGCCACAATGGTTTATGTCAACATAATCCTTCTGAAATCGTTTTCATATTTCAAAACATATTGTGAGAGTCAATAAAATAATTAGGGCGACTGTCATGTAGTGGGTAGAAGAGTAGCTAAGAGTTTCCCTCTGGATTCTATTCAAAAATAAGTCAAACGGAACAATAAGGAAAAAGTCGGGAATAGTGGGCCCACCTCGGACAAAATGAGGTGGCGTACTCATATTACGTATATTAGGCTTCATGACGTCATTGATATGAGTTTTAAGGTAGTCGGATTCAATTTGCGCAAAATCTAGATGTTCAAACAATTTTTCCAACTATTCACAAAATATTTAATTCAATTCTACTGAATGAAAAAGGGGTAAATTTGGACGTAGATTCCAAAAAGTAGAGTTGTCCCGAGGTCCGAATTCAATCCTATTACATCTAGGACATGCCAAGAGAAGAATAAGTAAAGCTTTACATACCTTATTCGCTCCTTACGCCTCTCCAAATTCAAATCCCGTTTCGTCCAAAATCTACATTTGGTCGTGTTTACCAAATATTAATCATAAGGCTTTAAGAATTCAATCTTAACCAATACTTGTCTACAGAAATTTGGGCAACATCTCCCCTATATATACAACATCCCCGAGATTTAACTCGGCTCAAATTTGCAACAACCATACCAACAGCAATACCAACAACATCAACAATCGACTAGAAACACATTCTAACATAAATAGTCTTCTTTTCCAAATAATGCAACAACTTTCAATCCAACTTTGCACCTTCAAATCAATATCAATATTTCCATGTTTATATACTAAATTAAGATCATTCAAACATAGGCCAAGAATATTCCAAGCCATATATCCAATATTCAACGATTCCATATTCCATCCAAAATTCCTACATATGCAACAAAACCATCACAACACATTTTCTACTTTCAAATTCATAATCAACAACAACAATCCACACTTTAACAACTTCATTTCCATAATATCATAAAATCATACTAAAATGACATAATCTTCTACAATCAATATCAATGCCAACTTAAACCATTTAACCTTCATTTACATCATAAGGATCACCACAACACAACTAACACATTAAACAAAATTAATCCATTTCCATTCTACTTCCATACACCACATGGCTATATTCCATATTTACAACCTCAATCAAAGTCATTCAACTTCCATTTCCAATATGAATTCCACCACAACCACAACTAGAATACAACATAAAATTCAACTCATATTATCTATACAACAATATACATATACGGCCACTTACATATGTCACACCCCATTTTAACCGGGATTAAAGTAGAAGTATGACATATTGGAGATTCCTGTTTTTGTTTGTTTTAAGGAGTCGCCACCTAATTATTTATGGTGAATTAGGACACCTGAAATTTATTAAAGTTATGCTTAAAGTGAACTCTGTTTAAGATCTGCGAAACTTAAGATTCTAGGTAAGGGTTCAATTAGTCTAAAGGGAAGGTATTAGGCACCCTTTAAGACCCATTAACAATGGTTAACCGACCGGACTAAAATTTAATTAGGCTAGGTGTAAATATAGTATTATAGAAAAAGAAAGTAGGTTTGTAAGTATGGCTAAAGATATAGATAAATATGTAAGAATGCTATTTAAAATAGAACTTGTAAGAATAATAATAATTTGTAAAAAAAAAGTACTTTTAATGCTATTTTGAAATACGACCTATAAATGTTGTTGAAATTTTAAACGATAGTATAATAATAATATTTAAAAATATACTTGTAGAAAATATAGTGATTTAATAAGAGTTTAATTATAAATAAACCAAAAGAAATGGGATGAGTGATGTTTCATATGTATTCCGAATATGAATTACGCTAACTAACAAATTAAAATGTATTTGTAGAGTTATTGCAAGATTTATATTGATGTTTCAGCAAATGTGTATTTCAAGTGTTTGAAATGAACTAAAGTAAAAGAGTTATCCGTTAAATTAGTTTGCCTTTTATTTAGGATGAGCTAATGTTATGTAAAATTCGTGACGTTTTAAACTTCTAAGATAGTAAGTATAAATTATTATTCCGTTAGCCAAAAGATGTAGTCATGCTTTTTTTGAAAATCAATTACTCAAATAAGTGTTATAGATACTATAAATAGTTTTTAAAAATAGAAGTGAATATAATTTATGGAGTTAACTACCCATTACTAAACTAAAACTTTTAATGTTACTAAGGCTTATCTTAATTAACAAGCATAAATGTTAGTTATACAAAAGCAAATAAAAATACACAAAAAATAAGGAAGAGAGTAAAAGAGTAAATGGGTCCAGCCCATTTTTTGAGGCTGCTGTGGGCGTAGCTGTTGGGCTTCGGCCCAACAATCTCTTTTTCTGGATCTAGGCCTCTGTTGGGCTTCGGAGAAGAATAGTTCACGTTGGACCTTAGCCCAAACCGAATGTGGAGGAAGAACGAATCTCTCGGGCTCGTATGCGATCGGTCATGCACAAAACGAAAAGAAAGGAGTTATTATACGATCAATGAATAATGTGTAAAATATATATGCAGAAAGATCGAAGGTTATGTGTATGCTTTGTATAATCAATGTGTATCTCATACATACACATTCATAAGGATGTGTAGAAGGCAAATATTGGAGAGTATTAACCCCGCCTTCCTATCAAAATATTAATTGAGATATAAGGGTCCTATACAATATAGAACATCCCACAATACACTTGCAATGGACAACCACATAAGCAAATAAAAGGAAGAATAGGGCAGCAATCAACTCTCTAAAAAAAATCAACATTTAGTGTGCACAGGTTCGAACAAAGGGCAAACGTTGTTTATTCAATCCAAACAGTGGGCATACTAGACCCTAAATAAAAGGTAATATGCGAGATGAATGATATTCAGGCGGTAGGAAACTGGAAACGAAACTAGCGAGGGCAAACTCAATTCATATCCTTTAGACTAAATAAGCGCACGGTGGCCCTCTAACATGATGACAATATAAGTTCAAGCAGAAAACAGAGAAGCCTTTTAGTGGACTTGTTACCCATTTACTTGAAACATTTGCCCCAAGCTAACCATGTATAAATCAACTAATGCAATAGCATACAAGAACTGCCATATATCTGGATACAATAGGTTCTTAAAGCATAAATCTAAGCTCAACAGAGCAGTCCTAACCAAACAGGGAGGAAGTCAGATAGGGTCATTCAACAGGAAACAAATACTGATTTTTACAGGTTTCAAATGCTAAGAGGATTGAACAAGTAGTTTAAGCGAACAAAGATCTATACATCAAATAGGATTCTCATCTCAATCCTGAACCAACCTCCTATAAAACCTTACAAATAACAAAGGGGAAACAGTGGGGTATAGAGACATCAGACTATCAAGTAGAACACAGCCTTCTGGGTTTACAAAAAAAAAAAGAAACTCAGTCATGCTAATCTGTTACTAGACTATCAACAGACCAACCAGAATTATAATTCGAACAAAATATGAAACGATGAGAGAATGCTCATGCGCCCTGCCAAAGACAGCTCCTAGAACAGAGAAGCAGGGGTTTTTATAAGGTTTTGTCCTATAATATTATAAGTTCAAATGAATACTGCCTTGATCCCTTAAATAAACTACAGTAAGCTAAACAAACAAGTTATCATCCAACACTATAGCTCAATTACTTTGAAGAGGGAGCGACAGACAATATTTTAACCAACAGTCATGAACAATTTCAAGCATAAAACAGCCAGCACTCGATCGAACAAGATAGGACTGTGACATCTCTTTTTGGACATAGTAATAAGCTGCAGATGTGGAGCTAAAACACTAAATACTTCTAAAGACACTAACTAGTCTATAGGTTAGGTTCAGGCTGTAATGTGCACATAACAAGAAATTGAAACTGCCTACTCCTCAGCTGGTTAAACAGTGCATATATTGAACTTAAACACATTTTCTGGCATCCTTATTGTAGAACTAACCAATGAATCAGACGACTTAAGATTCATATCTTATTAAGCAGGCCATACAGAGTTTCAAATTTATTTAATGAGCATGAAAAGCCTTAATCAATTCAAATACTTAAATTACAACAAATAGGCACATTTCATAGTGGTCTAATCGAGGGCAATCATCAAAATAAAAAAAAACGAGGGAAAGGAGGAATCTGAATGGTTCATAGTTTGTATGCTACTCAAATACAACCACCAACTAAAAAATGATGAAAAATAACAGGACCAAACAGAATTCAGCAACCAACATCGACATGTTGTATAATCACTTTACCGCATTTAAATCTAAGCAGATTACACTCGTCGCGGGCACACTACTTAGAACAAATAGAGTAAAGAGGGATAGTTCAGAACTGTTTTAAACATATATGCAATATGCCTAAAATATACATATCAGGGTGTGTATATCTGTTGTATATCGAATGTATATCTTCTTCTTATCTTGTTAACCCATTGTATATCCTATGTATATTCAACTTAAAATAGATTCTGAATCCTGGAAATTCGGTCTAGCAACCAAATTACAGCATACATCTTCCAAGTTCATTTAGCAACTAATGTTCTATCCTAACAGCTCCAAACATCAAACAAACAACATGACGACAGCAAAATTAACATAACCACTGAACAGACAGCAGAGTAAACTAAAATCCTAAACACACAGAAATTACAGATCACGAGTGACAATTATATCGAAGTTTACCTGTTTGTGGTGCAGTGAAGTGAGGCGTCGAAGTCGTCGAATCTACACTCTCGTTATGAATAGACTCGAACAGGAGCGAACCTCAAAATCGATTAAAGAAACTAAAGTTTTCAACCAAACAGATAGAGTAATCGTTGGCTGCTTTCTTGGAATCTCCTATATTTGATGATTAAACTTGGGTTTTGTAGGGAATTTTTGGTTCTAGATCCTTCGTTTTTCTATCCGTCCCCCCCTTTAACAGAACAATTCACCCCGAATTTATAGGGCTTCGTTTGGTTTAAGAAAAGAGAGGAGCGTGGGAGAGATGATCGGCGTGGGGAAACAAAGGCGACAGACGCATGGGGGACAACTGTGAGTGGAGGTGCAGGGATGGCAAGAGAGGAAAGGGGGTGTGTCAGACGCGTGCAAAAGGAGTATGGGAGAGAGGAGAGTGGAGAGAACGTGGGTGGTCAGAAAGGAAACGTGGAGGAGTGGATGAAGTAAGAGCAGGTGGGGGAAAAGAGGAGAAGAGGAGAGGAGAAGAGGAGTGCGACGGAAGTGGGGGGGGGTGGCGATGAGAGGAAGGCGAGGGAGGCGAAGCGACAGTGGAAGGGAAAGGTGGAAGTGCGGTGGCGATGGGAGAAAGAAGGAGTTAGGGTGAGAGAGAGAGAGAGAGAGAGAGAGAGAGAGAGAGAGAGAGAGAGGACGAAGGAGGCGGGTGAGAAGGAGAAAGAGGAGAAGAGGGATTAGGGTAAAGGAGAAAAGGATGGGCTGGACCGGGTCGGGTAATGGGCTGGTCAATAATTCGTTTGGGCCGGTCTATTAATTCAAATATGGGCTGACATAAATGTGGGTTGGGTATTAAAATATGGGTTGTTTATTTGAGTGGGGGAATGATATTGTATTGGTATTTTGGGCCATTAATTTGGCTGAAAATTGTTGGTCCTTCCTCCGCTATTTTAATTATTTTTGGGCTTCTAATTTAATAACTGGTATAATATATATTATGTAAAGACAATAAATAATTAATATGTAGAAGAAATAAATACTTTGTAAAGTGCTGTCTTGTAATTAATTTAACGATTCCAACCCCTAAAAATGAAACGATGACGAACATTAAAAATTTGTGATAAAGTAACGCTCGTAATGTTTAAAAATAAGAGTAGTGAAAATAATAGTAGTGAAAATAAAGTATTTAGTTTGTCAATAAATTTAGAAGCCCGAGTAAATAAAATTGAATAAAGGAGGGACAAAATTGGGTGTCAACAGATGCCCCTCTTCGACCGGAGATGATGTAAGAATATTCGGGCGAAGAAGTTGACGTAGTAGCCAATTTTGTTTGGACCGACGAATATGAGTTTGTAAGAAAGTACGGTTTAGGAAAATTGATGGAAAATATGATGAGGTCCGAAGGAATTATGGAAAATTATGGTTGAATCTTAGTTTTGAGTTGCCTACATATCTAGGGTTGCACTAAGGTCATGTCTAATTCGAAAGTTTTTGTGGATTCACAATCTAGCGGGGGGTTGTAGACAGGTGACGAGAACGTTCAAGAATAGAACATATGCTTATAGCCTCCTAGTTATAAATGTGGCGCGCAACACACCTTTAAGTAGGACTCTACTAGGCACGATGTAAATTCTCTAAAATGCCCCAGTGTTGAGTTATGGAGACGCTGGGGATGTAGAAAGGAATATGAGATGGTGAAAAGAGTAAATTTAGTAGAGTTTTAGCGGAGGATGAAAGAGAAATTAACCTACGTATCACGTGTTTGCGGACATAGGTGGAATTGAGTTCGAGAGTAGATTCGTGACCTTTGCTTGTGAGTTTGGTAATCCTCTTCCGCAAATTTGCCCAGTTCACTGCGTAAGATAAAGTTCCACGTTGTGTTGCGTCCCTGCAGGTTGTATTTTCTGCCAAAACTGAAATTCATGTCAAAATTAGTAATAACGTTGAGAGTATAAAATTATAAAGAGTGTAAAATGATAATAAATATGAGTGTGGGAATGAAAATGAAGCCGTATGGCCAGTGTTGTCTCTGGTTGTCTTCAGGGACTTGAATGAATGCGTGATGTGTATGCTGAGGATGCAATAATATCTCTAGTTGCAGTTCAAGATGATAGTGATAAGGCCTCCGGCTGTCTTCCGGGACTCGATGATAAATGATATCTGCGAAATTTAAGGTGAATTCGTTAAAGTAGGTAAAGTAGATGATGAAATAAAGAAATGAAGTAAAGAGTGAAGTAAGTGTATAGCCGTTTGGCTTATGCGATTGAGGCCGTATAGCCATGCGATGTCTCCGGTTGTCTTCGGGGACTTGATGATGCGTCTCCGGTTATCTTCGGGGACTTGATGCTATGTCTCCGGTTGTCTTCGGGGACTTGATGTTGTGTCTCCGGTTGTCTTCGGGGACTTGATGCTATGTCTCCGGTTGTCTTCGGGGACTTGATGATGCGTCTCCGGTTGTCTTCGGGGACTTGATGCTATGTCTCCGGTTGTCTTCGGGGACTTGATGTTGTGTCTCCGGTTGTCTTCGGGGACTTGATGCTATGTCTCCGGTTGTCTTCGGGGACTTGATGTTGCGTCTCCGGTTGTCTTCGGGGACTTGATGATACATCTCCGGTTGTCTTCAGAGATTTGATGACGTGTCTCCTTTGAAGTTCAAGGTAAAATCGTTAGAATTGGTGAAGTAAATGACAAGTAGAGAGTAGATTCATAGTGTAGCCGTATGGCTTATGCATATGAGACTGTATAGCCGAATGATGCCCCCGGTTGTCTTCAGAGACTCGACGCCAATCCTGTAAAATTCAAGATAAAAATATGAATTCTTATTTTAGGGTAGAATGACCCAATATGTCCTATTTTAGGGTGGACGAACCCGATGTATCCTATTTTAGGGTGGACGAACCCGATATCCTATTTTAGGGTGGAAGAACCCGATATGTCCTATTTCAGGGTGGACGAACCCAAATATCCTATTTTAGGGTGGAAGAACCCAAGCATCCTATTTTAGGGTGGAAGAACCCAAGTATCCTATTTTAGGGTGGAAGAACCCAATATCCTATTTTAGGGTGGAAGAACCCAATATCCTATTTTAGGGTGGAAGAACCCAAGTATCCTATTTTAGGGTGGACGAACCCAATATCCTATTTTAGGGTGGAAGAACCCAAGTATCCTATTTTAGGGTGGAAGAACCCAAGTATCCTATTTTAGGGTGGAAGAACCCAAGTATCCTATTTTAGGGTGGACGAACCCAAGCATGTCTCCGGTTGTTTTCGAGGACATGATGTATATGCCGTGTGAGGCATTTTAAAGAAATGATATCCAATTAAAGGCGGACGAGCCTAAAATGTCCTATTAAAGGCGGACAATCCTAAAGTGTCCTATTAAAGGCGGACGAGCCTAAAATGTCCTATTAAAGGCGGACGAGCCTAAAGTGTCCTATTAAAGGCGGACAATCCTAGAGTGTCCTATTAAAGGCGGACGAGCCTAAATGCTGTGCGTTTGCGAACAATGATGTTGTCCCTTTGTCGGGCATTTGAAATCAGTAGTGCATATGCGATGCGATGCTTTTGAAAAAATGATGTCCTATTAAAGGCGGATAAGCCTAAAATGTCCTATTAAAGGCGGACGAGCCTAAAATGTATAGTTATCCTCGGGGTGTGATATTGACGCCTCCAGCGGTCTTGGGAGATGCCTCCAGCTGTCTTTGGAAACTCAACAATGATTCCTGCAATGTTCAGAGTAAAATGGTTAAAGCTGGTAAAGTATATGATAAAATAATTGATAAAGTATGGAGTAAAGTGGTGGAATAGCCGTCTGGCTCATGATGTTGATGGTATCGTGACAGGCCAAATTTAGGACACGTAATCCTGATTTAATTCGCCTTCGATCTCGTCAACCTACAAAAACAGGTGTATAAAGTTACAAAATTATTTTGATAAAAAATAAATTAAAAGACAAGGTTGGAAGTAAAGCCGTATGGCTTTTTTAGGCGAGGCCACAATGGCCAAACGATGCTTTTGGCCATGATCGATAGACTTGACTGTTGATCTCGTGGCCTTTTGATTCCTGCACTCAAAGAAAAATTCTTAGTTTGGGAGGGGGAAGTTGATTCGTGTTGACTCGAAGCTTGACTTTATTGGCGCTCCATTCATCCTGTTTGTTGGGATCTTGTGATCTCCGTTCAAGTCTCGGTAGACGAACAGTAGTAAAACAATTGCAAGAAAGTATTTGATTTGGAAGGTAGGTATGTAAGTATATGTATAAGGAAATGTAACTATACGTATATAAGTTGTTAAATATGTATATGTAAATGTATGTATGTAAGGAAAGATATATATGTAAACGTGTATATATGTAAATTGTAAAATATTCTGCCAACTTCAGATTGTGACACTTCTAAAGCAATTGGTCTACAATACTTCCTGTCTGATAGCCTTAATCTTGTCGATGTCCAACCGTTCTTTCGTCTATATCTTTTCAAAATATGCCCCAGTTTTGGATTCAGAAGAGTGTGCTAAATTTATGTTGTGGTATGACCGAACCTTATATAGGTTGCCTACGTATCCTGCCAAGGAATCAGGTCAGAACGTAGTTCGTAAGGTATATAAGAATGGTTAAAAATTTTCTAATAAGGGACCGAACCCGATCTGGATTGCCTACGTATCCCACCAAGGGAATCAGGTCAGCGTAGTTCTGTTATATAAATGGTAAAAGATTTGTTGGATTTTATATCTAGGTGTGACGGATCTGTATGTTAATAGTCTACGAATCCCGCCGAGGGAATCAGGCTAAGCATAGTTCTCATTGTGTAAGGATTTTTTTTTTTTGATTTTCTGTTATAGCACAACCGAACCCTGTGTGGGCTGCCTACGTATCTCACCATGAGAATCAGGTCAGAACGTAGTTCGTACGCATGCAAAAATGGAAAAAACTCTAACCTAGTATGACTGAGTCCCTATGTGGGCTGCCTACGTATCCCCCGAGGAATCAGGTCAAGCGTAGTTCGTACGCATGCAAAAATGGGAAAAACTCTAACCTAGTATGACCGAGTCCCTATGTGGGCTGCCTACGTATCCCCCGAGGAATCAGGTCAAGCGTAGTTCGTACGCATAAGATATTTTGGACTTCTGTTCTAAATGCAACCGAACCCTATGTGGGCTGCCTACGTATCCCACCATGGGAATCAGGTCGGAACGTAGTTCGTACTGTTGTTAAAGGAAGGGTTGCAAACTAGGCTGTCTAACCTAATATTGTCTTTCAATGTCTTCTTGACTTGCTAGCTTTCAGGCTTATGTCATCACCTATCGGCTATTTTAATTTCTTTCGAATGGAATCTTGTCTTGTCCCCTAGTTTTCTTTGTTACTCTCTCAGGATGTATGTTGTCTTCATCTCATGTCATAATCCTAGAGTTGGCAGATTTGATAAAGTACAAAATAGCAATAGATGATTAAGAAAAATCAGAGATGCATTTATAGATTTTGCAATTAAGTTTCAAAAGATGAGGCAAAGCAACAAAAGTCTTGAGCATGATTCAAACCTCAATTTTAAAATTGTGCTATTTCAAAAGTTTTCTATATGTTCAAACTACCAAGACTCCTGAAGTAAGAATCCAATTCTTCAAAGTCTCTCCTGGTTTGGTATCCCGGATGGTCAGTGTCTTGGTGTCGACACGAATCAACTCTTTTTGGGGATATAAGAACATAAAAAATGCAAAATGATGTTAGTCCCATAACATAGAGTCAAGTAGGTAAAGTCATGATCACATAGAGTCAAGTAAGTCATGTAGCAAATAATTCGTCAAATAAAGTTAAACAAATTGTCAAACAAATGTAAACGATTATATCAAAAAAAAAATAACGCGTCCTAATATGCATGTGACCTCTTTGTGCCAGAGGTAGGCCTAACGTTTGTTTGAAGGGTAAAGTGTGCCATAATACGTCATCCCATTGCTTTTGATTAATTAAACAAATTCTATTTCTCAAAAAATAAAGTACAAGATAATGTAATATTTATTACATGTCAAATGAATACAACATAAGGTGTTTCCTAATCTAAATAAAGTAAATAAAATTTCTATGCCTAACTTCTAGTTCCATTTGTGATGCCCTTCGTCATTTGTTGTACTCCGACGCAAATGCATACCTGTCATAGAAACGTCAGTCATTCCCTCTTTCCTAAAGTTTAATTAATTAGAGCAAATAGTCAATATTTAAGCACAATTATCCTTCAAACATGCACATAAAGTATGATTGGTGTCACTCGGGGTCGTGAACCCGCTTGGACGTTTGGGTAAAGTCATCTAATGGATTTAATACACCAAGGGTATTAAACCTCCTAGGTCATAAAATGTATGCTCTTAATAAAGTGTGTTGATTTAGCTCTATCTTAGGCTGACTAAGAGTTGGCTTCTTACGACACAAGGTTCCCCCAAGCGGACAACTTGGGAGTGGAAAGTCCGTGGCCGTCGACTGCACCGCTGATCGACTAAATCCACAAGATCAATCCAACTAAAGGGGTAATTTAGTAGTGAACGGGCGCGAACCGCGAAGCCGTTTTAAGTGTGTGAATATGTGTGAGTTTTCCAGAAGTGGAGGAAATATGAACGGAATGACAGTTTTATCAAAGCAGTAACACATAAACAGTTTATATCAGACAAACAGTTTATATCAAACAAACAGTTTATATCAAACAAACAATTAATAGCATGTAAAAAATAATTAACAAATAAATAAAGCGATTTCAAAATAAGCACACAAAGCCTACTTAAACTAAGTCCGTTATGGTTAGAACCTAAGTGAATCCCCAGCGGAGTCGCCAAGCTGTCACACCCCATTTTAACCGGGATAAAAGTAGAAGTATGACATATTGGAGATTCCTGTTTTTGTTTGTTTTAAGGAGTCGCCACCTAATTATTTATGGTGAATTAGGACACCTGAAATTTATTAAAGTTATGCTTAAAGTGAACTCTGTTTAAGATCTGCGAAACTTAAGATTCTAGGTAAGGGTTCAATTAGTCTAAAGGGAAGGTATTAGGCACCCTTTAAGACCCATTAACAATGGTTAACCGACCGGACTAAAATTTAATTAGGCTAGGTGTAAATATAGTATTATAGAAAAAGAAAGTAGGTTTGTAAGTATGGCTAAAGCTATAGATAAATATGTAAGAATGCTATTTAAAATAGAACTTGTAAGAATAATAATAATTTGTAAAAAAAAGTACTTTTAATGCTATTTTGAAATACGACCTATAAATGTTGTTGAAATTTTAAACGATAGTATAATAATAATATTTAAAAATATACTTGTAGAAAATATAGTGATTTAATAAGAGTTTAATTATAAATAAACCAAAAGAAATGGGATGAGTGATGTTTCATATGTATTCCGAATATGAATTACGCTAACTAACAAATTAAAATGTATTTGTAGAGTTATTGCAAGATTTATATTGATGTTTCAGCAAATGTGTATTTCAAGTGTTTGAAATGAACTAAAGTAAAAGAGTTATCCGTTAAATTAGTTTGCCTTTTATTTAGGATGAGCTAATGTTATGTAAAATTCGTGACGTTTTAAACTTCTAAGATAGTAAGTATAAATTATTATTCCGTTAGCCAAAAGATGTAGTCATGCTTTTTTTGAAAATCAATTACTCAAATAAGTGTTATAGATACTATAAATAGTTTTTAAAAATAGAAGTGAATATAATTTATGGAGTTAACTACCCATTACTAAACTAAAACTTTTAATGTTACTAAGGCTTATCTTAATTAACAAGCATAAATGTTAGTTATACAAAAGCAAATAAAAATACACAAAAAATAAGGAAGAGAGTAAAAGAGTAAATGGGTCCAGCCCATTTTTTGAGGCTGCTGTGGGCGTAGCTGTTGGGCTTCGGCCCAACAATCTCTTTTTCTGGATCTAGGCCTCTGTTGGGCTTCGGAGAAGAATAGTTCACGTTGGACCTTAGCCCAAACCGAATGTGGAGGAAGAACGAATCTCTCGGGCTCGTATGCGATCGGTCATGCACAAAACGAAAAGAAAGGAGTTATTATACGATCAATGAATAATGTGTAAAATATATATGCAGAAAGATCGAAGGTTATGTGTATGCTTTGTATAATCAATGTGTATCTCATACATACACATTCATAAGGATGTGTAGAAGGCAAATATTGGAGAGTTTTAACCCCGCCTTCCTATCAAAATATTAATTGAGATATAAGGGTCCTATACAATATAGAACATCCCACAATACACTTGCAATGGACAACCACATAAGCAAATAAAAGGAAGAATAGGGCAGCAATCAACTCTCTAAAAAAAATCAACATTTAGTGTGCACAGGTTCGAACAAAGGGCAAACGTTGTTTATTCAATCCAAACAGTGGGCATACTAGACCCTAAATAAAAGGTAATATGCGAGATGAATGATATTCAGGCGGTAGGAAACTGGAAACGAAACTAGCGAGGGCAAACTCAATTCATATCCTTTAGACTAAATAAGCGCACGGTGGCCCTCTAACATGATGACAATATAAGTTCAAGCAGAAAACAGAGAAGCCTTTTAGTGGACTTGTTACCCATTTACTTGAAACATTTGCCCCAAGCTAACCATGTATAAATCAACTAATGCAATAGCATACAAGAACTGCCATATATCTGGATACAATAGGTTCTTAAAGCATAAATCTAAGCTCAACAGAGCAGTCCTAACCAAACAGGGAGGAAGTCAGATAGGGTCATTCAACAGGAAACAAATACTGATTTTTACAGGTTTCAAATGCTAAGAGGATTGAACAAGTAGTTTAAGCGAACAAAGATCTATACATCAAATAGGATTCTCATCTCAATCCTGAACCAACCTCCTATAAAACCTTACAAATAACAAAGGGGAAACAGTGGGGTATAGAGACATCAGACTATCAAGTAGAACACAGCCTTCTGGGTTTACAAAAAAAAAAGAAACTCAGTCATGCTAATCTGTTACTAGACTATCAACAGACCAACCAGAATTATAATTCGAACAAAATATGAAACGATGAGAGAATGCTCATGCGCCCTGCCAAAGACAGCTCCTAGAACAGAGAAGCAGGGGTTTTTATAAGGTTTTGTCCTATAATATTATAAGTTCAAATGAATACTGCCTTGATCCCTTAAATAAACTACAGTAAGCTAAACAAACAAGTTATCATCCAACACTATAGCTCAATTACTTTGAAGAGGGAGCGACAGACAATATTTTAACCAACAGTCATGAACAATTTCAAGCATAAAACAGCCAGCACTCGATCGAACAAGATAGGACTGTGACATCTCTTTTTGGACATAGTAGTAAGCTGCAGATGTGGAGCTAAAACACTAAATACTTCTAAAGACACTAACTAGTCTATAGGTTAGGTTCAGGCTGTAATGTGCACATAACAAGAAATTGAAACTGCCTACTCCTCAGCTGGTTAAACAGTGCATATATTGAACTTAAACACATTTTCTGGCATCCTTATTGTAGAACTAACCAATGAATCAGACGACTTAAGATTCATATCTTATTAAGCAGGCCATACAGAGTTTCAAATTTATTTAATGAGCATGAAAAGCCTTAATCAATTCAAATACTTAAATTACAACAAATAGGCACATTTCATAGTGGTCTAATCGAGGGCAATCATCAAAATAAAAAAAAACGAGGGAAAGGAGGAATCTGAATGGTTCATAGTTTGTATGCTACTCAAATACAACCACCAACTAAAAAATGATGAAAAATAACAGGACCAAACAAAATTCAGCAACCAACATCGGCATGTTGTATAATCACTTTACCGCATTTAAATCTAAGCAGATTACACTCGTCGCGGGCACACTACTTAGAACAAATAGAGTAAAGAGGGATAGTTCAGAACTGTTTTAAACATATATGCAATATGCCTAAAATATACATATCAGGGTGTGTATATCTGTTGTATATCGAATGTATATCTTCTTCTTATCTTGTTAACCCATTGTATATCCTATGTATATTCAACTTAAAATAGATTCTGAATCCTGGAAATTCGGTCTAGCAACCAAATTACAGCATACATCTTCCAAGTTCATTTAGCAACTAATGTTCTATCCTAACAGCTCCAAACATCAAACAAACAACATGACGACAGCAAAATTAACATAACCACTGAACAGACAGCAGAGTAAACTAAAATCCTAAACACACAGAAATTACAGATCACGAGTGACAATTATATCGAAGTTTACCTGTTTGTGGTGCAGTGAAGTGAGGCGTCGAAGTCGTCGAATCTACACTCTCGTTATGAATAGACTCGAACAGGAGCGAACCTCAAAATCGATTAAAGAAACTAAAGTTTTCAACCAAACAGATAGAGTAATCGTTGGCTGCTTTCTTGGAATCTCCTATATTTGATGATTAAACTTGGGTTTTGTAGGGAATTTTTGGTTCTAGATCCTTCGTTTTTCTATCCGTCCCCCCCTTTAACAGAACAATTCACCCCGAATTTATAGGGCTTCGTTTGGTTTAAGAAAAGAGAGGAGCGTGGGAGAGATGATCGGCGTGGGGAAACAAAGGCGACAGACGCATGGGGGACAACTGTGAGTGGAGGTGCAGGGATGGCAAGAGAGGAAAGGGGGTGTGTCAGACGCGTGCAAAAGGAGTATGGGAGAGAGGAGAGTGGAGAGAACGTGGGTGGTCAGAAAGGAAACGTGGAGGAGTGGATGAAGTAAGAGCAGGTGGGGGAAAAGAGGAGAAGAGGAGAGGAGAAGAGGAGTGCGACGGAAGTGGGGGGGTGGCGATGAGAGGAAGGCGAGGGAGGCGAAGCGACAGTGGAAGGGAAAGGTGGAAGTGCGGCGGCGATGGGAGAAAGAAGGAGTTAGGGTGAGAGAGAGAGAGAGAGAGAGAGAGAGAGAGAGAGGACGAAGGAGGCGGGTGAGAAGGAGAAAGAGGAGAAGAGGGATTAGGGTAAAGGAGAAAAGGATGGGCTGGACCGGGTCGGGTAATGGGCTGGTCAATAATTCGTTTGGGCCGGTCTATTAATTCAAATATGGGCTGACATAAATGTGGGTTGGGTATTAAAATATGGGTTGTTTATTTGAGTGGGGGAATGATATTGTATTGGTATTTTGGGCCATTAATTTGGTTGAAAATTGTTGGTCCTTCCTCCGCTATTTTAATTATTTTTGGGCTTCTAATTTAATAACTGGTATAATATATATTATGTAAAGACAATAAATAATTAATATGTAGAAGAAATAAATACTTTGTAAAGTGTTGTCTTGTAATTAATTTAACGATTCCAAACCCTAAAAATGAAACGATGACGAACATTAAAAATTTGTGATAAAGTAACGCTCGTAATGTTTAAAAATAAGAGTAGTGAAAATAATAGTAGTGAAAATAAAGTATTTAGTTTGTCAATAAATTTAGAAGCCCGAGTAAATAAAATTGAATAAAGGAGGGACAAAATTGGGTGTCAACAGATGCCCCTCTTCGACCGGAGATGATGTAAGAATATTCGGGCGAAGAAGTTGACGTAGTAGCCAATTTTGTTTGGACCGACGAATATGAGTTTGTAAGAAAGTACGGTTTAGGAAAATTGATGGAAAATATGATGAGGTCCGAAGGAATTATGGAAAATTATGGTTGAATCTTAGTTTTGAGTTGCCTACATATCTAGGGTTGCACTAAGGTCATGTCTAATTCGAAAGTTTTTGTGGATTCACAATCTAGCGGGGGGTTGTAGACAGGTGACGAGAACGTTCAAGAATAGAACATATGCTTATAGCCTCCTAGTTATAAATGTGGCGCGCAACACACCTTTAAGTAGGACTCTACTAGGCACGATGTAAATTCTCTAAAATGCCCCAGTGTTGAGTTATGGAGACGCTGGGGATGTAGAAAGGAATATGAGATGGTGAAAAGAGTAAATTTAGTAGAGTTTTAGCGGAGGATGAAAGAGAAATTAACCTACGTATCACGTGTTTGCGGACATAGGTGGAATTGAGTTCGAGAGTAGATTCGTGACCTTTGCTTGTGAGTTTGGTAATCCTCTTCCGCAAATTTGCCCAGTTCACTGCGTAAGATAAAGTTCCACGTTGTGTTGCGTCCCTGCAGGTTGTATTTTCTGCCAAAACTGAAATTCATGTCAAAATTAGTAATAACGTTGAGAGTATAAAATTATAAAGAGTGTAAAATGATAATAAATATGAGTGTGGGAATGAAAATGAAGCCGTATGGCCAGTGTTGTCTCTGGTTGTCTTCAGGGACTTGAATGAATGCGTGATGTGTATGCTGAGGATGCAATAATATCTCTAGTTGCAGTTCAAGATGATAGTGATAAGGCCTCCGGCTGTCTTCCGGGACTCGATGATAAATGATATCTGCGAAATTTAAGGTGAATTCGTTAAAGTAGGTAAAGTAGATGATGAAATAAAGAAATGAAGTAAAGAGTGAAGTAAGTGTATAGCCGTTTGGCTTATACGATTGAGGCCGTATAGCCATGCGATGTCTCCGGTTGTCTTCGGGGACTTGATGATGCGTCTCCGGTTATCTTCGGGGACTTGATGCTATGTCTCCGGTTGTCTTCGGGGACTTGATGTTGTGTCTCCGGTTGTCTTCGGGGACTTGATGCTATGTCTCCGGTTGTCTTCGGGGACTTGATGATGCGTCTCCGGTTGTCTTCGGGGACTTGATGCTATGTCTCCGGTTGTCTTCGGGGACTTGATGTTGTGTCTCCGGTTGTCTTCGGGGACTTGATGCTATGTCTCCGGTTGTCTTCGGGGACTTGATGTTGCGTCTCCGGTTGTCTTCGGGGACTTGATGATACATCTCCGGTTGTCTTCAGAGATTTGATGACGTGTCTCCTTTGAAGTTCAAGGTAAAATCGTTAGAATTGGTGAAGTAAATGACAAGTAGAGAGTAGATTCATAGTGTAGCCGTATGGCTTATGCATATGAGACTGTATAGCCGAATGATGCCCCCGGTTGTCTTCAGAGACTCGACGCCAATCCTGTAAAATTCAAGATAAAAATATGAATTCTTATTTTAGGGTAGAATGACCCAATATGTCCTATTTTAGGGTGGACGAACCCGATGTATCCTATTTTAGGGTGGACGAACCCGATATCCTATTTTAGGGTGGAAGAACCCGATATGTCCTATTTCAGGGTGGACGAACCCAAATATCCTATTTTAGGGTGGAAGAACCCAAGCATCCTATTTTAGGGTGGAAGAACCCAATATCCTATTTTAGGGTGGAAGAACCCAATATCCTATTTTAGGGTGGAAGAACCCAAGTATCCTATTTTAGGGTGGACGAACCCAATATCCTATTTTAGGGTGGAAGAACCCAAGTATCCTATTTTAGGGTGGAAGAACCCAAGCATCCTATTTTAGGGTGGAAGAACCCAAGTATCCTATTTTAGGGTGGAAGAACCCAAGTATCCTATTTTAGGGTGGACGAACCCAAGCATGTCTCCGGTTGTTTTCGAGGACATGATGTATATGCCGTGTGAGGCATTTTAAAGAAATGATATCCAATTAAAGGCGGACGAGCCTAAAATGTCCTATTAAAGGCGGACAATCCTAAAGTGTCCTATTAAAGGCGGACGAGCCTAAAATGTCCTATTAAAGGCGGACGAGCCTAAAGTGTCCTATTAAAGGCGGACAATCCTAGAGTGTCCTATTAAAGGCGGACGAGCCTAAATGCTGTGCGTTTGCAAACAATGATGTTGTCCCTTTGTCGGGCATTTGAAATCAGTAGTGCATATGCGATGCGATGCTTTTGAAAAAATGATGTCCTATTAAAGGCGGATAAGCCTAAAATGTCCTATTAAAGGCGGACGAGCCTAAAATGTATAGTTATCCTCGGGGTGTGATATTGACGCCTCCAGCGGTCTTGGGAGATGCCTCCAGCTGTCTTTGGAAACTCAACAATGATTCCTGCAAAGTTCAGAGTAAAATGGTTAAAGCTGGTAAAGTATATGATAAAATAATTGATAAAGTATGGAGTAAAGTGGTGGAATAGCCGTCTGGCTCATGATGTTGATGGTATCGTGACAGGCCAAATTTAGGACACGTAATCCTGATTTAATTCGCCTTCGATCTCGTCAACCTACAAAAACAGGTGTATAAAGTTACAAAATTATTTTGATAAAAAATAAATTAAAAGACAAGGTTGGAAGTAAAGCCGTATGGCCTTTTTAGGCGAGGCCACAATGGCCAAACGATGCTTTTGGCCATGATCGATAGACTTGACTGTTGATCTCGTGGCCTTTTGATTCCTGCACTCAAAGAAAAATTCTTAGTTTGGGAGGGGGAAGTTGATTCGTGTTGACTCGAAGCTTGACTTTATTGGCGCTCCATTCATCCTGTTTGTTGGGATCTTGTGATCTCCGTTCAAGTCTCGGTAGACGAACAGTAGTAAAACAATTGCAAGAAAGTATTTGATTTGGAAGGTAGGTATGTAAGTATATGTATAAGGAAATGTAACTATACGTATATAAGTTGTTAAATATGTATATGTAAATGTATGTATGTAAGGAAAGATATATATGTAAACGTGTATATATGTAAATTGTAAAATATTCTGCCAACTTCAGATTGTGACACTTCTAAAGCAATTGGTCTACAATACTTCCTGTCTGATAGCCTTAATCTTGTCGATGTCCAACCGTTCTTTCGTCTATATCTTTTCAAAATATGCCCCAGTTTTGGATTCAGAAGAGTGTGCTAAATTTATGTTGTGGTATGACCGAACCTTATATAGGTTGCCTACGTATCCTGCCAAGGAATCAGGTCAGAACGTAGTTCGTAAGGTATATAAGAATGGTTAAAAATTTTCTAATAAGGGACCGAACCCGATCTGGATTGCCTACGTATCCCACCAAGGGAATCAGGTCAGCGTAGTTCTGTTATATAAATGGTAAAAGATTTGTTGGATTTTATATCTAGGTGTGACGGATCTGTATGTTAATAGTCTACGAATCCCGCCGAGGGAATCAGGCTAAGCATAGTTCTCATTGTGTAAGGATTTTTTTTTTTTTGATTTTCTGTTATAGCACAACCGAACCCTGTGTGGGCTGCCTACGTATCTCACCATGAGAATCAGGTCAGAACGTAGTTCGTACGCATGCAAAAATGGGAAAAACTCTAACCTAGTATGACTGAGTCCCTATGTGGGCTGCCTACGTATCCCCCGAGGAATCAGGTCAAGCGTAGTTCGTACGCATGCAAAAATGGGAAAAACTCTAACCTAGTATGACCGAGTCCCTATGTGGGCTGCCTACGTATCCCCCGAGGAATCAGGTCAAGCGTAGTTCGTACGCATAAGATATTTTGGACTTCTGTTCTAAATGCAACCGAACCCTATGTGGGCTGCCTACGTATCCCACCATGGGAATCAGGTCGGAACGTAGTTCGTACTGTTGTTAAAGGAAGGGTTGCAAACTAGGCTGTCTAACCTAATATTGTCTTTCAATGTCTTCTTGACTTGCTAGCTTTCAGGCTTATGTCATCACCTATCGGCTATTTTAATTTCTTTCGAATGGAATCTTGTCTTGTCCCCTAGTTTTCTTTGTTACTCTCTCAGGATGTATGTTGTCTTCATCTCATGTCATAATCCTAGAGTTGGCAGATTTGATAAAGTACAAAATAGCAATAGATGATTAAGAAAAATCAGAGATGCATTTATAGATTTTGCAATTAAGTTTCAAAAGATGAGGCAAAGCAACAAAAGTCTTGAGCATGATTCAAACCTCAATTTTAAAATTGTGCTATTTCAAAAGTTTTCTATATGTTCAAACTACCAAGACTCCTGAAGTAAGAATCCAATTCTTCAAAGTCTCTCCTGGTTTGGTATCCCGGATGGTCAGTGTCTTGGTGTCGACACGAATCAACTCTTTTTGGGGATATAAGAACATAAAAAATGCAAAATGATGTTAGTCCCATAACATAGAGTCAAGTAGGTAAAGTCATGATCACATAGAGTCAAGTAAGTCATGTAGCAAATAATTCGTCAAATAAAGTTAAACAAATTGTCAAACAAATGTAAACGATTATATCAAAAAAAAAATAACGCGTCCTAATATGCATGTGACCTCTTTGTGCCAGAGGTAGGCCTAACGTTTGTTTGAAGGGTAAAGTGTGCCATAATACGTCATCCCATTGCTTTTGATTAATTAAACAAATTCTATTTCTCAAAAAATAAAGTACAAGATAATGTAATATTTATTACATGTCAAATGAATACAACATAAGGTGTTTCCTAATCTAAATAAAGTAAATAAAATTTCTATGCCTAACTTCTAGTTCCATTTGTGATGCCCTTCGTCATTTGTTGTACTCCGACGCAAATGCATACCTGTCATAGAAACGTCAGTCATTCCCTCTTTCCTAAAGTTTAATTAATTAGAGCAAATAGTCAATATTTAAGCACAATTATCCTTCAAACATGCACATAAAGTATGATTGGTGTCACTCGGGGTCGTGAACCCGCTTGGACGTTTGGGTAAAGTCATCTAATGGATTTAATACACCAAGGGTATTAAACCTCCTAGGTCATAAAATGTATGCTCTTAATAAAGTGTGTTGATTTAGCTCTATCTTAGGCTGACTAAGAGTTGGCTTCTTACGACACAAGGTTCCCCCAAGCGGACAACTTGGGAGTGGAAAGTCCGTGGCCGTCGACTGCACCGCTGATCGACTAAATCCACAAGATCAATCCAACTAAAGGGGTAATTTAGTAGTGAACGGGCGCGAACCGCGAAGCCGTTTTAAGTGTGTGAATATGTGTGAGTTTTCCAGAAGTGGAGGAAATATGAACGGAATGACAGTTTTATCAAAGCAGTAACACATAAACAGTTTATATCAGACAAACAGTTTATATCAAACAAACAGTTTATATCAAACAAACAATTAATAGCATGTAAAAAATAATTAACAAATAAATAAAGCGATTTCAAAATAAGCACACAAAGCCTACTTAAACTAAGTCCGTTATGGTTAGAACCTAAGTGAATCCCCAGCGGAGTCGCCAAGCTGTCACACCCCATTTTAACCGGGATAAAAGTAGAAGTATGACATATTGGAGATTCCTGTTTTTGTTTGTTTTAAGGAGTCGCCACCTAATTATTTATGGTGAATTAGGACACCTGAAATTTATTAAAGTTATGCTTAAAGTGAACTCTGTTTAAGATCTGCGAAACTTAAGATTCTAGGTAAGGGTTCAATTAGTCTAAAGGGAAGGTATTAGGCACCCTTTAAGACCCATTAACAATGGTTAACCGACCGGACTAAAATTTAATTAGGCTAGGTGTAAATATAGTATTATAGAAAAAGAAAGTAGGTTTGTAAGTATGGCTAAAGCTATAGATAAATATGTAAGAATGCTATTTAAAATAGAACTTGTAAGAATAATAATAATTTGTAAAAAAAAGTACTTTTAATGCTATTTTGAAATACGACCTATAAATGTTGTTGAAATTTTAAACGATAGTATAATAATAATATTTAAAAATATACTTGTAGAAAATATAGTGATTTAATAAGAGTTTAATTATAAATAAACCAAAAGAAATGGGATGAGTGATGTTTCATATGTATTCCGAATATGAATTACGCTAACTAACAAATTAAAATGTATTTGTAGAGTTATTGCAAGATTTATATTGATGTTTCAGCAAATGTGTATTTCAAGTGTTTGAAATGAACTAAAGTAAAAGAGTTATCCGTTAAATTAGTTTGCCTTTTATTTAGGATGAGCTAATGTTATGTAAAATTCGTGACGTTTTAAACTTCTAAGATAGTAAGTATAAATTATTATTCCGTTAGCCAAAAGATGTAGTCATGCTTTTTTTGAAAATCAATTACTCAAATAAGTGTTATAGATACTATAAATAGTTTTTAAAAATAGAAGTGAATATAATTTATGGAGTTAACTACCCATTACTAAACTAAAACTTTTAATGTTACTAAGGCTTATCTTAATTAACAAGCATAAATGTTAGTTATACAAAAGCAAATAAAAATACACAAAAAATAAGGAAGAGAGTAAAAGAGTAAATGGGTCCAGCCCATTTTTTGAGGCTGCTGTGGGCGTAGCTGTTGGGCTTCGGCCCAACAATCTCTTTTTCTGGATCTAGGCCTCTGTTGGGCTTCGGAGAAGAATAGTTCACGTTGGACCTTAGCCCAAACCGAATGTGGAGGAAGAACGAATCTCTCGGGCTCGTATGCGATCGGTCATGCACAAAACGAAAAGAAAGGAGTTATTATACGATCAATGAATAATGTGTAAAATATATATGCAGAAAGATCGAAGGTTATGTGTATGCTTTGTATAATCAATGTGTATCTCATACATACACATTCATAAGGATGTGTAGAAGGCAAATATTGGAGAGTTTTAACCCCGCCTTCCTATCAAAATATTAATTGAGATATAAGGGTCCTATACAATATAGAACATCCCACAATACACTTGCAATGGACAACCACATAAGCAAATAAAAGGAAGAATAGGGCAGCAATCAACTCTCTAAAAAAAATCAACATTTAGTGTGCACAGGTTCGAACAAAGGGCAAACGTTGTTTATTCAATCCAAACAGTGGGCATACTAGACCCTAAATAAAAGGTAATATGCGAGATGAATGATATTCAGGCGGTAGGAAACTGGAAACGAAACTAGCGAGGGCAAACTCAATTCATATCCTTTAGACTAAATAAGCGCACGGTGGCCCTCTAACATGATGACAATATAAGTTCAAGCAGAAAACAGAGAAGCCTTTTAGTGGACTTGTTACCCATTTACTTGAAACATTTGCCCCAAGCTAACCATGTATAAATCAACTAATGCAATAGCATACAAGAACTGCCATATATCTGGATACAATAGGTTCTTAAAGCATAAATCTAAGCTCAACAGAGCAGTCCTAACCAAACAGGGAGGAAGTCAGATAGGGTCATTCAACAGGAAACAAATACTGATTTTTACAGGTTTCAAATGCTAAGAGGATTGAACAAGTAGTTTAAGCGAACAAAGATCTATACATCAAATAGGATTCTCATCTCAATCCTGAACCAACCTCCTATAAAACCTTACAAATAACAAAGGGGAAACAGTGGGGTATAGAGACATCAGACTATCAAGTAGAACACAGCCTTCTGGGTTTACAAAAAAAAAAGAAACTCAGTCATGCTAATCTGTTACTAGACTATCAACAGACCAACCAGAATTATAATTCGAACAAAATATGAAACGATGAGAGAATGCTCATGCGCCCTGCCAAAGACAGCTCCTAGAACAGAGAAGCAGGGGTTTTTATAAGGTTTTGTCCTATAATATTATAAGTTCAAATGAATACTGCCTTGATCCCTTAAATAAACTACAGTAAGCTAAACAAACAAGTTATCATCCAACACTATAGCTCAATTACTTTGAAGAGGGAGCGACAGACAATATTTTAACCAACAGTCATGAACAATTTCAAGCATAAAACAGCCAGCACTCGATCGAACAAGATAGGACTGTGACATCTCTTTTTGGACATAGTAGTAAGCTGCAGATGTGGAGCTAAAACACTAAATACTTCTAAAGACACTAACTAGTCTATAGGTTAGGTTCAGGCTGTAATGTGCACATAACAAGAAATTGAAACTGCCTACTCCTCAGCTGGTTAAACAGTGCATATATTGAACTTAAACACATTTTCTGGCATCCTTATTGTAGAACTAACCAATGAATCAGACGACTTAAGATTCATATCTTATTAAGCAGGCCATACAGAGTTTCAAATTTATTTAATGAGCATGAAAAGCCTTAATCAATTCAAATACTTAAATTACAACAAATAGGCACATTTCATAGTGGTCTAATCGAGGGCAATCATCAAAATAAAAAAAACGAGGGAAAGGAGGAATCTGAATGGTTCATAGTTTGTATGCTACTCAAATACAACCACCAACTAAAAAATGATGAAAAATAACAGGACCAAACAGAATTCAGCAACCAACATCGGCATGTTGTATAATCACTTTACCGCATTTAAATCTAAGCAGATTACACTCGTCGCGGGCACACTACTTAGAACAAATAGAGTAAAGAGGGATAGTTCAGAACTGTTTTAAACATATATGCAATATGCCTAAAATATACATATCAGGGTGTGTATATCTGTTGTATATCGAATGTATATCTTCTTCTTATCTTGTTAACCCATTGTATATCCTATGTATATTCAACTTAAAATAGATTCTGAATCCTGGAAATTCGGTCTAGCAACCAAATTACAGCATACATCTTCCAAGTTCATTTAGCAACTAATGTTCTATCCTAACAGCTCCAAACATCAAACAAACAACATGACGACAGCAAAATTAACATAACCACTGAACAGACAGCAGAGTAAACTAAAATCCTAAACACACAGAAATTACAGATCACGAGTGACAATTATATCGAAGTTTACCTGTTTGTGGTGCAGTGAAGTGAGGCGTCGAAGTCGTCGAATCTACACTCTCGTTATGAATAGACTCGAACAGGAGCGAACCTCAAAATCGATTAAAGAAACTAAAGTTTTCAACCAAACAGATAGAGTAATCGTTGGCTGCTTTCTTGGAATCTCCTATATTTGATGATTAAACTTGGGTTTTGTAGGGAATTTTTGGTTCTAGATCCTTTGTTTTTCTATCCGTCCCCCCCTTTAACAGAACAATTCACCCCGAATTTATAGGGTTTCGTTTGGTTTAAGAAAAGAGAGGAGCGTGGGAGAGATGATCGGCGTGGGGAAACAAAGGCGACAGACGCATGGGGGACAACTGTGAGTGGAGGTGCAGGGATGGCAAGAGAGGAAAGGGGGTGTGTCAGACGCGTGCAAAAGGAGTATGGGAGAGAGGAGAGTGGAGAGAACGTGGGTGGTCAGAAAGGAAACATGGAGGAGTGGATGAAGTCAGAGCAGGTGGGGGAAAAGAGAAGAAGAGGAGAGGAGAAGAGGAGTGCGACGGAAGTGGGGGGGTGGCGATGAGAGGAAGGCGAGGGAGGCGAAGCGACAGTGGAAGGGAAAGGTGGAAGTGCGGCGGCGATGGGAGAAAGAATGAGTTAGGGTGAGAGAGAGAGAGAGAGAGAGAGAGAGAGAGAGAGAGAGAGAGGACGAAGGAGGCGGGTGAGAAGGAGAAAAAGGAGAAGAGGGATTAGGGTAAAGGAGAAAAGGATGGGCTGGACCGGGTCGGGTAATGGGCTGGTCAATAATTCGTTTGGGCCGGTCTATTAATTCAAATATGGGCTGACATAAATGTGGGTTGGGTATTAAAATATGGGTTGTTTATTTGAGTGGGGGAATGATATTGTATTGGTATTTTGGGCCATTAATTTGGCTGAAAATTGTTGGTCCTTCCTCCGCTATTTTAATTATTTTTGGGCTTCTAATTTAATAACTGGTATAATATATATTATGTAAAGACAATAAATAATTAATATGTAGAAGAAATAAATACTTTGTAAAGTGCTGTCTTGTAATTAATTTAACGATTCCAAACCCTAAAAATGAAACGATGACGAACATTAAAAATTTGTGATAAAGTAACGCTCGTAATGTTTAAAAATAAGAGTAGTGAAAATAATAGTAGTGAAAATAAAGTATTTAGTTTGTCAATAAATTTAGAAGCCCGAGTAAATAAAATTGAATAAAGGAGGGACAAAATTGGGTGTCAACAACATATATGCACACCCACTTTGCAAACTTCCATATTTCCATAAATTCTACTCATTTCTACATACTACAACATAAACAAACCTTCATAGCATAATAAAAAGGGACTAATTCTTATCTTTTTCTCCAATTTTCTTCACTTGACCAAGTTGTCAAATTGATGAAACAGGTGCCCTTTCTTCCAAAATAACTACACCAAGTTGTAGAGGACCCTCAAATTAGTAGGAATACCACAAGAAAATATTTTTTGGAGCAAGATTTTAAGGGGCTAGATTTCCTTGGTCATGGCCGTATGGCCCTTCTCATTTTCTTCTTCTATTTTGTTTCTTGAACTTTCTTGAAGATGGAAGAATTATGGCCCCTTTTTAATAATTTATCACATGGGAATTAATTAATTTTGTGGGCTTGGACCATGTATGGCCGGCCACCCCTCTCTATTGGGCCTAAATTTTCTCTTCTTTTTTTTTGGCATAACCCGGTTGGTCCCGAGTTGGGTCTAGCCCACTGACCTTTCGACCTTAAAATGTCCATATCTCCTTGTACCGACGTCACCTGGGAACCCACGACCTATGGTTGGAAAACTAATTCAATTATCTACAACTTCTATTTCTTAGTATTTTTTCAAATTCCAAGCTTATAATACCGTTTCTGCCCCTCGAAGTCAGGTCACCTGAAAACGTTTTCTTAAAAATATTCGTTTGGAGGGCTTCCACTTTGATTTGGCCCAAGGGTCCTTCATGAGTTGTGTTTAACTTTACATATGTGATTCATATAACTTGTCACATGTTCCAAATAAAAAATCTTGTCGTGTGGGCCCCACCTCAGCTTGCAAATAATCTGACGTTCAAAAATACGGGATATAACACAAAGGACTCATACAATGCTTTCGCACTCTATATGGATTTACGGGATGTTACACATAATTACCTCCCTAAACTTGAAAATATGGTAGGCACGACCCCCCTGGACACTAACAACCCATGGAGGTGGTCAACACGCGCTGCCACATGGATTTTTTTATGCATGTGACATTTTTTAAAGGATAAAATATTTTTTTTTTACTTTTTAAGTTCAACAATTATTTGAATCATCTTTTTCGGGCAAAATCTATAAAAAAAGAACTTGAAAATATTTTGACTATAATTTTTTTATTTGCCTAAAGATAATGATATTCTAATCAAGTTATTTAATATATTTGGCCAGGAAAAGAAGAAATACATAGTAAGAACAAATAATCATTGAATCTAAAAAAGAAATAAAATAAAATATTAACAAAATATTTTATGAATTTGACCCGAAAAAAATAATGCACAGTTGAAATAAATAGTACTTGAATGAAAAGAAAAATACACAATATTTTTTAAAAAAATACACCGTCTAAACTTCATTACTTTTTCTAAACCTTATTTTTATTTGAAGAAAATAAATGGAATTTGAAGTTGAAACTTTTAACTAAGTTATTTAGATTTGGATCCGAAAAAAGAAAAAAAAATATATAGCTGAAATAAATAATCATCATATCGAAAAAGAAAAAAACACAATTCGGATAAAATATGCAATGGATATTAATAAAAACCAATGAAAATAAAATTGGATCAAATAAAATCATTATACTGATTATGTGACAATTAATAGTTGAAAAATACCTCATTTGGAAGATGATTTTTTAATTTTTCACCCTTTCACGCGCCTAAAAGAGAGTGTATCCACACTCTTTGTCACATCAACATCTAGGGGGATCCAAGCTATCATATTTTCAAGTTGAGGGGGGTAATTAGGCCAACGTAAAATTTAGATGTACACTGAATAAAAATCGACAAGTTCAGGAAGACCTAACTAGACCATTCTGCCATTAAAAAATGAACAAGAGAATTTATGTGTTTGATCGTACACTGATTTACTTTCCTTATGAATTCGCATTGTCTTAGTCTAAAAGGATATTTAACAAATGTAAGTCATAAATCCAAAACATTACATTGTATTTTCTAGACGATTATGCTACAGAGCCTAGATATTGGACTTCTCAAATATTGAAATTAACCATATTTGTAGATCTTTTTGAATTCCTTCCTCTTCTCTTTTCTTTTCCTCCATATTTAGAAGTTTTTTCCCTTGTTGGTTGGTAAGAGGAGAAGGTTTGATGCAGAGAAATTTCTCTGTTGTGTTATTATGTGTATTGTTGATCAGGAGCGGCTCTAAGGTAAGGCAACTAAGGCCTTTGCCTTAGGCCCCAATTATTAAGGGCCCCAAAAAATAGAAATTACTATATTATTATATATATGATTTATATATTTATTATTAATAAGAAAATTCAAATTTTAATATTTTTTAATTGAGTTGAGGTTGCATGGTTGAACGATTATATAATTATAAATTTTTCCCTCATTAAATTAAATAGTTTTTTCTGCTTTCTCATCAATTCTAATTTTTCTTTCTCTATGTACTCTTGTTTTTCATGTTTTTGACGATGTCACATTCTAATTTCATCTTAGTTCCTTTGAATTAGTTATTTCTTTTTGTCAATATTGGATTGATTCATACATGCCCAGAAACACAAGTTATTTTATGTTGCATATTTTTAACTAAGAATCTCCTACCGCAAGTGAAGTAAAGTTCGAAATTTGGGAAATCATGCTCACCCATTTGTTCTTTTCCACTTAAATACGATGCGTTTGTATATGAGAGATTTTGAAACGTGACGTATGCCTATACACCACACTTTGCGTTCTTGCAACTAGATCGAGGTCATGTGGACTTCTTTCTCATCTCATTATTATAAGCTTTTATTTAAAAAGTTGAAGGCCTTTTATTCCCTCCATCCCAAAAAAATTATCTTAGTTTGACTTGACACGGAGTTTAAGAAATAAAGAAAGATTTTAAAATGTGTGGTCCAAAACAAGTCTTAGATATTTTTGGGACCGTAAATCATCTCACAAAGTTAAATTGTTTGTAAATATAGAAATGCGTCAATCTTTTTGAAACAAACTAATAAGAAAATTAAAACAATCTTTTTGGGACGGAGGAAGTAATATATTTTGGCTTTAAGCCACCAAATTCGTTAAGCCGCCCCTGTTGTTAATTTGTCAATACTGTCTGGTTTCATTTTTGTGATTGAATAAATAGATAATGACTAGAAAAGAGAACTTCTTGAATTATAATCCCAATAGACCATGTATTCAAAGTGAATGTATTAACTATATGCACAATGAAGCTAAGAAGTTAGGAAGAAGCTCTGTTTGATTAGCTTTTTCTTTTTTCCCAATTAGAAAGCTAACATGGCGAAAGCTGAGAAAGGATACCAATTATTTTGTTTGGACTTGTCTATGCTTTTGAACTCTTTTAACATGTGACAATGAAATGAGATACCCAAAATAAGCATGAATACTTCTTGTAATGGCTTGAGTCCTATATATTAATGAAACATATCAAACGTTGACATAATTAATTGAATTTGCAGATTTTAGTGATGATGATGATCTTATCCCATGCTTCTTTTTCTGCCATATACGCAACAAACGTATTGTGTTTCCGAGTAGAAGTAGTGCCATTAAGCCACACCATACCGTAATTCCAATTTCAATGACCTCACCAAGTGCTACACTGTCCTTCTTAGGTGTGAGGATGTAAATGGATATGCCATAAGTGAGTGCTGCTGAGGTTACTGTTAACCACATGATAGCCATCAAACCCCACATGAAAAGCCTGAGCCTGAAGGGCAATCCACTTATCAACAGCAAGATTGTGCTGAGAGAAGAGACAAAGGCAATGGTGTTGGCACGAAGGAAACATCGATACGCTTTGGCATGATTATAAGCCATTACTGCTTCCCCTGCTTTATGTGAGGGTATTCCCTGATCATTCAATTTTCCATTTTCTTGCCAAACACCTCCTGGAGGGTTCACTCCAGCTTGGAATGCCATAGTTGCAATAAGTGAGGCCACCACCATTATTGTTTCACGTTTCTTGGAAAGCCAATCGCCTTTTGATGGGGGTTTTTTGGCCTGATTTTCTCCTAAATATGCTGGTGTTGAAGATACTTGAGAATGGTTATTTCCACCAGTGTCATTGGAAATTTTGGTACTATTTTGAATGATGGATACTGAAATATCCTTTGCCCTTAAGCCTCCAGCTTCTCTAAGACACTCTCCAATGGATAGATCATTCATGTCCCTCCGACTCTGTGCTAAAATATCTAATGCTGTATTCCCATTAGCATCCATTGCATTCACATCTATTTGATTGTTTTTTAGTAAGTACTTGGCAGTCTGCAAGATTGGTAAATGGTTTAGTTACTACAACAACAACAACAAGCCCAGTAGAATCCCACCATGTGGGGTCTGCGGAGGGTGAAGTGTACGCAGACCTAACTCCCACCTTGAAGGGTAGAGAAGTGGTTTAGTTACTATTATAAGAAAATGAAATCAATACTTTTGGCTGAATATACCAATAGCTCTTTAGACACTTCTGATTCATATTTTGGAAAGGTTTCTCCGAGTATTCACAAGCACCAATTACATGTATTAACTAATCACATAAAATATGTCTCATCCTTTAATTATACACATCAACATCAATGGAAAATGCATGAGATTTTATGTCTCATTGAGATTAATGTATTTGATTAAAGGCGACTATTTTAATTAGTTAATCTGTCTACTTAATAGATGCTTGAGAATGCACGCAAAAGTTTTTTCAGAATTTTGAGTTGGAGGTGTCTAATAGGAAAAATCTATCAAATGTTCATGTGCTTAATCGAAACATGACGTAGTTCGAATGTCGATAGGTTTAAGGGGTTGTCGATGTATTCCGCCACTTCTTTTCTAAGGAACAAAGTCTTACCTCAATTTGCTTATCAGCAACAGCCAAAAGCAAAATGGCGTGGCCATCACCATCCTTTGCATTCAAGAACTCATGGTCCCATCCAATCTCCATTAGCACCTTGAGAACCTCCAGCTGATTATGCTTCACACATAAATGCAAGACGTTTTCTCCATTGATCGTCGTTCCTAGAGCTGCATGAGGCCTGATATGTATTAGTTCTTTGATGACTTCAACTCGACCTTTGATTGCTGCAAGATGTAGAGGATTTCTACCATCGCGATCACAAGCCAGGCACATTTCAGGATTCACCACCAACAACATCTTGACAATTTGCAGGTGCCCTTTGGCTGAAGCTAAGTGAAGAGCAGATGACTTTCGCGAATCTAATTCAGCAGCAAGATGAGGATTGTGAGCAAGAATTAACCTCACAAACTCAATATGCCCGCGCATCGCTGCTATGTGCAAAGGAGTTTCATTGAAGCAAGTTAAGGTCAGTCTATCAAGAATCAAAGCATCTTGTTGAAGTAATTCTTGTAAAGCTCTCACATCTCCTTCAACTGCAGCTTCATAGAGTCTCTTCTCAGTATCCATCTTCCTCTATCAGATTCTTCAAAAAAAAAAAAAAAAAAAAATTGGTTAATAAAATGAGGCAGGATAACAAGATATTTATAGACTCTGTTTATGCATGATATACGGTGTCGGTGTTAGTCCCTATAAACCCATTTGAAAAGAAGATTTTGTACTGAAGAAATTTTTATATGCATACGTTTCCAAGGTTTTAGTTTATGCAACACAATTAGTTTGGTATGCGAGATTATATAACCAAACATATTCCATGAGTTGAGATATCTAATGATATTTATATTTTATCCACCTTTTATATGGGATAGTAAAGTAATATATTCCATCATTTATTAGAAACGGCGGGATGAAATAATATCAGGATTAGCTGATACCCCAAACCAAACATGGATAAGTTAATTCCAAATTTTATTCGAGACTATTATTCTTATTCCTTGTACAAACAGCTTTATACTATACTTATTTTGTCGTTTCAAATATTACTCCACTTTCCTTCTTTTATATTTTTCACAGTAAAATTTTATTGTTAACTTTTTTATTAATTGTTTTTCTACTTCAAATTAATTCCTTACTTATTTAAACTTTGAATCATCGGATTCGGATATGATGTAGAATAAGATAGGAAAGAAAGCAACAAGGGAATTAAGATAAACCCCAAATTAAAAGCAAAAAATAAGATATTCATTATACCCTAATTAGCTAACAAGTATAATTAAACCTATATGAAACCCTCAAGTGGATGGTAATCCCCTTGAAAACACTTTTGAATTATCTTGACACAAAGAAGAGAGATCTCAATTTTCACAAGTTCAATATCTCACTTAAATTTCATCTTTATAAGATCGTCTACTGATAGCGTCTTTAGAGTATATACCGAATCATTAAAGAGGCAAGTCCCTTTTGTACTATTGAAAAGAAGTATTTATACTAGTTCTATTATTACATACCGATGGCTTAAAATTCCTTAACTAGGCTTAAAAAAAGGAAAATATCCGAAATTATTAGATACCATAATCTAACTTCAAAATGTGGAGGTATTTTGTTGATTGGAGGCCTCCAACTCCTGAACTGGGAAGACAAACTTGGCCCATCTTCTTCTTTTATGGTTCCAAAGCCTCCAACACGTAATTCATGATTTTTCATGGCCGGATAAGTTGTACACTTTGTTAGGCTTCCCAGCGCCTCCTCCAAGGTTCATGATAAGCATTTGCAAGTCTTTTAGAACCTTAGCTTGGGACCTTGTGAATTGCTTTGGTGGTTAATTATATGCCGATTAAACATCATAATACCTGCAATAATAAGTCCTTTCATGCCACTAATACACTTCTTTAAATTACATCTTGTGCATAAATAATAAATACTCCCTCCGTCTCATTTTAAGTGTCTTAGTTTGACTCGGCACGGAGTTTAAGAAATAACAAAAAACTTTTAAATTTGTGATCTTAAAATAAAGATGTGTCTAATGTACTAAAATATCATTTGAATCTTGTGGTTATAAACTTGTCATTTAGGATGTTTGAATTGTCAACTTACTAAGCATAGAAAGAGACGCTCTTTTTAGGACAAACCAAAAAAAAAAAGTAAGACACTTACAGACGTGTACAAGGAAGTATTTGCTGAAGAAAACCCTAGAAATCAAGGGAAGAGGTATTATGTGGCAAATTGAAGGAAACATGATTTGTGAATGTGTACAGGTATTGTGTTGAAATAGAAATAGAAATACAGTACACGTGTGTATAAAGAGGCATAACAAATTCAATGACCAATGAGATTGGTCCATGTTTATAGTACAATTGACATTACTCCTAGTACAATAATTGATAGCAGTGTCTGTACCTCTTTCATGCTTATATATAATAGAAGTGTTTTTAATTTTATTTTATTGGCTTAATACCTAGATAGCCCCTTAAACTTAACATATTTATAAGATAGAAACTTAAATTTAGTTAGCGACCAGATAGACATTTAAACTTAGCAAAAGTGTATCTTTTAAACACTCGTGTACATAAGATCAAGTGTGTGAAATACACTTGCTTATGATGTGTTGAGTGGACCAATTATTGAATAACACATGTAATATTTTAAAAAGTTTATAAAAATATAACTAAATTATCTATTAAAAATTTGAAAAGTACAGATGTTAAAGAAATATAATACCAAAAAAGAAAAACAAACCCCTCCCACCCACTACCCCTTTACTCCCCACCACCTCCCCACACCAAACCAATTGTCCATCTTCTTCCCAAAAAAACTCCGGCCCTTCAAAACACTCACTCAATTTGGTCATATAAGTTAAAAAACTTTGCTTAGAATTAGACTTCACCTTCAGACTTTCTCCCAGTTTTGACGCCATAAACCACACCCAAGAATACCCATTTCTTGAGTACAAGATTTGATGTTTAGAAATATCCATGTGTTGGGTTTAATGCTTCATTTTCATAGTAAGCGCATTAGAAACATCAAAAGATTTATTTGTATAATTGTATCTTATTGGGTTTTCTTCTATAAAATTATATTTTCTGGTGATATATTAATAATTTAATAACCAAAAAAAGGTCATTGTAGCTATGGAGAACATGAAGCTAATGGTGAAGGACAAGAATATGAGGATATCAGTGGAGGAGTTACGAAACCCACATGGAATTGTTTTTGGAAAATGTAAAAAGTCAATTACATATGTAAAGTAATTTGAGTAAATAAGAGAAAGCATAATTTGAGTTATTCAATCGCTCAGTTGTGGGTGCAAAACATGCATTTGTCATGTCATCGTGAGATGCCTAAGAGATACACTTTTGTCAAGTTTACGGGTCCATCTGATCACTAATAAAGTTTAAATGTCTATCTTACAAAACGTGTCAAGTTTAAGGGGCTATCTAGGTATTAAGTCTATTTTATTTACGCTTTGAATTTTTAAAATGTTATCTTTTACTTAAAACAAAATCAATTTAAATTATAGCTATAAATAGATATTTAGTTAGATGTATCAAACACAATATTTGGGTCAATGTAATAACACTATTTTGTCATATAAGTGGCATCTATCTTGACATTCATAGCTATTTTACAATAATTTTTCATTTTGTGTAGAATTTATAATTTATTGACATGTGCAATGCACGTACGCTAAAACTAATATCGAATAAATTAGTACAGAGAGTATTACTTTTTTGAAATTTCACAATTTCTATGTCCAAACGCCACTAAAATAAAATTGATTCAAGTAAATTCACAGAACAAGTTTTGCTTGACCCTCACCTTCTTCTAGTTCAGATATGCATTGTTGCAATTGCCATAATTTAGAAAAGCAAAAAGGAGGGAGAATTACTCTTGTGGTAGCTAACATAGGTAAAATTTCTATAAAAATAAGATTGTTAGTGCAATCATATGGAGATTTCATTTTTTTTTTTGGTTTCCACTCGGAGCCCTACTAAATTCGGACACACGTCGTGTAGATTCCATCAGGAAAAGTGTCCTACTAAGTGTTGGGATCGAAATAACATGACGTTATGTGAAAGCTAATAATTACAAATCTTGAATGATAATGAATCAAGCAACAATGAAAAACTATAAAAAAAAAAAAAAAGACTTTGATAATATGATATGGGGTTGGTTAATTGACCTACATATGAAAACTAATATGAAAGAAATTCATAAAACTATTGAAAAAAAAATCTCACCTTAAACAAGACTTCATTCGAGGACTATATTGTGAATACTACTGTGTTGTTTTGTGTGAAAGAAGAATCCTCAATTTATAAAAATACAAAAAATTTCTCCAAGAAAGTATTAGTCAAATATGGAAGAGATCCTTTTCACCCAGAAAACCTTTTCCACCAAGAAAGGAATTCTAATTATTTCTTTCTTAACTATTTACAACCACACAAATATCTAATACTTATTTTAGGTCATAAATTTAAAAAAAAATTATTTTTTCTTAAATTCCCAGCCTAGTTAAATGGTGAGAAAGGAGTGGAATTTACATGTCCTTTTCAGCCAGAAGTGATTTTTTTATCAAATCATGCCGCTCCCCCCACCCCACCCCCACTCCCACCCCAAACAAGGGTTGCTCACTTTATTAGTATTAGTGCTTTAATTTCAACTAAAGGTGAAAAAAGTTCACAATCCATTGCTGTGGTCTTTGTTTATTGAGAAAACAAAGTAGGTAATATTCCCGTTTTGTTGCTATGGTCTTTTTCTTTTGAGTTTTGTCTCAGTCATTCATCAAACACCCTACATGAAAAATATTTATGTCAAGTGGTTCATATTTTGAGTTTGTTACACGGTTTAGTCATTATTTATGTATAGATTTTTATATAAGGTTGATATATATGTATAATACATTTCTCCAGATATAATGTTAGTAAATAATATTGTATAAACTGAAAATATAGTTACGTGGCGTAATAATTTATGTTGGGCTATATCTATATTTTTTAAATTCCTCCGACCCCCCCCCCCCCCCCAAACCTTTTTTTATTGAGCTCTATTTCAATCATTTCATCAAACACCTTACATGCAAATAGGAGTTACTCACTTTATTAAGTATTGGTGCCTCAGCTTAAGGTAGACAAATTTTCACAATCCATTGCCATGGTCTTTGTTTATTGTGAAAAAACAAAAAATAAAAAGGTAATATTTGCTATGGTCTTTGTTTATTGAGTTTTGTTTCAGTCATTTCATCAAACATCTTTCACGCAATTCATGAGTTGCTTGCTTTATTAATTATTAGTGCTTTCGTTTCAAAGGTGAATATTCTGTTCACAATCCATTGTTAGGTCTATGGTTATTGAGAATAAGTGAAAGCCAGTAGCCCCGCTGTCTCAAAATAATAGCATATTTGGTCAAGATTTTAAAATCAGCTTATTTTAAAAAATATTTTTTTAAAGTACTTTTCAAAAAAGTACTTTTAGCGAAAGCAATTTGTGTTTGACCAATTAATTTAAAAAGCACTTTTGAGCAACAATTAGTGTTTGACCAAACTTCTAAAAAGTGTTTCTATGTGTATTTTTCTCAAAAGTATTTTTTGACAAAAGTTATATCTTTAGCTTCTGCTATTTTTCGGAAACACTTATTTTCTCCCAAAAAGCTTAGCCAAACACCTCACTTTTTCAAATAAGCACTTATTGAAATAATAAGTATTTTGGGGGGAAAATAAGTTTGGCCAAATAGGCTATAAGTCTCTTTAGCTCCTTTGACGCCCATTAAGAAAATAATATATATAGCGTATAGTTTATTGAGCTACCCCTATTTGTTAGATGATTCTTGAGAATTGAGCATTAGTTAGACGAATTAGTTCTTGAATACTCCCTCCGTCCCAATTTATATTGCATCATTTGACTTGACACAAAGTTTAAGAAAGAAAGGAATGACTTTTGAAATTTGTAATCCGAAACAAGCTTTATATAATTGGGTGGTTGCAGTTAAATTGTTTCTAACTATAAAAATGTGACATTTTTTTTGGGACAAACTAAAAAGGAAAGTGTTTCATATAAATTAGGATAGAGGAAGTATTTGGAAACAATTACTTTTTTGTCTTGCATTTCTAAAGCGACACTAATTTTGAGACAATTTTTTTTTTTTGCTAAAACGACACTTATTTTAAGACGGAGGGAGTAATAATATCTCCGTTCTATTGCGATGGTCTTTTCTATATTGGGTTTTGTCTCAGTCATTTCATCAAACAGCTTCCACACAAATCAGGAATTGCTCACTTTAATAGTATTGATAGTGTGTTGATTTAATCAAAAGGTGATAAATTCGCCATTCATTGTCGTGGTCATTGTTTATTGAGAATAAGAGAAAGAAGGCAATATCCCTGTCGAATTCTTTGTTTATTGAGTTTTCTCTCAGTCATTTCATCGAACAGCTTCCACGCAAGTCACGAGTTGCTGTAATTTTACAAAAAATATGCCCTTTTTTAGTAGTGGATTGTGGGAGTGAACTGATTCTCTGTAAAGTATATATATTGGAGCAGGTACTGCAGATGCGGATCCAAAATTTAAACTCTATAAATTCAACCTTTAAGGTTCTTTAAAAATTATGGTTCCTATCTATTATTTATTGTAATTTTAACAGACTTTACACATGATTTGAGGATGTTTGACTAAGTTTATAAGCCGGTTAAACTAGCTTACAAACACTTTTTAACTTACCTACATATTTGGTAAATACTGTCGTTTGGTTGGAAAAAAGTTATCCCAGAATTACTTATCCTGAGATTAGTTATCCTATCCTCTCAAAGGAATAAAATAACACAACAATCCCGGAATAACTAATTCCGGGATTAGTTATACCGTAATTTTATTCCAACCAAACATGGGATAAACTTATCTCAAATTTAATCTCGAGATTATTTATCTCTTATCCCTTGTATCAAACGAGCCCGGGGTTGATTGGTAGCTGGTTAGAGTTATGCAGGTATTTAGTAATACAAGGATTAGTTATGAGGAAATTTATGTATTATTTTATGCAGGGTTTGGTTATTTATGTATTATCAGTCCACCTTCAATCTTGAGAAAACAATACACAGAGTCCCTCATAACTTATAGAATCTTCTTGGGTTAACGATCATACTGTTGAAGAAAACCAATCGCATACAACAATAACTAATTAATACACAATGAATTAATATGGCAGAATTTAATGAAACTCACTAAATAAGGTAGATTATAGTTATTTATTTAATTAAAAAAATGAGGGGAAAATATAAAAAAGGTAAAAAAAGAGGAGATAAAAAGATAAATAAGAATGATGATCATAGAGATGTGTCACATCACCTTGTTTATGTCAAACTTTATATTATATATTGATTTTTAACATTTAAGCGGTACGTTATAAGATTTAAAAAATATTCTGATATATTATAAATTATTTTGTGTTAACATTATAAATTCAAAAATTCCACTTTTTTTTTAAAAAAAATCGTGTCTAATTAATTAAATTAAAACATGCGAAATAAAGCAGATAAAGAACTTTGAATTTCAACTAGGAAAGGGGCATCAAAGCCATCTTATTCCACCACCTAAACAACTCAATCAGTTAAATTTGTCTATGTATTATTTGAAGTTGCCAGATTTTATTTTTCACTGTATTCTTAAGTCCATTTATACCTTTGTAGTTACCAAATTTGGACTTTTGTAGTTACCAAATTTGCATTGTATCACCATTGCCATAATAGGTGTTCCCGCACAATAAGCTCCATGTTTTCAAATTCTCATAATTAAAGGTTCCAAATCAATTTACCTTTCAACTTTTGATTTTAATAATTTAAAATGATGCACAAATTTGAATTTCATTAGGAATCAAAAACAAATTCGAAATTTTTATCGTAAGTAAAAGCCAACACTCTAGCAGGGCAAAAATATGGAATGGAGCACATCAAGATACAAAATTTATAAAAACATCTTTTGCTGTACAATCAACTAGGGGTGTACAAAGTAAACCGACAAACCCTAACTAGGGGTGTACAAAGTAAACCGACAAACCGCACCAAACTGATAAACCGAGTCAAATCGAGAAAAAATCCCGACTAGTGGTTTGGTTTGACTTGGTTTGGTGTTGAGAAAAAAAATCCGATCATAATTGGGTTGGTTTGGTTTTAACTTAAAAAAGTCAAACCGAACCAAACCAACCCGATATTACATGTTTAATTTTTAAAATATTTTATACATAAAAATATTTATTTGTAATGGAATTTATAGATATTTCTTTTATTTTTTCGTAGGTATTTTTTATCTATTATCATATTATTCAAGCTTGAACTTAGAATTTTGAATGTCAATAAGTTTTATATTCTATGGATATTTGTAACTCAAATAAAGTTCAAACCAAAACCATCTCAACACTAACGCTAACAAAAGAAATTTACACTAGGAATGACAATAATGTTGGATATCTATTCTTTAGTTTTGCATAATTAGTTTAGAGAGTGAAAATACATAACTTAAGTATTTTTTCTTTTTCATGTAACTAATACTTATTAGCCGTGCTTATTTTAGCATGTCTTAGTATTTTTAGATTATGACCATTTTCTTTATGGCTTGTTAATTAGCAATATTTATTTTAATCGATTTTATTAGTTTTTGTTGAATATTTTAATACTATGTTATCACTCTTCTCACATTTTGTGTTATTTTCTTAAGAAACACCTTAATTATATAGTTGTATCTTACTAGGACAGAAATATTTGAAGTAAAAGTTATATGTATTGTATCAAGACTATTCCGAAAAAAGAAAAAAAACGAAAAATCCAAGAAAACCGAATAACCCGAGAAAACCCGAGGTCGAAAAACCCGAATTTTATTGATTGGGTTTGGTGTATAAATTAAAAAACCCGACACAATTGGTTTGGTTTGGTGTTTAAAAATCCGAACCAATCCGGTCCGTATACACCCCTACAACCAATAATATGTATTGCTCTAGCACACTGTTTAGGAGAGGCAATGACTACAATATATTTGGCAGCTAGCAAAGCAACTAATTTTTCAACTTTCAAACAACTGAATCAAGTATATAAAAATACTAATTTAGCAAATACTGTTGAAATTATTATTCAAAGTGGGAGGAAACCAAATGTGCAAGTCACGTGCATTTTTTCATCCGAATGCATCGTTAGGGTTAGTCTTGTTTTCGCACAATTGTTTTTAGTGTTAGTACTAAATTCTTGAACAGATAAATAAGAGGAAAATTAAAGTTCAGTTTATTAGTGAGTGAGTGAGTGAGAGAGAGAATAATAGGTAATAGCTAATCTAAAGGTACATCCGCGCATAGCGCTTGCATGTAGGGGTGTACATGGACCGGGTTGGTTCGGATATTTTAAACACCAAACCAAACCAATTGCGTCGGGTTTTAAAATTTATACACCAAACCAAACCAATAAAATTCGGGTTTTTCAACCTCGGATTTTCTCGGGTTGTTCGGTTTTCTCGGATTTTTCGGGTTTTTTTCGGAATAGTCTTGATACAAAACTTTTAACTTTTACTTTAAATATTTCTTTAGTCCTAGTAAGATACAATTATATAATTAAGGTGTTTCTTAAGAAAATAACACAAAATGTGGGAAGAGTGATGACATTGTATTAAAATATTCAACAAAAGCTAATATAATCGGTTAAAATAAATATTGCTAATTAACAAGCCATAAAAGAAAATGACCATAATCTAAAAATACGAAGTCATACGAAAATAAGTATTAATTATATGACAAAGAAAAAAAACTTAAATTATGTATTTTACTCTCTAAATCAATTATGCAAAACTAAAAAATAGATATCCAACATTATTGTCATTTCTAGTGGTAAATTGAATTTCTTTTGTTAGGATTAGTGTTGAGTTGGTTTTGGTTTGGACTTTATTTGAGTTACTAACATCCATAGGATATAAAACTTATTGACATTCAAAATTCTAAGTTCAAGCTTGAATAATATGATAATAGATAAAAAATTACGAAAAAATTAAGAAATATTTATAAATTACTTTACAAATAAATATTTTTATGTATAAAATATTTTAAAAATTGAATACATGTAATGTCGGGTTGGTTTGGTTCGGTTTGACTTTTTTTAGTTAAAACCAAACCAAACCAATTATGGTCGGGTTTTTTTCTCCAACACCAAACCAAGTCAAACCAAACCACTAGTCGGATTTTTTTCTCGGTTTGACTCGGTTTATCGGTTTGGTGCGGTTTGTCGGTTTACTTTGTACACTCCTACTTGCATGTTCTTTTAATCATGCATTCATTATGTGTACAGTATCAGTGGCGTACGCAGAGGTGAGCACTTACAAATTATTTTAAAATGAATGCATGATTAAAAGAAGATGCACGCGCTACATGATAATGAAGAATTCAATTTCCAGGACATATTCAGTTATAAGCAAATTGAAGAATTCAATTCCTAGCACTTTTTATAAATTTCCTCCAAATCTATGAATGACAAGGGATGCTTCCTCACACCCAGGAGTCACCTTCCTCTCACCCATCATTGAAGCTTCCTCACACCTTCCTCCTAGCTTCCTCCTACCTAGTTTTGGTCCTATAAATAGAGAAGCTTGTAAAGCTTTCTATCATCAGATATTAGATCATCACAGCACAACCAAGAAGAGTTGTGTAATATCCTTGAGAGATTTGTGAGGTGTCTTTTGAGAGTTTTTTTGTTAGAGCTTGTATGTCTCTTCTTTCTATTCTTGAAAGTAATAGAAGTATTTTTCTCTCATATTTGCTCGATACTTTAATTCCCCCAACAAGTGGTATCAGAGCCTGGTTGAGCTTTTGATATATTTTTTTCAGATTTTTTTTTCAGAAAAAAAAGCTACTGTCTGAAAAATCGTGTTTTTCAATTTTGCTCGGAATTGCAATCTGATTATACCATTGGATTCGTCTCGTCGAGAGGAGCAAACGGGTATTTTCCGGCGACCAACCGGCCACCGGAAGCCACCGCACGCGCCATGCACGCGCCGGCGGAAAGGCATACACGCCGCACGTGCCAATCAGGGGAGGAAGACGAGTTGTGTCATCGCTGACGTCGGCAGAACGTCAGCGCCACGCCAGACTGCGTCAGCAGCCTGCTGTGCTCCTGCATCAGCTTCCACGTCACCTGCCACGTCACTGGTCAGTTTTGTAATTTAAAAAAAATTGCAGTTTGGTCCCTCAATTTTTGAAAAATTATACTTTCTCCTATAATTTTTCAAAAACTGTATTTTGACCCCGAAAGAGTCTACTCTACCAATTTCGGCCGTTCCGGACACAACGGTGCTGCCCGTTTTTCAAAATTCTGCTCCAATTTTTCTCAAACAGAAAATCAAAATTATTTAGAAGGTGAAAATGACCATTGACGAGTCAACTTCATCTTCCGGAGCTATGATTATGCTCACGGCTACCAACTACACGCTGTGGAAACCTCGGATGGAAGATTTCCTCAGTTGTAAAGACCTTTTTGATCCAATAGAGCTGAAGGGTATTAATCCTAACCCGCCCAAGTCAATAGAGTGGAAGAAAATTAATAGAAAAACTATTGGTCAAATCCGACAATGGATTGATCATAGTGTCTTCCACCACGTTGCACAAGAAACCTGTCACGACCCAACCCCGTGGGCCGCGACTGCTGCCCTACTTGGACACCCAGACAGACAAACATATCAAATCGTAACACACTTATCCAAATCTAATCACATACATATAACGTATATAGGCACAAATATCACACGCTGCCTCAAATTATATCAAACTGTCTTAGACATATTTCAAACGCAACCATATGCATATACAGATATCAAAAAGCCGGCAAGGCTGTCAAATGTATCAAAAGCCGACAAGGCTATCAAATGTACCAAAAGCCGACAAGGCTATCAAATGTATCAAAAGCTGACAAGGCTATCAAATGGCACAACGGCCCAAAACACATATACGAATGCACGCCGACAAGGCTGCCATAACGAATGGGATCATACCAAACACACCCGTACAGGAGTAGGCACACACACCCACAAATACGTCTACAGACCTCTAAACAGACCAACAGAAACATATGGCAGAACAGGGCCCCGCCATACCCCTGAACAAATATATACATATGCATCAAACAAGTATATATACCAAAATGTAGGCTCCGGAATAAGAGGAGCGCTCCAAACAGCAGAAGAGGGTGTCCTAAACTGGTGGATCACCAAACTGTGCGTCTGTACCTGCGGGCATGAAACGCAGCCCCCCGAAGAAAAGGGGTCAGTACGAAATATGTACTGAGTATGCAAAACAGAAAATACAGGAACAAATCTGAGGCATAAACGAAATATTAGTACAGAACATAAGTATAAATCCAACATATCAAAATGTTTACTTTCAAAATATAAGTCATGCATAAGGTACAGAAGAATATGGTCGCCCGCCCGTCGATGGCGCCATAACACAGCATAACACCAGAATGTTTCAAATCTCCGTATCCCAGTCACATATCACATCACAACATAACGCCATACACAGCATAACACCAAATATATGTGGAACCCGACCCTCTTTTGCGAGTAGCTCGGTGAACCATAAACACAGCATAACTCCGGAGTATATCAAAGTGCGCACGACAACAGAACCGGCGAAAGATATAACAGAATGCACGAGCAGAGTCATGAGTAACCATATGCATAAAATCATTATCATAGACTCAAATATAAGTAAATGACCATACTTGAAATTCGAAATGATAATCATACCAAATCCTTTCAAAAGTCGTCCGAATTACATAAAGGAAAGTCGCGGGACCCACGGACGGGCATTGACCCGAGTCGGGCCCGCCTATGGAAAACATACTCATTATACATCATGCAAACTCCTATAAAAATATTGGAGCAATCCGAGCCTTGATGCAAAAGATATGGCATTTCGTAGTTACGGAATTCTTTAAAACAACTTTTTGTACAAAGTTTGGAAATCAATGCTTTGGAAGACATAATGGTTCATATTTCATCACATCATACATAAGAATGCCAAGAATATATATAAGGATCATAACGTACTCGGATTTCGAATTTAGAATTTCCTCGAGGCTCGTGATATAGTCTATTGAAAACTAAGGCATGCCAAAAGAAAGAAGGGTTGCGCTTTACATACCTGTTAGCGGCTATTCGTAATCCGTTCGTCTCGTCGCTCTTTTAGCCTATTTATATAAAAGTAACGTTATTGTTAGTAACTATATTATCTAGTTTACAAATCCATAGCCTATTTCTTATCGAACCTATATTCTAGCTTATACATATTCTCTTTTAAGATTTTCTATTATCTAAAATTTAGCGAAAATCCGGCAGCACTTCCCCTATATATTCACCTGTCCAAAATTTCCAATTGCTCTCCTGTTGACACAGAAATACCAACAACAACATATGGATACAATTACATTTTCAATTCCTTCAACTCAACACGAACAACAACGTGTTCATATCAACAAAATTTTAACTTTAACTTTCTAATCCTTTCGCCATATAATCCATGATAACAACAACTTAAAATAAATTTTTCGTGCCTAATTAGAGCAGCCCCTACACGGCTCATTTCATCTTTCAACATCAACATCCATAACTTTTTATTTCCATCATATATCCATAAACTTATACATGTTAAAATTGCCTCCAAAATGTGTATAAAAGAGATCAAACATTACCTTAATCAACTTGGCTTCTTAACCTTGCTAATCACTTGAATGTTACAACAATTTCACACCTCAAATTTTCCTTTTTCCCCAATCTGCCTAAAATAGAATAAAACATGTTGATGCTTGCCAAAAGAATTCACGTTGCTGGTTTAAAATACTCCATGTGAATATGTAATTTCATATGAGAATGAATCTCGTGCAAGAAGGTTGCTGCCCCAATTCCATATGATTTTTCTTTCCAAAAGAGAAATAATGTTTTGCTTTATTCTTTAGAAAGAAAGAAAATGCACTGTACGTTGCTCCTCCCTAAAAATTGAAATCTGAAACTTCCTTTACCTTCAGTAGGATATATAAGAAAAATAGGTGAGTAAACTTACCTTTATGGCAGTGGGGCCCACCCAATTAGTCCTTGTGTTTTGCAACAAGTCTAGATAGATACATATAGGTGGTAATAGTCATCACTTTCTCTTCAGCCCATGCACCCACGTGGACTAGTGCTACCACATTAAGCCACTAGTTCATTAATTGTTCCCACTAAAACTAATTTAATAAATTACCCAAGTAATTAATTTCTTAATCTCAATTCATTTATAAATTAATCATTTTTAATACACTCCATAGTCATTGTCATGATCATGTGACATAGCAGTAGTCCACAGTCCCTTTTTGTACACACAAAATATTATTTCCAATCACCGTCATTCACTTTCGAGTCTTAAATAATTTCGGAACCTCAAACTTTTATACCATGATCTCTTTATTTGCATACTTGAATGTGACTAAAATTCCATATAGTTCGTTATAACTTGTTCAATTTCTAAACTTTGACAAAACTTATTTTCTCCGATTCGTTTAACCTCCACGACACTTACTTATCACTTGTTAAACATAGCATAAATACTTATAACGTCATAAGTAATATTGTCCTTGAACTTATGTCAATTAACTTATGACAAATCCAATGCACAAAAATGTGGAATTTTAACAAATTCACGCACTAATAGTACGAAACACTTATCCTATCAATGTAATGTTCCTTATATTTACTAAAATTAATGCCTACCATTAATCCACGTAGTCACTACACCTTTTAATAGTAGCTATTCCATCCTTGCTGTCCCACTTAGCATTTAATATATAATACATATTTTCCAACTAAAAGGACTTTCTATATGTTACACTTGTAAACAAAAAGCACCATATGCTTCCTTCTATATTTTCATCTAGTAATCACTATATCTAATTGGTAACATAGTATTCATACGGTAATAATATAGCAATGGTGCATATATAAATATCTATCATACGTATTCTTCAATAATTCTCATAATAGAAAAAGATAGATTTTTATAAGAGAAAATAATTTATGTACCCATAACAAATAAAATCTCATTTCTAAATGTCCTCATACCGCACACATAATTAAAAATGTATCCCAGAAGTAGTAACAGTAATAACTATAGAAAATCATACTTATCAAATATTTACTAAAAGAGGTTTACTTAAAAAAAAAAAAATACCATATCAAGACCATATATAACAGTTTCAAAATTCATCAAACTTATTCCGTTACTAATGTCATTGAACTCGTACGCCTTCCAACTTGTGAAAATGCGGGATGTAACAAAACCGACGCTTATGCCCTTTGGAAGAAGTTGGAAGACATGTACCAGGCCAAGATCGCTCGGAACAAGGCCCTTCTGATGAGGCGCCTGGTCAATATGAAGCTCAAAAGTGGAACTTCTGTTGCCAAACATACCAGTGAGTTCCAGAGTCTGGTAAATCAATTATCTTGTGTAGAAATGTCACTTGGAGACGAAATGCAATCTCTACTACTTCTTAGTTCCCTTCCTGATAGTTGGGAAACCCTAGTTGTTACTCTCAGCAACTCAGCCCCAGATGGCAAACTTACCATGTCTGTGGTCAAGGATGAATTGTTCAATGAAGAGGCAAGAAGGAAAAACATGAGCACAGATCAGACTCATGCCTTTGTGACGGAGAATCGAGGAAAATCACAAGGAAAACAACAAAGAAACAGTAGAGGGAAATGGCAAAGTAGAGGCAAAAGTTTGGGGAGATCATCGGATGGCCGGAAACCTTCTTATACCTACCACCATTGAGGTATAGAGGGTCACATAAAGAAGAATTGCTAAAAATGTCTAGAGGAGCGAGGCAAGAGCAGTTCTCAACCGAAAAACAAGGGTGGTGAAGCGCTCATCACAATCTCAGATGATGTAGCGTATTGTACTACCCATGATGAGACATGCCTTCACGTCTCAAGAGAATACACGTAATGGGTGGTAGATACTGCAGCATCCTACCACGTAACTCCCCACAGGTACTACTTCACAACATACAAAGCTAGAGACTTTAGAGCGGTGAAGATGGGTAATTCCAGTTCCTCTGGAAAAGCCGAAATTGGTGATGTACATATAAAGACAGGTACCGGGAGCACAATCACTTTTAAGGATGTCAGACATGTGCCAGATCTTCGGCTCAATCTCCTGTCAGTGGTATCTCTTGACAAACAAGGGTATGAAAACCATTTTAGCAGAGGCATATGGAAAATGTCAAAAGGCGTTTTTACAATCGCTCGAGGACATGTTTGTGGCACATTGTACAAAACACATTTGAGAATTTGTACAGACAGCCTCAACATTGCAGAGGAGGCTTCTCAGGATTTATAGCACCAGAGACTCGGCCACATGAGCGAGAAAGGGTTGACTACCTTGATGAAGAAGAATCTTATCAATGTTGACAAGAACGCTACACTGTGTCCTTGCAATCATTGTTTATTCGGTAAGCAACACAGAGTCTCATTTAATTTCACTTCAACAAGAAGATCAGAGTTGTTAAGTTTGGTACACTCTGATGTCTGCGGTCCTATGGAGGTTGAATCACTCGGTGGAAGCAGATATTTTCTGACTTTTATCGATGATGCTTCTCGGAAAATGTGGGTGTATTTCCTGAAGACGAAGGACCAGGTGTTCGAGTGCTTCAAGTCATTTCACGTCTTGGTAGAACGTGAAACGAGAAAGAAGCTAAAATGTCTCCGTTCTGATAATGGAGGCGAGTATACTTCCAAGGCGTTCGATGCATATTGCAAAGCATATGGCATTCAACATGAGAAGTCAGTACCACGCACCCCTCAGCACAATAGTGTTGCTGAAAGAATGAACCGGACTATCATGGAGCATGCTGAACATGGCTAAACTTCCAAAGCCATTTTTGGGAGAAGCAGTCAATACCACATGTTATCTCATCAACCGATCACCTTCAGTACCACTCAACTTTGAAGTTCTAGAGAGGCTATGGACAGGTAAGGATCCTACATACTCACATCTTAGAGTATTTGGTTGTTCATCATATGCACATGTATCCAAAGAGCTCAGGCAGAAGCTTGATGCGAGAACTATACCATGCATTTTCATTGGCTACGAAAATGAAGAGTTTGGATACAGGTTATGGGATCCTAAGGAGAAAAAAGTGATCAGAAGCAGGGACGTTGTGTTTCACGAAAATTTGACAATAGAAGACATTGAAAAATCCACAATGTCTCAGAAGTCAAATGAGGGTGCTCAAGTTTCAAATGAAGCACCAGAATTGTTCTTGAGAAATAATGACAAAGTGCCAGAAGAAAATTCAGAAGCAGAAGAAGATGAGGAGACAGAAGAGAGTGCTGAGCAAGGGGAGCCACAACCCACCTCACCAGAACCATCACACGACACAGATGATGGTAGTTCTTCTCAGATGGTTCCAACTGCTCGTAGATCTGAACTAGGCCATATACCATCAAAAAGGTACTCATCATCTGAATACCTTTTGCTTACTGAAGATGGAGAACCGGAGAGTTTTCAAGAAGCTATGTCTTATAAGGATAAAGCAAAATGGCTGATAGCAATACAGGATGAGTTAGAATCTCTACAGAAAACTCAAACTTATGAGATCGTAGAACTTCCTAAAGAGAAGAAGGCACTGAGAAACAAATGGGTGTTCAAGTTAAAGAAAGATGCAAGTGGACAAGTGGTGAAACACAAAGCTCGGTTGGTTGTCAAAGGGTTCCAGCAGAAGAAAGGAATTGAATTTGATGAGATCTTTGCGCCAGTTGTCAAGATGACCTCAATCCGAGCTATACTTGGCTTGGCAGCAAGTATGAACTTGGAGCTTGAACAGATGGATGTGAAGACAGCATTTCTTCAAGGAGATTTGAAAGAAGAAATCTATATGCAGCAACCAGAAGGTTTTGAGGTTTCAAGTGATAATCTCATGTGCAAGCTATCTAAAAGCTTGTATGGTTTGAAGCAGGCACCAAGGAAGTGGAATAAGAAGTTTGACTCATGCATGAAGAGTCAAGGCTACAAGAAGACTATTGCGGATGAGTGTGTATACATCAAGAGACTTCCAGACGGTACCTTCATTGCTCTTCTACTATATGTAGACGACATGTTGATCGTTGGGAAAGATCAAATGAAGATAAAACAACTGAAGAAAGAACTCTCTAAGTATTTTGATATGACAGACTTAGGACCGGCTCAACAGATTCTTAGGATGCAGATCACTCGAGACAGAAAGAATCGCAAGTTATGGCTATCTCAAGAGAAGTACATTGAACGGGTACTTGAGAGATTCAACATGAATAATACCAAAACAGTTAGTGTTCCACTTGCGAGTCACTTCAAGTTGAGCAAAATAACGTGTCTCACATCCAAGGAAGAGATCGGGGAGATGTCAGCGGTGCTCTATTATTCAGCAGTTGGAAGTCTGATGTATGCCATGGTATGCACACGACCAGATATCGCTCATGCAGTGGGTACAGTGAGTCATTTTCTCTCTAACCCCGGGAAGGAGCATTGGGAGGCAGTCAAATGGATCTTCAATTCTCCCCTTCCAGGCATATTCAGAACAAGCATCCCGACTATGTCTCTGCATAGCTCTAGCTTATCTCGTGTCACCACCTTTGTCAGCATATCTGATGGATTCTCCTTTGTGTTGATCTTCACTAGTCTCAACAGTTGTTGATCAATTGTCTCGCGTATCCAGTGATACCGAACATCAATATGTTTTGTGCGGGAATGGTACATGGAGTTCTTGCTCAAGTCTAGAGCACTCTGACTGTCACAATGTATCTTGTACTCTTTCTGCTCTTTTCCAAGTTCTTGGAGATAGCGCTTTAGCCACAACATTTCTTTACCAGCTTCAGGGGCAGCAATGTATTCTGCTTCTGTTGTAGATAAAGCGACACACTTCTGCAATCTTGATTGCCAAGAAACAGCTCCCCCTGCAAAAGTGTAGATATATCCTGAAGTAGATTTTCTACTATCAATATCTCCGGCCATATCAGCATCTGTATAGCCTTCTAAGACTAGATCAGCTCCTCCGTAGCAAAGACATAACTTCGTGGTACCCTTCAAGAACCGCAAGGGTCAGCCCATCCTTGATGAAAGGAAACTTCCTGTTGTATTTGGTCTTGGCCTGTAAATCCATCAACACCAAGAAATTTGGGGCTTATTTATGATATCCAACACGTATGTAAACTACAGTCAATACTGATAGAGACGGTGCGTCCACCAAACAATATATGAGGGACCTGGTTGTATACCCGTTCCCTGACGTAGTGCGGTAGTAGATAACAGGATATTATCATGGAAAACTCCTTGCTCAAGGGATTAAAAATCACGACCTACCACGTAGGATTTCAACTCCACTACACCGAGCAACTTCAAATTACAACTCTTGCAATCTAGGAATTAACTCTTATAATACACCCTATTGCAAGCAACTCTTGACTATCTCTGGCCAAGCGAACTATACACCTAAACTAACTCTAGCCTAGTGTACCACTCAAAGGCACCCTTTGAGAATTCAATACCGTGACTAACTCTAGCCACTCACACACTAATACACTTAGACTAACTCTAGCCTAGTGTACCACTCAAAAGCTTGAGGAAATGAACTTCCTACAAGCAACTTTTGAGACTTTGAGAAACCTACAAATAGCTTCCTTTAGAGAAGAGTAGGTTTACAAGTTTAAGAACAAAAGAACAGAAATTTAACACTTCCTAGGACTTAACACAGTGGAAGAATAGGTCCTTGGATTTGTTGAAGCTTTGATCTTGAACACACCTTGATGTGTGAAGACTTGCACTTTTAGATCTGAACAATTTTTGGATTTTGCAAGAATCATATCTTCACTTTAGCAAGATGTTTGAATATGAGAAAGAGTGAAGATGACAACCCATACAGCAACTCTGCTGCTATTCGCTGCTCTGTTGTACTGCTACAGTGGCAGCAGCTTTACAACTGTAAAGTTAACTGTAGAACACTTCAGGAGACCTGGTCTTTTACCAGCGTAACTGGTTCCTCAAGTAGGTTTCACGTCATCAAAACACCAAAACACCAAAACACAAGATAGCATGGCTTATCAAATACTTGTGTCGCCATGGCTACACGAAAAAGGAGATTGCGTGCATTGTACATCAAAGTGTCAATTGTCAATTGCGCGTTACTATCGAGCATATATGAGGTGGAGCTGCACTATCTTCTTTCTCCATTATACTTGGATCAGAGAATAAAAATATACAAGGATAGTTAAAAATGTTGGTGATGCAAACTCCACTTATGCTATTAGCATCACTCAAATTAATTCTAGGAGTTCATACGGTGGTTGAGCCTATGAAGATTGCCTTCACCAAGATGAACCAACAAGCCAAATATATGATATCCTGCAACCGAACATGTGAAATTTCTGGACGTTTTGTTCTGAGATCGATATATTAAATCCACACTTTGCCCTAGCACTTTCTATGAAGCTTCCTCCAAATCTATGAATGACAAGGGATGCTTCCTCACACCTAGGAGTCACCTTCCTCTCACCCACCATTGAAGCTTCCTCCAAGCTTCCTCACACCTTCCTCCTAGCTTCCTCCTACCTAGTTTTGGTCCTATAAATAGAGAAGCTTGTAAAGTTTTCTATCATCAGATATTAGATCATCACAGCACAACCAAGAAGAGTTGTGTAATATCCTTGAGAGATTTGTGAGGTGTCTTTTTAGAGTTTTTTTTGTTAGAGCTTGTATGTCTCTTCTTTCTATTCTTGAAAGTAATAGAAGTATTTTTCTCTCATATTTGCTCGATACTTTAATTCCCCCAACAAATAAGGTATACCAAGGGAAATAAGGTACAAGGGAAGCCTTTAAGTTGGACAAGTGGATCGTCATCATACACTTTTCCATTTTTTAGCACGGGCGTTGCTATTTTTTCATTTTCTTGTAAATAAATTTTATCGACACGGGTTGTGTGTGTCCTACACAACTAGCTTCTAAAATATGCATAGAGACACAATTTTTATCATTTATTATTTAAATAAATTTTCCATTTATTATTTAAATAAACAAATAATTGTCTCTATGCATATTTTAGAAGCTTGTTGTGTAGTACAACACAACCAGTGTCGATAAAATTTATTTATAAGAAAATGAAAAAATAGCAACGCCCTTACTAAAAAATGGCAAAGTGTATGATGGCGATTCACCTGTCCAACTTAAAGACTTCCCTTGTACCTTATTTCCCTTGGTATACTTTATCATGTAAAATCAAAAGACGGCACAATGTGAACCACAATCACTGGAAATCACTGCTATTAAAGGCAAGATTGTGGTTTGTGATGATGATAAAGGGCCTGCAATTTATCAAGGCCAAGCGGTAAAGGATGAGGGGTGGAGTCGCCGTGATTCGTGTCATTTCAAAAGTCCTCCGCGATATCACTTTTGAAGTTGCTAACGTCCTTCCAGCAACTAATTTGGGTTATGCTGAAGAAGAAAAGATAAAAGCCTGCATAAACTCATCCTCCACGGCTAAGGCGGGGATCCATTTCAAAGGAACAGAGATGGGGTTTAAAAATGCACCATCTGTAGCATAATTTTCCTCTGTGGTCTCAAACTTTGTAAGTCCAGGCACACTAAAGCTTGGTATAATCGGCCCTGGATTGAATATTCTCGCTACATGCTTGGCCTTTCTTCTTGGAGTATATAAATTCGACATGTTACATCATCTCATGCATATAAATTTCTTGCCGCCACCTAAGCGACATTGCGGTTTTGTTCAAAAGCATGCACCCTGATTGGTCACCAGCTTAATGATGGTTGCATATCAGATATACATGTAACTACTAACAACTTTGAGAGTGTAGGGCAAAGAGCACACACTAACGTAAATATGCAGGAGATTGTCCCTCATGCTACAGCTAGTCATGACAATGCAGAGATTTCATTGGATCCAACAAACAAAGAAACAATCCTGAGGAACAATACCAATAGCATCCATCAGTGGAGGCTCAAACACAACAAGTGGTACATCCAAGAAGTCAAGCAAGTAGACAATCTGCTAGACAAAAACATCCACCATGTTGGATGAAGGAGTTTGTGTCCCTTAATGCTTATAATAACACTCCTTATACTCTATCTAATTATTTGAGCTATGTGCAACTGTCTTCTAACTATCAAGATTTCATATCTGCTATGACTGCTATCACTGAACCTACAACATATGCAGCAACAATTAAGGATCCTAAGTGGATTGAGGCAATGAAGACAGAAGTAGATGCACTTGAACAAAATAAGACTTGGCAAGTAGTGGACTTACCAGAAGGAAAAACACCCATTGGATGCAAATGGATATTCAAGATAAAATACAAAGCAAATGGGGAAATAGAAAGATACAAAGCAAGGCTGGTTGCAAAGGGATATAGTTAATAAGAAGGGATAGATTATCAAGATACTTTCAGTCCAGTGGTAAAAATGGTAACTGTCAGAACTGTGCTTGCACTTGCTGCATCTAGGAAATGGCATATAAATCAAATAGATGTATATAATGCCTTCCTACAGGGAGAATTACATGATGAGATATATATGGATCTTCCTCAGGGATTTCAAAGTCAAGGGGGCACTAGACAAGTATGTAGACTCACAAAATCCTTGTATGGTTTAAAACAGGCTCCAAGGCAATGGAATACAAAACTTGCAGAAGCTCTGGTTAAGTTTCAGTTTATACAAAGTCACTATGATCACTCTCTATACACTGAGAAGACAGACAAATGATTCATAGCTATTTTGATTTATGTTGATGATATGCTACTCACAAGTGAAAGTCTGGAACTGATAGCAGAAACTAAGAATTTCTTACAAAAAGCATTCAAGATGAAGGATTTGGGGGAACTCAAATATTTCCTTGGGATAGAGTTTGCAAGATCAGAAAAGAAGATTCTAATGCATCAAAGAAAGTATGCATTAGAATTAGTGTCAGAATCAGGCTTAAGTTCTTCCAAACCTGCAATTACTCATATGGAAGCAAACTGCAAGCTCACTATAATAGAATATGATGAAACTGTGAAAAAGCTAAATAAAGAAAAAGGGATCAAGCATAACGGAACACAAGACAGGTTACTAGAGGATCAAAGTATCTATCAAAGACTGATTAGGAATCTCTTATATCTCACAGTAACAAGACCAGACATAGCTTATACAGTTCAGAATTTAAGTCAGTTTTTACAACATCCCAAACAGTCACATATGGATGCATCATTGAGGGTGGTAAGATATATTAAGAATCAACCAGGATTAAGTGTTATATTGTCCAGCAACAACAAGAATGAAGTGGTAGCTTATTGTGATGCTGACTGGGCATCCTGTTTATTTTCAAGAAAGTATGTGACAAGCTTCTTAATCAAGCTAGGAGATTCTCTAGTTTCTTGGAAATCAAAGTAGCAATCTACTGTGTCTAAGAGTTCAGCAGAAGCTAAATACAGAAGCATTGCCATAACTGTGTCTGAGCTAACCTAGTTAACAGGAGTGATCAAGGATCTAAGAGTTCAACTTCAGCTGCCAGTACTTCTTTACAGTGACAATAAAGCAGCATTACAAATTGCTGCTAACCCAGTATTTCACGAGAGAACCAAACATCTAGAGACTGATTGCCATTTCATAAGGGATAAAATTCAACAAGGTTTGATCAAGACAGAATACATGAGAACAAATGAACAACCTGCAGATGTTCTAACAAAAGGATTAACCAAAACTCAACATGAGCACTTATTGTCCAAGCTTGGGTTGCTGAATATATTCATGGCATCCAGCTTGAGGAGGAGTATGGAAGAAAGGAGGAGTATAGAAAATAAATAAATAAATAAATAAATAGAAGGGTAGTTTAGTCTTTACACTTATTAGTTGTTAGTTAAAGTCCTAACTATAAATAGGAATGTACTTAATCATTCTAAGGTTAAGCATTGTATTTCTCTCTCTAATGTGATCGTTAATAACAACTACTCCCTCTCTACTGTTCATCATCTTCTTCCTCTAGTTGCTTATATTTCTTGTTCATGATTCAATAATCAACAAAAGGAACAAAATCACACGTTTAAATTAATTAAAAACTAAATGTGCTTAACCGAATATCATAATTCATGAGGACCAAAACTAGAATTCAGCAATAAGCGGAGGACCAAAAATACTATTATCCCTTAACATTAATTACCGTCAACAAAAAAGAAAAACATTGTCTCAAATGAAAGTAAAACTCCCTCTATTTTAAATTTATTTGGCAGGAGGTTTAAAAAAATTAGAAGATTTTAAAATTTGTAGCCATAATATGTCATAATATTTGCATGACTATACAATTTTGAAATTTGTAAATATAAACATGCCATAATATTTGTGTAAATACAATAAAAATTGTTTTTAAAAATATAAAAATCCTCCTTAACAATTAAATAAATTAATGCTATTCAAAGTAGCATGAAGGAATACTTTATTCTTAATTTATTTAATTGTTAAGGAGGATTTTTATTAGGATTCGAGAAGTTCCACAATCCATTGCCATGGTCATTGTTTATTGAGAAAAAAAAGGTTACTGATAAAAAACACAGCTCAACTATCACTTTTTTCACGAGTTTCACACCTCAAGAAACGGGATCAAATGATGCCCTTCCTTGGCCTCGGTCCAAGCGTTCCTCCAGTTCAGAATGAAAGTCCTCATGCATGTTCATGTCCCCTTCTTCCTTCGGTTCCTGGTCTCACCGGCTTAACGCGTATCCGATTTTTACCGTATACAGCTAGTCCCCACACTTCCCGGACTGTAGATTTATCGGAGTAACGGGAAGTGGATGAATCAAGAAATCGGCGACTCCGTTTGTCCGTTGTTATCTTCTCATTTTGGCGGGAACAGTTGCGTCACGTCCCCTTTTCATCGACCACGTGTCTTATTCCGGATGGTCAACTCTGACAACCGCTGTAACGCACGTCGCCTCAGGTCATTCCTCATTAATTATGGGACACGTGGCTCCCCCTGGTTGGCTAGCATCGGTAACCGTTCCGCTCCCATGCCTATATAAGGCTCTTCACCTCTCCATTCAAACATTTTCGACTCTTCCATTCATTTTCTCTCTTCTGAAGTTCTTCACTTCTCCACTTCTTATCTTTCAACTCTCATTATTTGTTGATTCGCTGTTTGTACTACGCAAAAAAGGAAACGATTTTACCAACTTCTTCAAATAGTTGCTCTTCTGCGTTGCTGTTTCTTCCTCTCGTTCTTCACCCCTCTTTTGGAATTTTCTGACTGTTTCCTTTACCCTTTTAACTTTTCTTTCGAATTTTGCCAAGTTTTCCTTCGTAATCTCCAAATGTCTGAAACCACTTCCCATGATATTCCCTCGGTTTCGTCTTAAGGAACCGAGCCTACTTCTCCACCTAAGGCAAAGAGCACCTTCGAGCCCACCGCCTCGGACATTATACCAGCCAAACCCAATTTCAACAAAGATTTTGAGGTAGAAAAATCTTCTCCGGTATCCGATAGAGGATTGGATGTGAGACGGTATCCCTCGTCTATTACCGAGGAAAAACACGACTTGGTCCGAGCTGACTGCGGGTGGGACACCCGTTCAGTTCAAGCTTTTGCCCCCGGGCCAAGCGAATCAGTCACCGATCACCGGGAAGGTTTCTTGTATGTTTACACTTACCCATTCACTCTCAAGCTCGATCCCCCGGTCGATTCGGTCATCTTAGACATGTGTCGGACCTGTAACGTAACCTTGGCACAGATTGGTCCGATCGTTTGGAGGGTCGTGGCTTGCCTCCGGCTACTGGCCAATAATGCCAGGAAGGAGCTCACGTTGGCCCACTTGATGCGTTTATATTCCCCGAGGTTGTTCCGGGGTGGCGTAATAAAACTTGCCAAGCGTAGCCGGAATCCATTTTTCTCAACGAAGATAGAGACAGGGGTTGGTTGGAGCGATATGTTCGGGTGCGGACCTCGGACATCATTCTGGACAATTACATGCCTTTTCCGGAAAGGTGAAACAATAAGCGTAAGTGTGAACTCTTCTAATAATTGCCTCTGTATGTTTTGTCAAACTTCAGTTCCACTTTCTCACTACTTGTCTTTTTATCTATATTAGCCGTGGGTTGGATTCCTCCGGTCGTCCGGAATCTCCACGACTGGGTTACTGCTCTCCTCAGCCAACATGCCCACGATGACCGGTCATGGGGTCACCTGTCATGAGGCCGGTGGGTCGCCCAGAACCACGGTAATACTTCGCTTCCATCCGTATTTGTCGCATCTTCTATCCTTCTGTAACACCTTCGCTTTTCAGGTTTACCTAAGGGCTCGGTGGACCCAAGGCCGGAGTCTGCAGCCGAACCCGCAATGTCGGCACCGAGTTTGATTCGGCGGGTGCATCTCGTATCCTTGCTGCCTCCGCCAAGAGGAAAAGGCCCTCGGACAAAAGGGAGAAAACAAAGAAAAGGGTGAGGAGCGTCGTTAGGACTTTACGGGACGAAGCAGAGCCCGAGCTCCTCTTCCGGAGTATCAGTCCGACCCCTTTCGTGGCTCCTGTTCCGGAGGAGGGTATCACCGCTTCACCCCTTCCTTCAGCCGGGGAAGGACCTTTGGTTCCGATATTACCCATAGGTGCGGAAGGAATTCTTTACTAGACTCCTCTAAAGTCGATTGATTTCGTCGACATTTCAGGTGAAGCTTCTTCCGAAGAAACCCCCCTGCAAAGGGCAAGTAGATCTGGGGGGGCGGCTGCTGCCGAAGCTGATCAAAGAATCGAGCCGGCCCCCGAGAGCGAAGCTCCAACAGTCACTGGCCTGTTGCCCGACTATGAGACTACTGCAACTACGGAGCCCCCTGTCTTTGCTGAAGCTGCTGAGGCTGCTCCAAGTTCTCCACCTCCGGCTCCGAGGCCGGATGAGTTTAAGGACATGTTCTCGAGCACTCCTCCTGCAACCGGTGAAGCCGCGGGTTTCGAACAACTCCAGATCCCTCGAGCCACGAGGGCGGTTGGTCGGGCCATCGAGTCCGACGCTAGGGATAGCTTGGTCCGAAACTTTCCGGCCTCAAGTATGGAACCGAGGAGGACGAGGTCGGCTATGATCACCGTTCCCGTGGATTGCAGCTTTCTCTCTCGCCCGGTGGGTGTGGCGAGCTACCTGAGGCCCCTTATCTCGGACTCGGATAAACGAAAGATGAACGGGGTCCCTTGGCAGTGCCTCATCAATGAGGGTATGCATGCGGGAAATCGGGTGAGTTTTGTCAACTGTCCCTGCATGCTTTTCTTGAGAATTTTTGTCTCGTTTTATGAAAAGTATTTGACTTGCTTCTCTTTGCAGAGTGTGGTGCTTGTTAACGAAGCCTTCGTCTGTGCCCAGCAAGAAGTGGATGATCTCAAGGGCCAACTGGATGCCCAAGGCCGGGAAACGGAGAAATATCTGCACCTTCTTCGGGAGAAGGAAGAAGAGTTGAACCAAGCAGTTGCTCTTTCCAACCTCCAACCCGAGCTCGATGCAACAAAGGCTGAAAACCGTCGATTGAAGGGTGAGATGGCCGAGATGGTTCAATACAACCGGAGTCTCGAAGCGGACAAGATCGGCCTTAGCCGAGACAACGCTCAATTTTCCTCGAGGCTTGGTGAGCTCGAAACCGCTCTCTCTCAACTCCGGGGGGAGCTGGATTCGGTGAAGTCTGATGCTGCGAGCTTGGCCGAGAGGAATCGGCTGCTCGAATCTGAGAGTGCCCGGTACAAAGAGCTTATGAGGGTGCTCGAGGAGAAGGCGTAGAAAAAGGCCCAGATATGTGATGATCTGAAAACCGAGCTTAAGGAGACGGCCGATGCTAATGACGCCCTCAAGGCCGAGCTCGAGTCGGCCATCCACATACAAGATGTCCTCGGAAAGGCAAGGGATGTTCTGGCGGAAAAGTTAGGCCAGGACAAGGCCGATTTGGAAGAAGCTCTGAAGAGCGTGGAGGCCACCGAGGCTCATGCCACTATCGCTGCCGAGTACGAAAAATGGAAGTCTCGGAGGATCACCCTTGAGCAAGACGAGCATGGCTTTACGGATCTTCCGGCCCTTATTCTCGAGGCTAAAAGAGTCGAGGAAGAGGCTAAGGGTGCCCTCGGGGATGACTTCGACGACTCTGAGCGGACGGTGTCTGAACACTCCAGCTCCAGCCATTTCGGATAGACTAGGGCCTGTACTTAGCCTTTTTATGTTTTTGCCTTTGTAGGAGTCTCCGATGTAAAATCCTTTGTATAAATAGAACATGTATTTTCCTTGACTCTCTACTTTGTTTGAATGTTTGTTGTGACTTCCGACCGAATTGCCGATCTGCTTTAACGAATCATTATTTCTGACTATGTCTGAATATCAGCTTCTTACTTCATCCGGTACATTTTTTCCAAGAGTTTTATTGACTTTTTGCCCGTGCGACTTATTTTATGCTTTGTGAATTCGGACGTCTTCGAATCACGACGGGCATTTTTAGGGCTTGAATTTTTCGGCTATTTTTATCTTTTAGGGCCGGTATTTTTCGGACACCTGAATCTCAGCCTTAGCTAGATTTTGATGTAAAAGTCCCCATTCGCGGGATTAATGACTTTGGCTCGAATCACTATGACCTTGATGCCTTTGTCGAATTTCGACCGTAGCGCCCGGTATCGGGTATATGAATGAAGTAGTGCCGAAATACGGCAGTAATCATCGGGGTAAAGTGCTTTACCAGTAAGACATCTTGAGATAGTGTTATCCAAACTTTCAATAATTTTTGCATTGCAAGTATTTATATACATGAGAATGAACTTTTTCCTCCTGCCTTTGCCGTAGCAAATACTAAATAGACACGATTCATTCTGATCATTTGGTCCTTACCTCGGAACCTAATGCAGAAGGTCCGGTTCTTGGTTTTGCCGTAGCAAATATTGCGTGGACACGATTCATTCTGATCGTTTTGGTCCTTACATCGAAACCTGATATTTTAGGTCCGATTTTGCTTGTTGAGCTCCTCCGATTTCCACTAATCGGGGTAAACTTCGAAGTGGGTATTAGATTCCCCTAACGCTCATCCGATCTGCAAGATCGGATGAGTGCTATTGAGTCCCCACTCGTAGGGTGCGGCCTCGGGTATCCGGACGTTTGTCCTTTATCTTCGTCGATTAACATGTTGTACTTGTTGCCTCATTAAAAACCTTGTCGGAAAACTCATTTTGGGACAAAACCGTACTAAGGAAAAGAGTGCAACACGTGTTTTCAGATTTAGATTCTTTTCTTTGCCCGGTACTTGACTCCCTGCTAAAAAGAGAGGTCAAAATAAAAAAAAAACACGGGGAGTCCATACCTTAGCAGTAGTATCTTTTCAGATGAGCCACATTCCAGTTATTGGGCAACCATTCCCCGTCCATGGACTCCAGCTGGTACGATCCGTTACCCGTTACCTCGGTTATCTTGTACGGTCCTTCCCAGTTCGGACCCAGTTTTCCTTCATTGGGGTTTTTGGTGTTCAAGGTAACCTTTCGAAGCACCAAGTCCCCAATTTGGAAATGACAAAAATTGGCTCTCCGATTGTAGTACCTTTCCACTCTCTGTTTCTGGGCAGCAATGCGGACTAACGCGTTTTCGCGAAGTTCGTCCGTGAGGTTGAGTTTTACGGCCATGGCCTCCTCGTTCGACTCCTCGGTCGCATATCTGAACCGGAGGGTCGGTTCACCAACTTCCACAGGGATAAAGGCTTCATCCCCGTAAACTAACGAGAAAGGAGTTTCCCCCGTGCTTGATTTCGATGTGGTTTTTTAAGCCCACAACACCTCCGGTAATATTTTCCTCCAGTGGTGCTTTGATGCTTCAAGTATTTTCCTCAGATTTTGGATTATTGTCTTGTTCGTGGATTCCGCCTGTCCGTTTGCACATGGGTGATACGGGGTTAATACAATTTTCTTGATCTTCAATCCCTCGAGAAAATCGTTGACTTTGCCACCCACGAACTGGGGTCCGTTATCACAGGTTATCTCAGCAGGGATGCCGAAGTGACAGACGATGTGGTCCCATATGAAGTCAATGACTTCCTTCTCTCTTATTTTCTCAAAGGCCTGCGCTTCAACCCACTTAGAGAAATAATCAGTCATAAACCGAATGAAACGCGCTTTACCTGGTGCCCATGGTAATGGACCGACAATGTCCATCCCCCACTTCATGAAAGGCTAAGGTGAAACCACTGAATGCAGCAACTCCCCGAGCTGGTGAATCATCGGAGCATGTCTCTGAAACCCGTCACATTTCCGTACAAAAATTTTCGAGTCTTCGTCCATCCGATTCCACTAGTAACCGGCCTTGATGATCTTTCGGACCAGAGCTTCAGCACCGGAGTGGTTGCCACAGGTTCTTTCATGCACCTCTCTCATCACAGCCACAGGTTCCTTCACGCACCTCTCTCATCACATACTCCGTCTCTCCGGGACCCAAACAATTAGCCAGGGGGCCGAAGAAAGATCGTCGATACAATTGGCCGTCCACTAAGCAGAAACGCGCAGCTTTGGTCCTTAATGACCGTGATTATTTTGGGTCATTCGGGAGCTTTCCATCACGCAAGTAGTCGATGTACTTGTTGTGCCAATCCCAAGTTAAACCCATTGTGTTTATCTCGGCATGTCCGTTTTCTATCGTCGTGTTCAACAAGTGCACCGTAGTCCCGGGGTTGATTTCTTCCCCTTCGACCGAGGATCCCAGATTTGCCAATGCATCGGCTCGCTGTTCTGCTCACTCGGTATATGCTGCATGGTCCATTCTTTAAACCGATGTAGTATCACTTGGATTTTTTCAAGATATCTCTGCATCCGTTCGTCCTTGACCTCGAAGATGCCGTTCACCTGGTTTACGACCAAGAGCGAATCGCACTTTGCCTCGATTGTTTTGGCCCTCATACTTCGGGCCAATTCTAAACCTGCAATCATAGCCTCATACTCGGATTCATTGTTAGTCAATTTAGTAGTTCTAATAGACTGTCGAACGACATCCCCGGCCGGGGTTCTAAGGATGATTCCTAGCCCGGAACCTTTGAGGTTCGAGGCTCCGTCCGTATGTAGCGACCAAATACCCAAGGCTTCCCCCGAGGTTAGCAGAAGCTCTTTCTCAACCTCGGGGACCATAGCCGGGGTGAAATCTGCCACAAAATCGGCCAAGATCTGGGACTTGATGGTCGTTCGAGGTTTGTACTCGATATCATATCCTCTAATTTCGACGGCCCATTTAGTTAGTCTACCCGATAATTCCGGTTTATGCATGATGTTTTTCAGGGGGTAAGTAGTTACTACACATATTGGATGGCATTGAAAGTAGGGCTTGAGCTTTCTAGAAGCACTTACCAGTGCCAATGCCAATTTTTCCAAGTGGGGATAACGGGTCTCCGCATCCCCCAAAGTTCTACTTACATAATAGATAGGGAATTACGTACCTGATTCTTCTCAGACCAAAACACCACTTACCGCTACCTCGGAGACAGCAAGGTAGAGAAAAAGCGGCTCGTCGGCCTTTGGTGTGTGCAACGGCGGGGGGCTAGACAAATATCTCTTCAATTTTTGTAAAGCTCTTTGGCACTCCGGTGTCCAAACGAAGTCGTTCTTCTTCCTTAGTAAGGAGAAGAAACGATGACTCTTGTCCGAGGACCTCGATATGAAGTGGCTCAACGCCACTATCCTTCCGGTGAGCCTCTGTACTCCTTTGACGTTATTCACCACCTCGATATCCTTGATGGACTTGATCTTATCCGGGTTGATTTCGATCCCCCGGTTTGATACCATGAAACCCAAGAATTTGCTAGACCGGACCCCGAAGGCACATTTTTCCGGGTTGAGCTTCATGTTATACTTGCGGAGCACATTAAAGGTTTCCTGTAAATGTTTTAAATGGTCCTCTATTTCCAGGGACTTCACCACCATGTCGTCAATGTAAAATTATATTGTTTTCCCTATTTGTTCTTCGAACATCCTATTAACTAGGCGTTGGTAAGTTGCACCAGCATTTTTTAGTCCAAAAGGCATGACATTATAACAGTAAGTCCCATATCGGGTGATGAAGGATGTTTTATCTTGATCCTCGGGGTGCATCCGAATTTGGTTATACCCGGAGCAGGCATCAAGAAAACTCAACATCTCATGCCTGGCCATCGCATCAATCATTCTATCGATGTGAGGCAACAGAAATGAATCCTTCGGGCATGCTTTATTTAAATCCTTGTAATCAACACACATTCAAAATTTATTACCTTTATTGGGCACCACTACCACGTTGGCTAGCCAGTCCGGGTACTTCACCTCCCGGATAGAACCTATTTTTAAAAGCTTTGTTACCTCGTCTTTTACGAAGGCGTGTTTTGCTTCCACCATGGGCCTTCTCTTCTGCTTCACCAGGGGAAACTTCCCGTCTAAGTTGAGCTTGTGAGTTGCTACCTCCGGCGATATACCTGTCATATCTATATGGGACCATGCGAAGCAATCTGCGTTAGCTCGGAGAAATTCAATTAACTTATTCCTGAGCTCCGGGGTTAACCCCGTGCCCAGGTATACCTTTCTGTCTGGTAGATACTTGAACAAGATGATCTGCTCCAGCTCCTCTACTGTCGACTTGGTTGCATCTGATTCATCCGGCATGACGAATGATCTGGGTACGTCGAAATCATCCTATTCGTACTCCGGATCCAATCCCAAGTGCGTTGATTGCTATTTGGTGTTCGGTTCCCCGGTTGGATCTCCTTCCTTGTGATCCGATTTTTCGGGCTGAGGCGTCTCCTCCTCGACCGCGAACATCTCCCTTGCAGTGGGTTGTTCTCCTCGGATGGTTTTTATTCCCTCCGAGGTCGGAAATTTCAGCAGCCAATGTAATGTTGAGGGCACAACCCTCATTTATGTGTCCAAGGTCTACCCAGCAATACATTGTACTTCATGTCCCCTTCGATTACATAGAACTCTGTTTGCTGAATAGTGCCATCGATGTTGACCGGCAATGAGATCTCCCCCTTTGTGGTTTCGCTCGCCATGCTGAACCCGCTGAGTACCCGGGCTATCGGTACGATCTGATCGAGCAGCCCTAGTTGTTCGACCACTCTCCACCGGATGATGTTGGCCGAGCTACCTGGGTCAATCAAAATACGCTTGACCTGAGTTTTAAAGATAAGTACAGAAATTACCAATGCATCATTGTGGGGTTGAATGATGCCTTCTGCATCCTCGTTGCTAAAAGAGATAGAACTCGCGGGTAAATACTCCCGGCCGCGTTTTTTACGAACAACAGAAACCTTAGCCCGTTTCATCACCGGCCCTCGAGGGGCATCGGTACCTCCAACTATCATGTTGATTATATGCTGGGGTTCTACTGGCTCGGCCCTTTTATGAGTCTCCCTTTCCTTGTAGTGACTTTTGGCTCGTTCACTCAGCAATTCTCGGAGATGACCATTCTTTAGTAACCAGGCTACCTCCTCTCTTAGCTGGCAAAAATCCTCGGTTCTGTGACCATGGGTTCCATGGTACTCACACACCATGCTCGGGTCCCGCTGGCCCGAATCCAACCTTAGAGGTCTTGGCCATCTTACATCCAGGACACGGTAAATAGCCGAGACGAGGCCCAAGGTACTGTCGTTGAAGTTGTACTCCGATATCTTTGGTAAATCCTTGTTGCCGGCAGAGCTTCCGGCATCGCTCCTGAATGAGAGACCCCGACTGTTCGACGGGCGCTCGACCCGTTTATTACCCCGACCGGAGAAATGGCTTGGGCTAACCCTTGACTTCTCTGACCTAAAGCTTGGCTTCTCCAAATGGGAGTATGGCCGATACCTTTCCCTCGACGATTCGGCCTTCGTTTCGTAACCTTTCCTTGGTCTCTCAAAACTTTTGTTCATATTTATTGGCCCTGGGGGAAGCTCGAATTGATCATGCTCCACCCGTATCTTCGACTCGTATCGGTTATGGACATCATCCCATGTCACAACCTTGTACTCCAGCAAGCTTTCCTTTAATTTGAACGAAGCCGTCGAGCTCTGAACATTGAGCCCCTTTGTGAAAGCTTGTGCAGCCCATTCTTCTGGAACCGGGGGGAGTTCCATCCATTCCCTTTGGAATCGGTTGACAAATTCACGCAGTAACTCGTCGTTGTTGACACCCAATTTTGTCCCGTCTCTCTGCCAAAATACCTATTTGCGCTTCTAATATTTTTGGAAAATAAAAATAAAATATTTATATTTTTTTATAATTATTAGCCTCATATCAATACCAGCGTTTCATTATTCTGTTACAGTTACTAGCCTTCATCATCATCATTTATTATCATTATTATTATTATAATTCGTAATTTTATCATTTTCGACATTTTTGCCAGCTTACGCACACACATCGCATTTTATCTTTGCATAATTAAATAATGGTATTTATTTTACTGTAGATTTTCGAAATATTATTACACGGCTATTACGACGCCATTTTTATCTGAGCATTAATGATCGCATATTTTATATTGAGCAATATTTAACACAAATTGTTTAAACTGGTCTTTTATTTAAATTTAGAAGCCAAACTATTTTTTGTACTTAGTCCGTATTTTGACTTACCGGACCCCAAATCAAAGTCCGATTAACTCCTAAATATTTTTGGACTAGCCCATATCTCTGATCTCAATTTTTAGAATAATCCATGTTTAATTTACTAGTCCGTTCTTTTAATACCCAATCTAAAATTTGACCCGGTCCACAAATGGACCGGGTCCAATTCATTTTTCAGCTGAATAAGGAAACCCTTTTAGGGTTTCCCCATCACTTTCCTCCATACCTCCGCCGCACCTCCATCGCTCCCCTCCCCTTTCCCCGTCGTCATCTTCGTCACCCACCGTCGCCACCTCCGCCAACCACCATCGTCGCCTCCACTACCCCATACCCCCACTATCCCCACGCTCCACTATCCCATACCCCACGTGACTTCCACTTCATGACTGACACCCAACATCACCGACACCCCTGTCGCACCACGTGACCACCATCTCCACCACACCCATATCCCCTTGTGACTTCCACAACATCACTGACACCCGCACCACACCTTCACATCTTGTTCCCCACGCGTCTTTTATTTTATTTGATTTTTTTTTCTCATTTTTTGAGCATCATAAAGAGGAGGATTTTGAGTGATTAAAAGGGGGATTTTTTTTAGATTGAGAAAAGGGGGAGAGGGCCGATTCTCTTTCAATTCAAGAAATTCCCTGTGAAATTTTTGTTTAGTTGTCCCAATTTCGCAAAATATCGAATCAAAATACTCAGACGATTTTTCGTTCTGTTCGGTGTTGTTGCAAATTCGAGCATCGCAATCTCTAATTTGGTAGTGTTCGAGGGTAAATCGAAGACTCGCACCCACTTCGCTGCACCCAAAGAAGGTAATATCATTTTCTTCATCTTAGCCTGTATTCTTCCTTTGGTTCTGTTACACTAAGTTGTGTTTTTGTTTCTGCTTGATTAAAATATAGCAAGACTTATGATTAGTGTTAAGAATCTTGTTTGTTTGTTTTGAACTTTAATCAGTAGAAAACTTGGTGTTATCTATACACTCTTTTAATGTAATATGACATATCTATTTAAATGATCAACTTCTAGTTATGGAATTGAAGAACTTGGCTCCCCTGTTTTCCCTCTCATATGATCACAAGTTTTATGTGTTTAAAGGGGAACATTGTGAGTCTGTTAGGATTCTGCAGTTAGTAACATGGTGCAGTCTTCCCTTACCTGTTGTCATTTTTAGCCCTGTGGTATTGCTGACTTGTTTTGGTATTTAGCTCCAATTCTGTTCAAATTTATTAAAGATTTATTGTGTCGTGCGCCTTCATGTTAATTTCCAGGTCCTCTCCAGCTTTGAAGTATTGTTTTCTGCCTTGGTTCTGAATTAGCCTAGCTAGCAATAACTAGTGTTGTTATTATCAATAATGGTCTTGCTGTTAGAATCACCATTGTTAGCTTATTTTCGGCTGTTGATTGGTTGGCTGCGTATGGTTAATTGGTTTAGTCTCCATATAGTAATCTAGTTTAGTTTGATGAACTCAGTCTTTGTGTATGTCGAGACCTATTAATTGCATTCACATAGTGTCTATAAGGATTAAGATTCATCCATAAGGGATCAGTTTACTGTTTAACTAATCATGGATATGATGTGCTTGGAGGAACAGCTTAGTACCAACCTAATAGCAACTCACCTTTGAATTTAGACAAATACTGGTGTCTTCAAACCCCTTTGGTTCTGTCCTTTTCCTTTAAAATATTCAAGATATGAATAGATGCCCCATCTTCTTATATTTGAATCAGTAAAAGTGAGGAGTACGCTAAAGATAAGGGAATTTGCTTTTGTTATAATCTGCATTAGGTGAAAGAGGAAGCTCCACTGACAAAGTATCAGTTTAGCCAAATCTTAAAAAATAAATCAGTCCAGCACATCTTTTGAGCATGATCCAAGTCGAATACTTATCCATTACATGCCTGTTATGAGACTTCTTCCCTTTACTCATTATTGTTTCAATATAGTTTGTTTAGCTGCCAGTCCCAGGATTCAGGATAAATAATCCTCATACTCTTAGTTCTGGGTATATCTTTTTTTTATCTGGTGCAGACTAGTTAAGATCTAGTTTGAAAGAAAAAAAAACAGTCTGTCCGTAACTGCTGTCTCCTTATCTATGGCATAAAAAATGTGTTGTGTTCTGCTTGTTTACCTCTATAAGTAATGAAACTGAAATGTTGATTTAGGTATTATCGTAGGCTATAAAACTGGCAGTTATTTAGATACATTGAAGATGTTCATATAGATTAAGACACACACGATACATGGCTGTCTGAAATTTTGTATACGTCCGAGTATCGCCTCGCTTGTACTGTGACTTGTCGTGCTTGAATCATATATACACGTGTATATTACTGGTATACCTTCATTGAAATGCATTAAATATACACAAACTGTACACAACCTACTGATCAGTTTGAATATATATATATATTTTTTCCGACATGTTGAATTTGTATTTTCATATCTTCGTCGATCAGATGCTAATCCTTTTCCTTTCGCTTATGCATGGCTTTCGCATATGAATCCGAGGGATTCATCTTCCGCATTCGATGTTGGGCCAAGGTCCTACAGAACATCATTTCCCCCTTTTTCTATCCAGTTGTGTCCGCAGCAAAGGAAACAAAATATTGGGCTGTTGGCCCAGGCAAACCGCAATAGTTTACAAATGGGCCGAGTCTATTCTTCCCAACAGCAGCTGGGTCCAGCAGTCCTAAATGGGCTGAGCCCATTTAACTTATTTGCCTCGTCTATTTTATTTTTGTGCATTTAATTTGTATTGCATGACTAACTCTTTATTTTGTTTTTATTTTCTTAATTTAGATGAACCTCAGATGAATTAGTAGGTTTAGTTTTAGTGTTGGGTAGTTAGGAGGACTAATAATTAATTTCATAAGTTATTCTCTTCCTTTCATGTTAAAACTATTTATAAGGTCTAATATTTATTTGGAATAATTGATCCGCAAAATGTCATGACTATACATGTTAAGTTAAAAGGAATCATATTTTATTCTTACTATCTTAAAATTTCAAAACGTCACTAAATAGCAACTTAAGTATATCTTATAAACTTTGTTCCAAGATTCTTTTAATCATACATGTTTTAAACCAAATGTAGTCAAATAGAATTAGTATAAGAGAAAGCAAACTCATCTATTTTTTACATCCTATTCAAAATAAGTCTAGGTTTTCTACACCACTATATTTATACAATATAATTTTGTTCTAAGATTAAATCGGTTAAGTCTTATTTAAAAGTTTCTATTTATATGCAAATCATTATACTTTGCAAGTTTTCGTTTTTTAAATAAAATTATTATTTAAAGCTTAACAACCTTCATAAGTTTTATTTTTAAGTGGACTACTATGTATTTCATCAAGTTAGTTTAAATAACATTATTATGTTTTCCTTTAAAAACCTTAATAACATTTACAACCTATTTTCTTAAGATTTAAGCATTACATCTAATCTTAATTAATTAACCTAAGTTTGGTCGGATAATCGTAAGTTAACGGATTCTAAAGGATGCCTAACCCCTTCCCTTTAGGATAATATAGAGCCCTTACCTAGAATCATATTGGTTACGCAGACTATTAATTGGGGTTTAGTTTTAACTTCGCCTTAGTTAATCTCTAGGTGTCCTAATTCACCGTTTAATTAATTAGGTGGCGACTCCTTAAATAAATAAACAGGAATCACCAATACGTCATACTCCTAAATCGACCCGGTTAAAATGGGGTGTGACAGCTTGGCGACTCCACTGGGGAACTTTAGGCTCTAACCATAACAACTTAGGTTAATAAATAATTTGATGGATGTTTTGTTTTGCTTTATTCTTCTTGTATTTTTGCTTTATATGTTTTTAAATGTTTTATTATTGTTTTATTCTTTATATGCATTTCTATGTAATATGTATGTTATTGCTTTCCTTAAATTGGCATTCCGTTCATACTTCTTCCACTCCTGGAAAACTCACACATATTCACACACTTAAAGCGGCTTCGCAGTTTGCGCCCGTGCACTACTAAATTACCCTTTTAGTTGGATCGGTCTTGTGGATTTAGTCGATCGGCGGTGCAGTCGACGGCCACGGACTTTCCACTCCCAAGTTGTCCGCTTGGGGGAGCCTTGTGTCATAGGAAAACCATTCTTAGTCTACCTAGGGTAGAGCGAAACCAAAACCTTGTAAGGACATGCATCATTTTAAACCTAGAAAGCTTAATACCCTTGGTGTATTAAGTTCATTAGTCAACCTTGCCAAATGTCCAAATGAGTCTATGACTCTAAGTGACACTATTTATTATTTATGTGCATTATTTGAAGGACAAATACGTGGAATATGTGGACCTAGTACTCTATAGATAAATATTTCAAGAAAAACTGACCTTTTGTTGCAGGTTGTCGTGGAGCATCCGAATTAATGCCGGAGGTTGAAGACAACCAAAAGAAATTAGTGGAGTGGAAATATTAGATATCTTAGGTTGATTTTGAGATGTATTATTGATTGGCATGTAATAATTTTTATTATTCTTGTAAATTATTTTTAGAACGAGTTGTGGAATGATACATAAAAGACATGTTTTGTCCTTCAAATATTCGTTAGGCCTACCTCTGGCATAAAGAGGTCCCTTGCATTATAAAACGCGATGTATTATGTGCAATAATGTGTTTATATGCAATAATATGTCATTCCCGTATACTGACTCATTTTCCTTTTCTTTTTCTTGTTTTTATCTTTTTTCTTTTTAAACTTATTTTCAAAACAAAGAAGGTTGACTTGTGCTAAAAGGGAACTGGCGGAGCATCCATATTTCACACGGTCTAAAGCCAAGAAATCAGATTCTGACTCATCACTAATCACCTGGTTAACTAAAAGGACTCGTTCTAAAATGGAGCAAAGTTTGATCAATGCAACCACTTCATCTGAGCCATCTCTTAGTTTACTAATCACGAGTGATCCCACATCCTCTAATGAACCAGAAACACATTTGGAGACCATTGCTCGTCTGGAGCGACGAGTTGCCGAACTAAGTCATATGGTACTTCATAACCGGTCATTTTCTCAAACACCGCCACATATGACTCCGCCCCAGGGAGTTCGTCAAACTTTGCCTGTGCCACATCCATTCCCAAATTTGGACGAATTTAACCAAGCAAATTATTTCACCACTTCTCAGCCAGTTCGTTCCGAACACCTCACTCAAAATGCTCCCTTTTTATTTACAACCACCTCTTCAAAAGCTCAATTCATACCGCCAGCACATGACACACATCAAGTTCCGCCGGTGTATACTTATACCACAGCTCCACCCATGACACAGATTCAAGGACAATGTCGCACAGATGTTGATCATTATGTCGAAGTTGAAAATGAGGCACGGTCAGTTAATGATGAAATGATAAATAGAAAGCTCAAAAGTTTGGAAGATGCCATGAGAAGTTTGCGTGGACTTGGTAGTAACCAAAGCGTGAGATATGAAGAATTATGTGCATTTCCTGAGGTAGAATTGCCACCAGGTTACAAGATTCCAAAATTTGAGAAGTTTGATGGGTCGGGGAACCCTTTCTTCCATTTGAAGGTCTATTGTGAAAAGTTGATTGGTGTGGGGAAGAATGAAGGGATAAGAGTCAAACTATTCAATCAGAGTTTGAGTGGAAAAGCCTTGGAGTGGTATTCTAAGCAAGATACAACCAAATGGCGTACTTGGGATGATTTGGCAAATGCTTTTGTGGATCACTACAAGTTTCATGTTGAGATCGCTCCTGACAGAATCTCAATTACAAAGTTGAAGAAGAAGTTCACCGAATCATTTCGAGAATATGCTATACGGTGGAGGGAAGAAGCATCTAGGGTACACCCACCCATGGAGGAGACAGAAATGGTTACTTTCTTCATTCAAGCACTAGAACCGGAATACTATGAACGTTTGGTGACAATGAGTGGAAAAACTTTTGCAGAAGTGATCAAAGCTGGGGACATGATCGAAGATGGCATTAAGACAGGGAGAATAACAAGTCTAGCAGCTTTGCAGTCTACCAGTAGGGCTATACAAACTGGTACTCTCGGAAATGGAAAGAAAAAAGAGAAAGATGCAGCATCGGTGATGGCCTTGGGAAACACATCATACCGCCATCAACGACCACCGCGACACCAGCCTAACGCTCACCACTTACAATATTTCCAATATTCTCCACATCCCTACGACCAAGCTTTGTCATATTACCAACCTCAATCACCACAAATATCCTACCCTGTTTACAACACACAACCAGCATATCGAGCTCCACGACCACCAACATATCCAGCTCCACCATCACAAACTCATCATCCAAACAATGCATCCGCACCTCGCCCAAATAAACCGTTCCGCAATTTCACACCATTGGGAGAACCACTGAGCGTTGTTTTCGAAAGACTGCAAGCTTCAGGCTTAGTATATCCCGTGGAAGGTAGAATTCCAGATCCATTACCCAGAAGCTTTGATCCCACTAAAACATGTGCATATCATTCAGGGGTAAAAGGCCATTCCACTGATCGTTGTTACGCATTGAAGCATAAGGTTGAGGATCTTATTGAAGCAAAACAGATCACGGTCAAACCACCAACACCAAATGTGGTTAACAATCCACTCCCGACCCATGATGGGGCCACGATAAATATGATTGGAATAGATGAAAATGTTGACGACCCAGCCGAATTTATAGTGCCTGTGGATCGTGTGGAGGATCATGATTTTGTAGCCGTTGCTTCTCCGGTTGTAGTGATAAGGGGTTGTGTGCCTGTCGAGATATTAGGAGCTTCATCAACGCCTGTGGAAGTAGTTCAAGCACCAAATCAGTTACCAGTGCTCGATACAAAAGCCGTACCATGGAATTATCAACAAACTGTGATGGAATGTCGAGGAAAGGACACGATCACTGACAAGGTTAAGACATCAGGAATGACAAGGTCTGGAAGATGCTATTCTCCAGAAGAGCTAGTTAGATTGGGGCAAGTTAAGGAAGCCAATGTACCTCCCAAAAGGGTCGTGACTGAAACCGAAGCAGAAGAATTTTTGAGGAAGATCAAGGCTAGTGAGTACTCAGTTGTGGATCAGTTGAAAAAGACCAATGCTCAAATTCCTATTCTCTCTTTGCTTTTGAGTTCAGATATGCACAGGAATGCATTGTTGAAGATCTTGAATGAAGCGTATGTTCCAAGCGAAACAACTAGTGAGGCGTTAGCTGGGATGATTGAGCGCGTACTTGACAGCCATCGAATCAGCTTCGATAATGAAGAACTGCCGCCAGAAGGATGTATGCATAACAAAGCACTCTATATAACTGTCAAGTGTCGTAACATGTTTGTGGCTAAAGTATTGATTGATGGGGGTTCTGGACTTAACATCTGTCCATTAGCAAGTCTGAAGAAGATCGGATATAATGTTAGTGAGCTCAAGACCAGTGATATGAATATTCGAGCATTTGATGGGGCTCAAAGGCGCCCTATTGGGGAAATAGAGTTGAAAGTGTTGATTGGCCCTGTTGAATTCATTATGGATTTTCAAGTACTTGATATTTCCACAACATACAACATGCTGTTAGGTAGACCGTGGATCCATTTGGCTGGGGCCGTACCATCTACTTTGCACCAAACTGTCAAATTCGAGTGGGATCAGCAACAAATATGTATACATGGAGAAGGGGACACGTCTTTCTATCTAGAGCAATCCACCCCATTCATCGAGGCAGAAGGAGGGTTCGACGGAGCTGCTTATCACGCTTGGGAGGTTGTGAATGTCACTAAGGAGAGTGAAGTGTGTCAAACTCAAGAGTTCAAAAGATCATGTGCCGCAATTATGGTTGCAAAAGAAATGCTGAGAAATGGGTACCAACCTGGCTTTGGGCTAGGGAAAACACTAAATGGGCGGGTTGAGCCAGTCGTTCTCCCTACGCAACAGTTTACATTCGGTTTGGGATATGAGCCAACTGAGGAAGAAGTGAAGAAAGCACGAAAGAATAAAGGGAAAGAGATTGCATTGCCAAAACCCATTCCTACCATTGATCAAACTTTCTCAAAACCTTCAGATCTGATTGTTGAAGTTGCCTATGATGATATCGTGGAGGGAGTCAAGAACCTGTTCGTGGAAAATGAAGATGATCATGCGGTGATAATCAAAGACTTTGCTGAAATATTGACTTTATAGGCTGCTGAGCCAGGACCGGAATTGCAAAATTGGACTTCTATCTTAGCCCCGGTTCGCCGGGAGTTTCAGTATTTTAAGTTTAAATTTCCTTTGGTAGTAGGCCGGAGGCATCAACTAGAACATTTAGTTCCTTTTGTCATGTTGTCTCTATGTTTTGTTACGGCCTTTTTAAATTAAGATTCTGTCATTTTGTTTGTAACGAACTACGTTTGGCCTGACTTCCTGTTGGATACGTAGGCAGCCCACATCGGGTTCGGCCACTCTTTTCAAATTATTTCAACGTCTTTGTTTTGTGGTTGGAACTACGTTTGGCCTGACTTCCTGTTGGATACGTAGGCAGCCCACATCGGGTTCGGCCACTTTTTCAAAATATTTCAGTGTTTTGTTGTATGGGTGGAACTACGTGTGGCCTGATTTCCTTTTGGATACGTAGGCAACCCATATCGGGTTCGGCCCCCCCTTTATTAAAAAAAAAAAACAAAAATTCAAAAGTCTTTATTTTTATCACGAACTACGTCTGGCCTGATTCCTTTGGGATACGTAGGCAACCCGAGGCGGGTTCGGCCCTTCTATCTTAAAATTTTTATCTTCAGTTTGTCCAAACATTTTGGTTCCTATAAAATACATAAGGATTTTTATACAAAACTTGGTCTTCCCCACCGCTTAAATTCATGTGTCTTAGTATCTTGAAACTAGGACAAATTTTTGAAATCGGTCAAATCACTTTCAAAATTTTTCATTACAACTTTCTCACTTTTCGATTGTTTAGAACCAAGTGTTTCCAGGACTTGAAACTGGGACAAATTTTGAAGTCGGTCAAATCACTTTCAAAAACTTTCATTATAAGTTTTTACTTTTCAAATTGTCTAGAATCAAGCATCTCTAGGACTGAAACTGGGACAAATTTTTAGAAGTAGCATAAAAGTGGTCTTAAATAAAAGTCCATTCATATTTCTAAAAATGTGAGTAAATTCAAAAATCGAGTCTTCTTAATCATGTTACATATTAGAGCCACTAAGTATTTCCTTTCAAAGTCATCTAAATCTCATTACTTTTATTTTCAAAATACATTTTTTTATAACTGAAACTCCCCGGCGAAGCAAGATATGTGGTGAGACATCGAAGAACGTGGACGCGACCGAGACAAAAGTCAATTCAAGGGCCAAGTTCCCCGACATGCACAAGTCAACCAATTTTCTTTTAAACTCACAATTTTTCTTTGTTGAGACAGGTCCAATTAACATGAACACGGTGCATGTATTAAATTATGGGCGTGATAAAAAAGTTAACTTTCTTCAAAATGCAAATACTCTTCAGCGTGGATGCAAAGGTAGCTTATGCCGAACGGTGGGCGTCGTTCCACTCATCACGAAATTTCAATTGCAACAGTGGACACAAGTTCATCTTCTCAACCAAGGGCTGTAAGTATAATTCTTTTAGACCCAGCTATTGATTCTTATCACTAACAGTTGTTTTAGCTCGTGACATTCATCGATGGATCGAATACATATAATCATGGACACTGACCTTGATCACCTGTTATTGGTTAGAATTCCTCAATTTCGTCATCACTTCATACATGTTCAAATCATTATCAAATTCTTTTAGAATGAAGTATGTTAATAAGATAACAAGATCGAAATATTGCATCGTATATCAAATTGTGGGGTTAATTATAGATTTAACCTCCGTCACAATGGGACATCGAGTAAGATGTGGATATCTTTTTACAATATTATCTCTAAAGTGGACGTAGATTTACATTTACATTGTGGAAGTGAAAATAGAATTATATTACGGAAAATATACCTACAATTGTATAAAGTGGATACAGATTTACGTTTTCGAAAGTAAAGTGGATTTATTTTGCGCCGTATAATACGGATGTGAAAGTAGATATAGGTTTATTTTGTACCGTATAATACAGGCGTGAAAGTCGACGTGGATTTATATTTTGTACCGTGAAAAGTGGGCATGGATTTACATTTTTGCACCATAGGAAGTGGACATGATTAGGCGCCCACCTTAGAATGCGGGTATGTCAATTTTCAATATAGGCGCCCACCTTAGAATGCGGGTATTTCGATTTTTAATTTAGGCGCCCACCTTAGAATGCGGGTATTTCGATTTTTAATTTAGGCACCCACCTTAGAATGCGGGTATTTCAAAATTTAATTTAGGCACCCACCTTAGAATGCGGGTATGTCAATTTTCAATTCAGGCACCCACCTTAGAATGCGGGTATTTCAATGTTCGAATTAGGCGCCCACCTTAGAATGCGGGTATTTCAATGTTCAATTTAGGCACCCACCTTAGAATGCGGGTATTTCAATGTTCAATTCAGGCACCCACCTTAGAATGCGGGTATTTCAATGTTCAATTCAGGCACCCACCTTAGAATGCGGGTATTTCAATGTTCAATTCAGGCACCCACCTTAGAATGCGGGTATTGCAATGTTCAAATTAGGCACCCACCTTAGAATGCGGGTATGTCAATTTTCAATTTAGGCACCCACCTTAGAATGCGGGTATTTCAAAATTCAATTTAGGCACCCACCTTAGAATGCGGGTATGTCAATTTCAATCTAGGCACCCACCTTAGAATGCGGGTATGTCAATTTCAATTCAGGCACCCACCTCCGAATGCGGGTATCTTATATTTCAAGTTCAGGCACCCACCTCCGAATGCGGGTATCTTATATTTCAAGTTCAGGCACCCACCTCCGAATGCGGGTATCTTATATTTCAGTTCAGGCACCCACCTCCGAATGCGGGTATTTTATATTCAAGTTCAGGCACCCACCTCCGAATGCGGGAATCTTATATTTCAGTTCGGGCATCACCTCCGAATATGGATTCAACTTTCGAAGCAGGGGTTGCAAGTGTAACTTCTCCAACCCTGCCTTATTTACATATATTTCTTTATTGCTAACATTTGTTTTTAGCTGATGGCTTTTGACAATATCAAAGTTGGCATCACACATCAAATCGTGGAACTATTTCTTCGGCAGCGAACTGGGGCAATTTGTCGGGAAGGATAATCAGACTTCTCGACACGGGTCAAAGATCTACCTCGAACACTCGTCTCTAATCACAAGTATTCTTTTGCATTCCAGTAATTCAATTTTCAAGTTCTATCATAATACCCAGTGTCATCATAATTCGACACTGGGGCAATGTTTTGCAAGATTCGCGCCAATCGGGGTTCATTAGTCATTCAAGTGTCGTAAGTATCCCAGAACTACACTCGACCTGATTCTCGTAAAGCCCGAGATATATAGGCAACTCAGAGACCGGGGTCCGGTCATAATCCTCTCAAGTTTCCTTTAGCCGGGACAAAATAGGCTACTAAGTCAACGTCTTTGCCCGACAACTCTTTTCATCATTACCGGGCAAAGAGGGACAAGTTGTTGACACCCAATTTTGTCCCGTCTCTCTGCCAAAATACCTATTTGCGCTTCTAATATTTTTGGAAAATAAAAATAAAATATTTATATTTTTTTATAATTATTAGCCTCATATCAATACCAGCGTTTCATTATTCTGTTACAGTTACTAGCCTTCATCATCATCATTTATTATCATTATTATTATTATAATTCGTAATTTTATCATTTTCGACATTTTTGCCAGCTTACGCACACACATCGCATTTTATCTTTGCATAATTAAATAATGGTATTTATTTTACTGTAGATTTTCGAAATATTATTACACGGCTATTACGACGCCATTTTTATCTGAGCATTAATGATCGCATATTTTATATTGAGCAATATTTAACACAAATTGTTTAAACTGGTCTTTTATTTAAATTTAGAAGCCAAACTATTTTTTGTACTTAGTCCGTATTTTGACTTACCGGACCCCAAATCAAAGTCCGATTAACTCCTAAATATTTTTGGACTAGCCCATATCTCTGATCTCAATTTTTAGAATAATCCATGTTTAATTTACTAGTCCGTTCTTTTAATACCCAATCTAAAATTTGACCCGGTCCACAAATGGACCGGGTCCAATTCATTTTTCAGCTGAATAAGGAAACCCTTTTAGGGTTTCCCCATCACTTTCCTCCATACCTCCGCCGCACCTCCATCGCTCCCCTCCCCTTTCCCCGTCGTCATCTTCGTCACCCACCGTCGCCACCTCCGCCAACCACCATCGTCGCCTCCACTACCCCATACCCCCACTATCCCCACGCTCCACTATCCCATACCCCACGTGACTTCCACTTCATGACTGACACCCAACATCACCGACACCCCTGTCGCACCACGTGACCACCATCTCCACCACACCCATATCCCCTTGTGACTTCCACAACATCACTGACACCCGCACCACACCTTCACATCTTGTTCCCCACGCGTCTTTTATTTTATTTGATTTTTTTTTCTCATTTTTTGAGCATCATAAAGAGGAGGATTTTGAGTGATTAAAAGGGGGATTTTTTTTAGATTGAGAAAAGGGGGAGAGGGCCGATTCTCTTTCAATTCAAGAAATTCCCTGTGAAATTTTTGTTTAGTTGTCCCAATTTCGCAAAATATCGAATCAAAATACTCAGACGATTTTTCGTTCTGTTCGGTGTTGTTGCAAATTCGAGCATCGCAATCTCTAATTTGGTAGTGTTCGAGGGTAAATCGAAGACTCGCACCCACTTCGCTGCACCCAAAGAAGGTAATATCATTTTCTTCATCTTAGCCTGTATTCTTCCTTTGGTTCTGTTACACTAAGTTGTGTTTTTGTTTCTGCTTGATTAAAATATAGCAAGACTTATGATTAGTGTTAAGAATCTTGTTTGTTTGTTTTGAACTTTAATCAGTAGAAAACTTGGTGTTATCTATACACTCTTTTAATGTAATATGACATATCTATTTAAATGATCAACTTCTAGTTATGGAATTGAAGAACTTGGCTCCCCTGTTTTCCCTCTCATATGATCACAAGTTTTATGTGTTTAAAGGGGAACATTGTGAGTCTGTTAGGATTCTGCAGTTAGTAACATGGTGCAGTCTTCCCTTACCTGTTGTCATTTTTAGCCCTGTGGTATTGCTGACTTGTTTTGGTATTTAGCTCCAATTCTGTTCAAATTTATTAAAGATTTATTGTGTCGTGCGCCTTCATGTTAATTTCCAGGTCCTCTCCAGCTTTGAAGTATTGTTTTCTGCCTTGGTTCTGAATTAGCCTAGCTAGCAATAACTAGTGTTGTTATTATCAATAATGGTCTTGCTGTTAGAATCACCATTGTTAGCTTATTTTCGGCTGTTGATTGGTTGGCTGCGTATGGTTAATTGGTTTAGTCTCCATATAGTAATCTAGTTTAGTTTGATGAACTCAGTCTTTGTGTATGTCGAGACCTATTAATTGCATTCACATAGTGTCTATAAGGATTAAGATTCATCCATAAGGGATCAGTTTACTGTTTAACTAATCATGGATATGATGTGCTTGGAGGAACAGCTTAGTACCAACCTAATAGCAACTCACCTTTGAATTTAGACAAATACTGGTGTCTTCAAACCCCTTTGGTTCTGTCCTTTTCCTTTAAAATATTCAAGATATGAATAGATGCCCCATCTTCTTATATTTGAATCAGTAAAAGTGAGGAGTACGCTAAAGATAAGGGAATTTGCTTTTGTTATAATCTGCATTAGGTGAAAGAGGAAGCTCCACTGACAAAGTATCAGTTTAGCCAAATCTTAAAAAATAAATCAGTCCAGCACATCTTTTGAGCATGATCCAAGTCGAATACTTATCCATTACATGCCTGTTATGAGACTTCTTCCCTTTACTCATTATTGTTTCAATATAGTTTGTTTAGCTGCCAGTCCCAGGATTCAGGATAAATAATCCTCATACTCTTAGTTCTGGGTATATCTTTTTTTTATCTGGTGCAGACTAGTTAAGATCTAGTTTGAAAGAAAAAAAAACAGTCTGTCCGTAACTGCTGTCTCCTTATCTATGGCATAAAAAATGTGTTGTGTTCTGCTTGTTTACCTCTATAAGTAATGAAACTGAAATGTTGATTTAGGTATTATCGTAGGCTATAAAACTGGCAGTTATTTAGATACATTGAAGATGTTCATATAGATTAAGACACACACGATACATGGCTGTCTGAAATTTTGTATACGTCCGAGTATCGCCTCGCTTGTACTGTGACTTGTCGTGCTTGAATCATATATACACGTGTATATTACTGGTATACCTTCATTGAAATGCATTAAATATACACAAACTGTACACAACCTACTGATCAGTTTGAATATATATATATATTTTTTCCGACATGTTGAATTTGTATTTTCATATCTTCGTCGATCAGATGCTAATCCTTTTCCTTTCGCTTATGCATGGCTTTCGCATATGAATCCGAGGGATTCATCTTCCGCATTCGATGTTGGGCCAAGGTCCTACAGAACATCATTTCCCCCTTTTTCTATCCAGTTGTGTCCGCAGCAAAGGAAACAAAATATTGGGCTGTTGGCCCAGGCAAACCGCAATAGTTTACAAATGGGCCGAGTCTATTCTTCCCAACAGCAGCTGGGTCCAGCAGTCCTAAATGGGCTGAGCCCATTTAACTTATTTGCCTCGTCTATTTTATTTTTGTGCATTTAATTTGTATTGCATGACTAACTCTTTATTTTGTTTTTATTTTCTTAATTTAGATGAACCTCAGATGAATTAGTAGGTTTAGTTTTAGTGTTGGGTAGTTAGGAGGACTAATAATTAATTTCATAAGTTATTCTCTTCCTTTCATGTTAAAACTATTTATAAGGTCTAATATTTATTTGGAATAATTGATCCGCAAAATGTCATGACTATACATGTTAAGTTAAAAGGAATCATATTTTATTCTTACTATCTTAAAATTTCAAAACGTCACTAAATAGCAACTTAAGTATATCTTATAAACTTTGTTCCAAGATTCTTTTAATCATACATGTTTTAAACCAAATGTAGTCAAATAGAATTAGTATAAGAGAAAGCAAACTCATCTATTTTTTACATCCTATTCAAAATAAGTCTAGGTTTTCTACACCACTATATTTATACAATATAATTTTGTTCTAAGATTAAATCGGTTAAGTCTTATTTAAAAGTTTCTATTTATATGCAAATCATTATACTTTGCAAGTTTTCGTTTTTTAAATAAAATTATTATTTAAAGCTTAACAACCTTCATAAGTTTTATTTTTAAGTGGACTACTATGTATTTCATCAAGTTAGTTTAAATAACATTATTATGTTTTCCTTTAAAAACCTTAATAACATTTACAACCTATTTTCTTAAGATTTAAGCATTACATCTAATCTTAATTAATTAACCTAAGTTTGGTCGGATAATCGTAAGTTAACGGATTCTAAAGGATGCCTAACCCCTTCCCTTTAGGATAATATAGAGCCCTTACCTAGAATCATATTGGTTACGCAGACTATTAATTGGGGTTTAGTTTTAACTTCGCCTTAGTTAATCTCTAGGTGTCCTAATTCACCGTTTAATTAATTAGGTGGCGACTCCTTAAATAAATAAACAGGAATCACCAATACGTCATACTCCTAAATCGACCCGGTTAAAATGGGGTGTGACAGTCGTCTCTTTGGGCTATACGGAAAATGTCGGCCTTACGGGCCTGCACCTTTTTGGCACCGGCGTGAGCTTTGATGAAGGCATCGGCGAGCATTTCGAAAGAAGTGATTGAATGCTCGGGCAGATGGTCGTACCATGTCAATGCTCATTTTGACAATGTTTCCCAAAACTTTTTCAGCAGTACCGATTCAATCTCATCCTCCTCTATATCATTGCCTTTTATAGTGCATGTGTATGAGGTCACGTGTTCGTGTGGGTCTGTTGTGCCGTCACATTTCTGGATATCCGACATTTTGAACCTCTTCGGGATTAGTTTTAGAGCTGCACTCGGAGGAAAAGGCCTTTGGACGTACCTCTTCGAATCCGGCCCTTTCAGTAAAGGCGGAGCCCCCGGGATTTGGTCTACCCGAGAGTTGTATGTTTCCACCCTCTTCTCGGTCGAGTCTACTCGTTTTGCCAAAGTTTCGAGCATTCTCAGAACCTCGGTGGAGGACCCAGCTCCGGACCCATCGCTCTCAACCATCTGTGCCTCATCTCTTCTGGGTTCAGCAACACCCTTTGCCTCCTCCGAGGTCGTTTTATCCCCTCCGTTTTGCAACCAGGCTATTGTGATTCCCTGTTCGGCAATCGCCGCTCTCTGTTCCTGCAACATTTCAAAGATTAAACGTAAGTCAACATTATCATTCGGGGTATTCGGTTCTTTCTGGCCCTGAGTTCGGGACAAAGTAATCGAATTGTGTGTATTTAAAGGGTCAGTGGTCGGCTGGGCGGCATTCTCCTGGTCCACGGTGTTTTGATGGTTGAGGCCCTCCCTCGAATTAATGGGGTCAGGATCAGCGGGGTTTGGTAATCCTCGTGGAGCGCTGCCTTCGTTTTCAGCCACGATCTCGTTGTTGTTGACGTGACCAGATTGCCCACTGTCAGCCATTTAGTCCGTTTTTTCAGTGACGAACGGAAGATGTTTTCGATTTTGATGGGTAAGGTAGAGATCAAGATAAAAGACCACTATTATCCTAGCCCCACGGTGGGCGCCAAACTGTTTACCCCGAATTTGGATAATCAATTAAATTTGTGAGTGAGGTATAGGATATGTGGTTGCGCCTTGAATCTAGTTGATAGAGAAAAGAAATATATGAATATACTATGAAGAAGCAATTGATAATCGGTGGTTTGCTATAGATTTATGTATTTGCTAATATGTGAGTGTTACTTGATTAAATAAATTTAAGAGATGAACACAAGAGTGAACCGAAATCAGATATTTGAGAGAGAGTTTATATAATTTTTGCTATTACAAGAGTTCTGTGAGGAAGCCAACCCCTTAAAAGTGGGCAATGACCCTTATTTATAGTGTTGCCTCATGGGCTCCATACAATAAGAGAAAACTAAAAATAAAGAAAAACTCTGACTTGGATTAGGTTGGGTTAGGTTGACCGTACGGTCTGACACCCGTACGATTGGCAGTTGAGCATGGCAGGACGTTATCGACGCGTGGCAATCGCGCAACAGATCTCCCGGACCAACGGCCACGAATAAATGGACTAACGGCCACGATCAAACGGACCAACGGCAACGAGCAACTCGGCCATAAAGAAACCGGATCAAATGATGTACTTCTTTGGCCTCGGTCCAAGCGTTCCTCCGGTTCAGAATGAAAGTCCGCGTGCATGTTCTTGTCCCCTTCTTCCTTTGGTTCCTGGTCTCACCGGTTTAACGCGTATGCGATTTTTACCGTATACAAAAGGAGAATTCGTTGGCTATGATTAAGCTAATTAGATCCAATTCGTTGGCTATGATTAAGCTAATTAGATCCATTCTTCCTTGGTGACTGCTTCTTAATTAAATTATGAAGAGATAATTTTGATGGTGCTGCTTTCTAATTATTCATTGCAATTTTGATAAATGGGAGTGAGACAACTTTTATATTGCGACAGGAGAATAAATGTGGAAAAAAAAAAGAAGAAAAAGCAAAAACACTTTGAGGGAAATTTATTTTCTTTTTGGAGGTGGTGGTTGTAAGGAACCGACCCCCTTGGCGAGTCTGCGAACCTATGGGCACATGGGCCCCATGAACATGCTGAACATGACATGACATACTCAGGTATTGTACGTGAGAGGGTGCTTAGCCAGTTCGATATACGCTGCAGCGGTTGGGATCGAACCCGCGACCTTGCAGTCACCTTTACATTCCCCTGAGGGAATCGACTCTTACCAGAGGATCCACAATGATCTGCACTGTAGGTTGCCCCCTCTGCTGACATGCATCTGAGCATGGACTACTAGGTCATTGTATGTGAAAGGGTGCTTAGACAGTTCGCACACTCTGCAGAGCTTCGAACCCGCGACCTTGCAGTCACTTTTGTTCCCTTGAGGGACGCCTCTTACCAGTTGAGCTGCAGCTCAATTGGTAAGAGTCAATTCCCTCAGGGGAATGTAAAGGTGACTGCAAGGTCGCGGGTTCGATACCAGCCGCTGCAGCGTATATCGAACTGGCTAAGCACCCTCTCACGTACAATACCTGAGTATGTCATGTCATGTCAGCATGTTCATGGGCCACCAGGGCCATGGTCCCACCAGGGGTCCCCACAGTGGTGAAGATTGGGGTGTTCCACTCTCTGAAAGGAGAGTGTACTACACATGCTGTGCCATGTCAGCATAGTGTGCCTAATAGGCACATTATAGTTTGAGTTTAGGAGTTCAATAGGTAAACTTTTTAATTCGAGTGTCTAAATGTAAAAAATAGACAAGTTTAAGGGCCCACATATGTATTCGGCCTTTTACATAATATACTCTTTTTGTAATGGATTCGTGGTAGTGAACTGATTCTCTGAAAAGGGAATTGCTAAGATAGAAACGAGGCCATAACTTTTGCAAAACTATAAAACATTCTCATTACGAAAAGAGACAACGGTAAAAAAATAAACATGAAGTATCACTTTTTTGTGAGTTTTCTAAATTCGGGTCTTTGTGTTTTCCACCCGAACTATCACTAACTATTTATCGAAACACACCTCGAAATTAATGAGTTCATTGCCAGGTGGACGAAATTTTATGGGCAAATTAAGCTGTCACGCGCCTTTTAGCGATTGTATTCAAACACTTGGTTTAATCAGTTTCGAGGTGGGTTTTTTGAAAAATAGTTAGTGATAGTTTAGGTAGATAACTCGGAAAAAAGTGATACTTTGACCATTATCTCTAATTTTTTTTCTTTAGGGGGGGGGGGGGGAGTACTATTTTGTGTCCTAATGATTAAAATGGGTAAATTTTTCTCAAAAGAAGATAATTAGTGCAATCATGTGTAGAAAATTTTATTTTTTAAAATGACTCCTACTGAGAGCCCGTTTGGATGATTTATAAGTTGGTTATAAGCTGTTTTCAGCTTTTTTGAGTATTTGACTGGCCAACTTAAAATCATTTTGTGCTTAAAATAAGCTCAAACAAATAATTGGGCCCGTTTAACTTAGTTTATCTAAAGCAGCTTATAAGTTAAAAATAACTTATAAGTAAAAAAAAAAATTTTAAGCCCATCTAAACAGGCTCTGAAACTAGTAGTAGACTTTACATGTCTTTTTCAGCAAAAGCTAGAATTTTTTCATAATCTATTGGCATGGTCTTTGTTTATTGAGAATAAAAGTAGACACAATGGTCATAAAAACGTCTGAACTATCACTTTTTTTGACGATTTTCATACCCAATTATCAATTGCTTTTTTTTCCTACTTGAACTATCACAATTTATATATTAAAATACAGCTAGTTGATAGTTCAGGTATGAAAAGGTAAAAACTTATAATTGACCTAGTTAGATTTGAGTTATGTTTTACTACATCGTGATAATTCAGGTAGGAAAAAAGAACAGCTAATAGTTGACCTAGTTAGATTCGAGTTGTGTTTTAATACATCGTGATAGTTCAGGTAAGAGAAAAAAACCACTAATAATTAGATGTAAAACTCACAAAAAAAATAATAGTTGACCATTAACTCAAAGGTAATATTCCTGTTCTGTTGCTATGGTCTTTTTTTATTGAGTTTTCTTTCGGTCATTTCATCAGACACCTTCCATGCAGAACAGTAGTTGCTTACTTTATTAGTATCAATAGTGCTTTAATTTCAGTTAAAGATGAAATATTTATCACAATCCATTGCCATGGTCTTTGTTTATTGAGAATAAAATAAAGAAGGTAATATCCCCATTCTGTTGCTATGGTCTTTGTTTATTGAGGTTTCTTTCAGTCATTTCATCGAACACTTTCCATGCAAATCACGAGTTGCTTTAATTTTACATAGAATATGCCTTTTTGGTAGTGGAATTTGTGGCAGTGAACTGATTCCCTGGAAAGGGAATTGAAGTGGTTACATGAGATAGAAACGATGCCATCATGAGGTCTTTTCTTGTAGTTAGTGCAGTCATAAGTTTTTTACCGATTCATTCTTCCATGAATTGCTGAAAGTGAAAAGAAGTTCATCAAAATTTAATCGAAACATATAAGTGAAAATGAAATGACTCTTCAAATTAATAAAATTAACGAGTTTTTGTCTCTCGAATGTCCAACTGATTAATTAATTCTTTATAACGTACTCTATTTTTTTTTGCCAAATAAGCTAACATTTGCATAACTATAAAAATTTCTTATTTCAAAAAAATATAGAAACGTGCCGTTCTTTGAAACGAACTAATAAGATAATAGTGTCAAACAAAGTAGACCGCAGGGATTACTATATTGTTAACCATGGCAGGTGTCATATTCTTGATCTCTAATTCAAGTAAATTCCTAGAACTAGTTTTCTTGTCTTTCGCCTTCTTCAATAATTTAAAACGTTAATGGTTTCACATAACAATAATTAGTTGTTCTGTTTACTGCCTGAACTATCATCATCTATATATTAAAACACTTAGTTGAATAGTCGGTGTAGTTCAGGAAAATATCGAGGTGTGTTTTAATACATATTGAGGTGCTATCAATTTTTTTCCTACCTGAACTATCACCATTTGTGTATTAAAATACATTTTGAATTTAGGTATGTATTAAAGCACACATCAATATTTTCTACCTGAACTATCACCATCTACTTAACTAGGTATGCTTAAATATATCGATAGTGATAGTTTAGGTAGTAAAAAAAACTGATAGTTAAATTGTAAAACTGACGAAAAAGTAATAGTTCATATATATTTTTTTAAATACTTATCTTTAATTTTAACTGGCGAAAAAATAATAATTCATGTTAATTTTTTAAAATCCTTATCTCTAATTTTAAAAAAGGCAAAAAGGAGGAAGATGTACTATTGTGGGTCCTAATGTAAATGGATAAATTTTCTCAAAAGTAGATTGTTAGTGCCATCATATGTAGAAAACTTTATTTTTGAAAATAAAGTTTACATGTCTTTTTCAGCAAAAGGTGAAAAATTTTCCACAATACATTGCTGTGGTCTTTGTATATTGAGTTTTTTCTCAGGCATTTCATCAAACACTTTGCATGTAAATCAAGAGTTGCTCACTTTATTAACTTTAATTTTAGGGAAACTTACCTAAATGCACCCTTCCGCTGTTTAGTTTATCAAATATAGCTAAAGTATACACTGCTTGTACACTTTGGCTATATAGGTACTGCATAGGTATGTATATTATATGCATAGATATGTATAGTATATGTATATTTAGTATACTTTATGCACTACTTATACACTATGTACATATTGTGTAAACTAGATGACCGAATGGTATAAATTTGACTGTAATTTCCCATTAATTTTAGCTGAAGGTGAAATTTTTCACAATCCATTGCTGGTGGTCTTTATTTATTGAGTTTTGTATTAAGCATTTCATTAAACACATTGCATGCAAATTAGGAGTTGCTCACTTTATATGAATAGGTATGTATATTATATGTATAGTATATGTATAGTTATGTATATTATATGTATAGGTATGTATAGTATATGTATTATATTTAGTATATTCTATACACTATATATACACTGTGTACATATTGTGTAAACTAGATGACCGACTGGTATTTGGCCGTAATTTTCCATTAATTTTAGCCAAAGGTGAATTTTTTATCACAATCCATTGCCATAGTCTTGGTTTATTGAGGAAAAAAGAAGAACAAGGTTATATTCCTTTTCTGTTGCTATGGTCTTTGTTTATTGAGGTTTCATTCATTAATTTCATCGAACACCTTCCACACAAATCACGAGTTGCTTTAATTTTACGATTTGTGGTAGTGAACTGATTTTCTGAAAAGGAAATTGAAGTGGTTACATGAGATAGAAACTAGTCGAGGTCTCTGTGGAACATTATTAGAGCTACTTTATGGAAAAGAAAAGTTGTGTTGTAAGGGCTTAGAAGTGGAAACAACAAGAAAAAGTGATAGTTTAGGTAGTAAAAAAATAAAAATTGATAGTTGGAATGTAAAAATGGCGAAAAAATTATTAGTGTTTTTTAAATTCTTATCTTTAATTTTAATAATTCATGTGTATTTTTTTTTAAATCCTTCTCTCTAATTTTGAAAAAAGCAAAAAGGAGGAAGATGTACTATTGTGGGTCCTAATGTAAATGGATAAATTTTCTCAAAAGAAGATTGCTAGTGCCATCATATGTAGAAAAAATTATTTTTGAAAATGACTGCTGTTGAGATTACTGACTAGTAGCAGACTTTTTACATGTCTTTTTCAGCAAAAGGTGAAAATTTTCCACAATCCATTGCTGTGGTCTTTGTTTATTAAGTTTTGTATTAGGCATTTCATCGAACACTTTGCATGCAAAGAGTTGCTCACTTTATTAATATTAGTGCTTTAATTTTAGGGAAACTTACATGTATCCTTCGATCGTCTAGTTTATCAAACATTATCGGCGTATTATCAAACATTATCGGCGTATATACTGCCTATACACTTCGGTTATATAGATATGTATATTATATGTATGGTATATGTATAGGTATATATAGTATATGTATATTTAGTATACTATATGCACTACCTATACACTGTATAGTGTAAACTATATGACCGAATAGTATTTGACTGTAATTTTCCTTTAATTTTAGCCAAAGGCGAAATTTTTCACATCCATTGCCATGGTCTTTGTTTATTGAGAAAAAAGAAGAAGGTAATATTCCATTTCTGTTGCTATGGCCTTTTTGGTAGTGGATTTGTGGTAGTGAACTGATTCTTGAAAAGGAAATTGAAGTGGGTACATGAGATAGAAACTAGTCAAGGTCTTTGGGAAACATTATTGGAGGTTTCAGCTTTATAAAGGATAAATTTCAAGAAGGAAAGTGACAAGAAAAAGATGGATCCTTACTGTTTAGAAAAGAAAAGCTATGCTGTAAGGGCCCAGAAGTGGAAAAACCAAGAAAAAGTGAAGAAAGAATTGTTCCACACACCGAGGAAGGATCCACAATGTTATTTGTGCGCGAATTGAGTAGCTTTTACTTACACCCTATATATGTATTAAGAAATCCACTAATTATTATTAGGGGTCATTTGGTCGGGTGTATAAGAAGAGTATTGATTATTGAATATGATGCATTAGTAATGGTGAGATAGTTATACTGTTAGCAAAAAAAAAAAAGAGATTAGTTATGCTAACATTCTTTTTTATCCTACTGTTTGGTTTGTTATATTAAATAAATAGAGTGTATTAGAATAGGAGTAGTATGTATTAGAAGAGGAATAGTTCTGGTATTGTTACTGCCATGGTTTCTTATGTATAAGAATAGTACTTTGTACTGAATATATTAGTTATACATAGGTTGAAAATACTACCAAACAACAAAACACTACCAAATAAGGGATTAAATAATACCAAAGCTAATACTAGTATTATTTTCTTTTATACTTCCTACCAAACAACCCTTTATGCATCAATATGAGGTTGTTGTAGGAACTCGTAAACTTAAAATCCTGGATCCGTGTCTTGTTTAAACTTGAAGAAAGGATGCTATTATAAAGGTATGGGCACATATTTGAGAAATCGTATGGTTAAAGCTAAAGAATTAAAGCATTTTCTTTTGAGCTAATATGGCAATGTTCATGTATGTTTACAGGGTTTCCGTTTCTCTTTTGCTGCTTTTGGTCTTTTGTGAGAGAACTGTGGAACAGGCTACGCAAGGTCCTCTCAGCAACATCTGTACAACAACTTGGTACAACACCAGTTTAATGAAAATACCTCCTCCTCTTGATAAAAAAGACGGTAAGAATGCGAATGTGTTTAGGATTTATGCTATTCTTAAGTTAACGGCTATTCCTTGAGTTCCCTCAAATATTTTATCTTTGTAGTTTCAGAAAGTGACATTTGCTTTATGTTAGCTATCATTTTCACCTAAGTGTACATGGCATCATTACAGTAATTATGTTGAGAGAAAATCTTATAGATGGGTTTGAGGAAAGATAAAGCATAGCTTAGTCTTTTGGGGTTTAATTCATGTATTATTATTCCACATTATAGTCGGTACAAAATAATACACCAATTTGTGTATTAAATTGTAAAATGTAAATAGTTGGAATAATAAATGAGACGGCCCTTATATAAGAAGAGGAGTCAGAAGGATGGAAAGACAATACAGATTGGAGCATCCATTTGAGAGCTCTTATTTGACAACCAAATCCCTCTCGGTACTAATTGCAGTTTAGATGAGCTTGTTATTTGCTGTTACATTCTTCTATTTAACTCTAGAAGTTTACAAACGATCATGCTCACTTTGATTTTTTGTCTAAAATCCCATATCGAAGAACCACATGGTGTATTCTTCAGGTAAGCATATATTTGCTATCAAAATATTCATGACGTCACATGTTATCCATTTTAAAGTTTTTTCCTTGCTGATGCAATTTTCTGCATGTGGATGCCAGAGGATGCCATCAACGCTTTGCTTGGGTGTTCTTCTAGGGAAATGCTATTACCCCCAAGTTGTTATATTGGATTTACAAGTGCCGTTACTTGCGATTGTTATCTTGAGAAGCATAAGAGTTGCCGAGTGGTACACATGTATCCCTTCTAACCCAAGATATTTACTATTGCTTTTTTTTTTTTTGGGTATTTTTCTCAAATGTTCTTCTTGTTAACCTTTTCTTCGTGGGTAAAAAAAAAGTGTCCACTTATCAAATCAAGAAAGAATTAACCTTATTTTTCCATATTTGCCCCTCTTCAGTGCTATATGATCAAATCCCAATACCTATTTAATTAGGGACAGTTTAGTCAAATTACTTTTTTTTTTTCTAGGAGTTAGTATTTTCTTAAGAGGTGTGCAAATGGCTAAAGGGACACTCTTTTTGATCTGGAGGGAGTACGTTATTTGGAAATATTACAAGTCCTTTGATAGCATGTTCTGGAGACATTGATTGGATAAAATTCATCTATTTTTGTATGTAATTTGCACAAATATAATTGAAGAACCATCATGCCGTCAGTTTTTTGGGGTTTGGTTGATTTGTTCACAGGGAGCAATGAATGCTTATGCTGTCACTGTAATTTCTTTATGGTTGTCGTTTAAATAGTATGAAGTTCTTTATTGTTTCAAGTAGCCTAACATTTAGGTGTCCATTTCTTACCTTTTCTAAACTCACTATACCATCCATCCCCCTAGAATCCAAAAATGGTAGTTAATCTTTTTTTGTTCTTGTAGAAGTTCATCTTTTTCATCTTTTAATCTGACTTTAGGATCACACATAGTAACACCTAGGCAGTATTTTTTAGCATTTTATTTTCCTTTGTCGGAGGACAAACATAGAGATAGTGGGCAGTTTGAAATTACTCCCTTTGTCCCAATTTATGTGGCACGCTATAGGCTGTCTACATCACACCCTTGGGTGCTGCCCTTCCCCAGACCGTGCTAACGCTGGATGCTTTGTGCACCGGCGTGTCCTTATTTTACTTTCCTTATTTTACTCTCCTTATTTTACTCTCTTTTTTTAGTCTGTCCCAAAAATAATGTCGCGTTTCTATAATCAAAAAATAACTTAACTTTAAAATTTCCCTTTACCCTTAATGAAATGATTTTTAGCCACACAAATGTCTAAGCTTTATTTTAGACTACAAATTTCAAAAGTCTTCCTTTCTTTCTTAAACTTTGTGTCAAGTCAAACAATGTCACATAAATTGGAAAGGAGGCAGTAAGAAACATTGTTTCTGTGCTGAGAATTAATGCACTGAATTTAGTGCATTTGTGTTGGTCGAGTGCTTTTACCAACTTATTCTATCTGATCAATCATTTTTCACAATGGATCACAAATATCTCGGAGTGAGGATTCTATGAAGTTCTTATGCTGATAAAAGAAAGGTTTACTCGTGTGATTGATTCATATTACTAGAAATTTTGAATGGTATGCCAGATTCATGACGTTGGAGTGTTAGAGGTTTGTTTTAAACTGTCTCTTTATGTTTGTACAGATCGATTTTTTTAGTTTTCCACTTTGAGGATGACGCAATTTTTCCTACTTTGCATGGACATAGCTGCAAAAACTATATTGCTAAAGCTAAATCTGGTTTAGTTTTCAACATTTAAGTCCATTGTTCAACTATGGGTCATGATGCAATCTGAATCATTTGTTTTTCCTAGTGCCAACAGCATATAACTACAGATATGGATGTATTTCTCCAAGTTACAAATTTGTTTTGATTTCTTCTTTCCAGCCGTCATTTCCTCTAAAATTATGCCTCTTTACATTTCTAAATATGTTGATTAATAAAGTCTTGTTTGTACTACAAGATTTTCCATGAAGCAGGAATATTCATCTTTGCCTACTCGACCAAAAATGATTTAGAATAATTTCACTATAACAGTAGCAACATCTGCACAATGTCACCACTAAAGTGTAAAGCAGCTCAAGAGACATTTTAAATTAGTACTATTCATGCCAAATATGTGCAGGTCATACTTGTTTTATGTTCATTATAGTTGTGGTCTCAATTTGTCGCTTTGGTTTTTAACTATGCAACTTCGAGATTTCTGATTGATGTTTTTGCAACATAATGAACTGCAGTGATTTCTCAAATAGACAATTAGAAGGAAAGATCCCCGAGGAGATTGGAGGCCTTCAATATTTAAAAACCCTGTAAGGATACCTAAACAACATATTTGAATTTGTATTGTGTTTTTCAGTTTAAATTCGCATTTTAGAGGTACATATCATAAGCATACTTGAGATTTTGCATTTAAGTGTCATTCCATTTTTTTGGATTCCAGTTGCATTTTGTATGTGAATGTAATAAATATTATAGAAGAAAGAATGATGGATAATTATGAATTCAATATTATAAGATCTCATTTTCCTCTGCCAATTCTATGGCCTGTAGGCATTTATATTTTGAGGCAGGAGAATTTTTATCACTAACGCCATGGGAAATGTGGAATGCATCCCAAGAAATATACGTAAGTGGAAAAGCATTACAAAAATTGGTGCAATGTTCCTAAAGATTCTAATCACCTTGTTGCATATCAAATGCACTAGATTTATACATTCTATGATCAGAAGCAAATAAACAAGAAATCAGCACTCTATGCTGATTTTGTGTTTTGCATCCTTAATTGTATAATAGCAAGGGGAGCTCATGGCTAAAAAGTTAATGTATTAAGTACTCATATAAAAAGCGATCTTATCTCCGGGGCCACGCGTTACACCTTGTCCTGGTATATTAGTACTAACCATTAAATAAGAGGTAATCAAAGTCTAAAAGGAACTCAATATATTATAAAGCCTAAGACTAAACTACATCATATCCAAGATTCGATAATGTAATATCCTTTATGGATCTCTCATCTATTAAAACTACATTGAAAAATCTCACTCTTCTCTCTCTATTTTGGTTGATCACAGTTATTTGAATGGAAACAAGTTGCGTGGATCAATTCCTGAACCGTTCAAAAATCTGAAGAAGCTATTGTACTTGTGAGTAGTTGCATGACTTTCCACTGCAATTCTTTCATTCTATTCTCCATCCTTTCCTGTGGCCATTAGAAACTTATTTATCTGTTTTTAGAGTCTTTCATTACCATTGATACAGATGAAGCTAAGTAAATAATTTTTTTTTTCTTGAATTATCTGTGATGGTTATGATGTTTTATCTGACAGTTCCCTCTGTGATAACTCATTGGAAGGACCCATTCCACCTTTCATTGGTGAGATGAAATCTTTAAACAGCATGTAAGTCATTGACATACCTTTTTGTATCAGCTTTACGACTCAACCCGGTTAGATGTCAGACAATTGTCTGCCGTTCTGCTGCATTTTTACATGTCAACTAATGCAGAGTTAACATGGATCCAGCATTTTAAAATTGCAGCTTTAATTCACTCAAACTTCTATATTGGAATTGTATTTAATCATTAAAATCTAACCGTAGTTGCCACTACAGACTTCTGTGCAAAAACTTCTTCAATCAAACAATTCCTCCAAAATTGGGTTCTCTCCCATCTTTGGAAAATTTGTAAGTCTAAAGCTGCATTTTATATTGTCCTTTCTATTCCAAAATAGAGTTATTATTATCTACTGTCTTGAGTTCATAATTATTTTCTCTTCTTCTTGTCCTTTCAGAGACTTGGGCCATAATTTGTTCTCAGGGAAAATTCCAGACGAGCTGGGAAATATTAAGAGCCTCATTAGATTGTAAAAGCCTTGATAAAATCCATACTTCTACTTTATCTCACTTTTCATTTGGTTTAGTGCAAACTTGAATCCCCATCTATTTGCCTTCACAATTAGGTACCTGGTGGATAATCAACTCTCGGGTGTACTCCCGGTCAAGCTTGGAGATCTTGTGAATCTAGAGGAGCTGTAAGTGTATTTTTGTTGGTTATTCTTAAGATAAAAATTATCTTTTTCTGGTTGAGTATAATTTCTTGATTAATTTCGCGGACTTACAGACAGAGATGATTACTTGTTGGATTATACCAGTTTAGAAATGTAGCTAAACACTTACATTTTAGACTGACCTTTAGTGGATTCTTGTGCATGTACTTAGCTACGTCCAATGGGATAAAGTTGTTCTCTTTCTGTCTATGCCCTGGTCCTGGAGAGCATTCACAACACAGCTGTCTATTGAAGTACACACACACACACACACACACACATATATATCTAACGCAAAACAATTCTACTCACTCCTTGTATTTATTCTTTTAACCTGGCTGTAATTATGGGGATGCAGAAGCTGCTAAATTTTAACTGCATCGTCCTGGTTAGAGTTTCGTTCAAGGTTAACAGAGAACACGGAGATACCTATTATTATGTCGTAAATGATTTCAGGCACTTGCAGAACAATGAATTTATTGGTGCCTTGCCGCCGAGCTTCAAGAGTTTAAAGAAACTGACGTACTTGTAAGTATCTAATCTCTTATCTTGAATTCTCATTAGCATAGAATTGAAACAAGAAAGAGGAGGGTGGAAGAGAGAGAGAGAGAGAGAGAGAGAGAGAGAGAATATAGATCTTCAGATTTGACTTTTATATCAATTGATTAATCTTCTTTCTCTGTAGCGATGTGCGAGGGAACAAGCTCAATGAAACAATTCCGGATATTTTCGAACAGTGGCAAGATCTGCGTATCTTGTAAAACTCACTAACTGTACACTTTTATACTATCTATGCATGTTTTTATAAAGACTGTTGATTTTTTTTCCCACATGTTGAGAAGGAATCTGATGGGGAATAGTTTTTCTGCACCTTTGCCTGGCCAAATCTCAAAGCTGAAGAGTCTAACGGAACTGTAAAATCCTGTAGCTTTTTTGATGTACGCAGCTCGCCCAAACTTTGAATTATTATGGATTTTATAATATCTACTTTCAGGTATATCAGTGACTTAGTTGGAAAAAGCTACTCATTTCCAGATTTATCTGGAATGGAATTTTTGAGAATTTTGTGAGTCCCCTGGCATCCAAACTTTCATGTTATTGGAGTAATAGTTTTCTTTTGCTCCTCCTAAAACTCAATTCTATTTTCCGGTTTGTTGTTTATCTAGGACATTGAGGAATTGCTCAATAGATGCCAACATCCCTATTTGGATATGGAAGCTATCTTCCCTACACTATCTGTAAGACAGCTTCTGCAATAAATATCTACATATTCTTATACTTTACAAAGAAAAAGGCGTGTACTTATTTGATAGGGGAAAGTCGATGCTAGGGGTGTCAAATGGGCGGGCTGGGCGGGTCAAAATGGGGTGAGCTAATAACTAGGTCCAAAAGTTACTTGGGCTGAAGTGGGTTAAAACACCGGTCATACCCCCCCCCCCCCCCCCCCCCACTTCCCCCCAATTGTTACTAAGTCTTAATTTTTTTTTGTTTTAATTTTAAGTACGTAATGAAAATATTTTCTTTCTGTATTATGGCTATATCAAAAAAAAAAAAAAAGACATATTTTGATATATATATCAGCCCAACTTTTTGATGGGCTGAAATGGGTTGTGCTGATATGAACCGAGCTAATGAATGGGCAGGTCAATGACCAGCCCAAACTTGGGCGGGTTGGCGGGCCGCGGGTCATATTTTCATGGGCTAATTCCCCCCTCCCCCCCCACCCAACACAGTATATAGGAAAATAGTTGAAGTGCATGGAACCAAATGGAAAAACAACTTAATTGACTGTAAACCTGTCACTAAATAGGCTATTACACCCTCCATTTCAAAATAAATAAGTGGTGTTTTTAGCTTGGGCACACCCCTTAAGAAAACTACTCATTCTTAGAAAGTAAGATGTATTTTTACTTACCCTTAATAAATACCTTGAAACAGATGTAGCTCTTTAGTAGTTTCTTGGTTATGTAAAACTCCCTTTATTTAAATAAGGGTAAATGGGAAGAACATCGTTAATGCCTTCTTGATTATGTGAAACGCCACTTATTTTTTAACAAAATGAAAATGTGAAAACACCACTTATTTTGAAATGGAGGGAGTACATGTTTCCTGAACAAATATGTATAGTAATTCTACCCTTTTTTTTTCTCCTGATGTAGGGACTTGAGTTTCAATAGTTTGTTTGGTGCAATTCCAGAAGCTGTTAACCCCTCGTTAAATCATATGTAAGTGACCTTACTTCTCTAACTATTCATTAGATATAAAAGGTGATCTTACTTTTGTAATGAAATGTGGAAACATTGATTTTTATCACAAAGTGTCATGATCCAATGCATTCTTGCAGATTTCTGAGAAGAAATAAGCTCAATGAGACAATTCCATCTTGGATGAATGCTAGTTCATACGTGTAAGTGCTTTTTGCATTAATACATTACTACTTTTTTGGTTTTAAGTTCAGACATTACTAGCAGCTCCTAGGAAATCTATTTGCCAGGCTGAGGAAGGGAGTACCAGAATGAAACTAAAGTGAAGTGATAAAAAGGAAGTAAAAGCAAGCGCGAAATAAAGGGTAAAATTGCAACTGTAACTGTAATTATATTTAACGGTAATGTTGCAAGTTGCACCTATAGCACAAATTGAAGATATATAATCCTTGGAGCAAGCACTTCTTTAAATTCAAATTTGAAGGGTCTCTTGGAAGAAATTATATTATATTTCGATTGTTGTAAAATCGTGGCATTTACTTTCTTCCAATTGAAGTTTGATTTAACGTGATTTTCTCTGCCGACTTTCTCTTTTCATTAATTTCTACAACATATTTTGCCACTCACTCTTCCAAGTTAAAAATGCAGGGATGTTTCTGAAAATCAATTCAAAAATGTAAACATATGCCCCGGAAAGAAGCTAAACCCTGACTTGTAAGGGTGATTTTCACATATCTAGAAAAATCTTATTTATGTTCTTCTTAGTCGCTTTTCTATTCCGAATCCAATTATTTTGCTCTTTCCCAGGAATCTGTTTGCGTGTTGCCCCAATGAAACGGATGAGTAAGCTCCTCCACCTGTATCTCCACAAAAAGAAAAGAAAAGAAAAAAGAAACATATTGGAGTTAGAAAAAAATTGGTCTGAGTTCTCTACTTAACTTTGTGCATAAATTTGAATATAGGGTTGCAAAGGGGGACCAAGTTGATTTCCATTTTAAGAATGGAACTCAGTTCTGTACTCAGTTCTGTAAGTACTAACAACTTCAGACATGAAGTGATTTTTGTATATGTATTATGTTATGTTCCTTATGACTATCTTCATAGATATTTCTTTTGGGATTGAATGTGACTCTACATAAAAGATTCTGAAGGACTAATTATTTCTATAATTAAAAGTGTTGTTTGTGTCATTATATTAGGAGCTGTTTGGCCATGAGAATTATTCACTTTTTTTTTTCCGGATTAATTTTTCACTTTCTTCAAAATCAACGTTTGGTTATAAAATTTCGAAATCCAACTTGAAGTTAATTTGCAAATTTGGGGAATTGCTCCAAACCTGTTTTCCAACTCCCATCTTCATAAATTCCAAATAAAGTGCTATTTTCTCTCCTTTGCTAAAAGTATAACTAAACACAACTCCAATTTCATAAAATCCAAATGAAGTGAAAATTATTTGGAATCTATGGCCAAACGCCTACTAAGATTTCTATTTGCTAATCTGTCTTTTCACAATGTCAGCTGCAGATCTTCACAGTATATTTCTAGAAACATTTCCAGATAAAAGTTTCTCATATTTTAAGATTGTAAATGCACCTTGTACTGAAAATACTGTCTCCATTTGTAGATGACCATTTGTATATAAACTGCGGTGGTGATTCTGTCCATGTTAACGGAACTGACTATGAAGCTGATGTACATCCACGTGGTCAATCAACTTTCTTCATGAGTAACAGCTCAAATTGGGGCTATAGTAGTATGGGAAGCTTCTTATGGGCAAGACATAATCGTTACACTCTAAATGAGACCTGCGAAATTCATGCTGGTGATGCCCAATTGTATCGTACAGCACGTTTATCCCCAATCTCCTTGAAATATTATGGATTTTGTTTGAAAAATGGTGAGTACAAAGTGAATCTTCACTTTGCTGAAATATCTAGTAGAAACACCAAAGATTCGCATAGCAAAGCATGGCGACTCTTTGATGTAGATATCCAGGTAAGGTACCGAAACCACAAGTTGTCGATCCATATGCAAACATATAGAATACTTTTAAATTATATTTACGCAGGAAAAAAATGTGCTGAGAAACTTCAACATAGAAAGAGAAGCGAAAGGTGTGAATATGGCTATAACAGAGGAACATATCACTTTTGTGAATGACAATAGACTGGAGATTCACTTATACTGGTCTGGAAAAGGGTCTGTCAAATACCCATCAGTGTACTATGGGCCCCTTATAGCTGCAATTACAGTAACTCTAGGTATTCATTTTATGCCTTTGACTGTTTACCATTTTGCATGGTTTGGTCCCGATTTTGTGACTGATATTTCATGGTAACAATTTATGAACCAGTTCAATCAGAACTGTCCAAAGGAGTGCTTGCTGGAATTTCAGGATTTGCATTACTTCTTCTAATATTGTTCATAGGTTTTTCCTGGAGATTCCAAGACAAATTACGTCGGGAAGGTAACACTACATTATTATATATTTTATTTGGTTTCCATTGGGATTTTAAGTGAAGCCAATTCTGAAAGGATGTTTTAGTGTACCTTAAGATTCTGAATATTCCTGCTAGATCCCCAAAATTTTAAAATGTTGTCTCTCCTCTTTACTTACACCTTACCATCCTCGATAAGGAGACAAGTAAATAGTTGATGCAATGATATGTTGCCGCTCCATCTTCAAAGTTGTAGTTTGTCTTCTTGAAGTTGTCCCACATCGATTGTGGGATGTAGAGTTGGTCTGCTTAAATGGTATTCGGCAATCCTAACTTGATGAGGTAGTTTTTCGTGTTGAGTTAGACCCAAGATCCATTCTTATCATGGTATTAGAACTAGACCCATCCCAATACTTGATTTACCCGATGTTGGCCCCCATATATTATGTTGTCCAAGATTCAGTTGGTAGGCTTTGGCATAGGTTGGAGGGATTTTAAGTTGTCCCACACTGGTCTCCTCGTATAAGGTTAGCTAGTGAGTTAAGATTCTAGCTAGCTTTTGGGGTTGAGTTAAGCTCAAGATACATTTTGATCATGTGAATCATAGGTCTTTTTATTTTTTGTAAGCTTCTTTACTTTCTTTCGGTTTTCTACTCCGCTGATATTTTATTTACTAATGTGTTAATGTAGAGCTAGAACTTGTTGAATTGTACCCTGGAGGGCTTTACAACTTTCGGAAAATTAGAGCTGCCACAAAGAATTTTGGTGTTGATAACCGGTTTGGTGAGGGAGGTTTTGGGACTGTCTATAAGGTTAGCTAGAATCTTAACTCAGTATAGTGTATGATTTTTTGTATCCTTTGTGATATATCTTTTACAGTTTTCTTCAGTTAAATAAATTTTGCTTATCACTTGAGGGCATTTTTTCCGCCTTTGTATTCTTCGTTTCTTTCGAAAAAAGATATTCTCCCATGACAAAAGTTAAGAGTACTAATGCACCCAAGGGTTTAGCCTAGTGGTCAATAAAGTGGGTTGAAAATCATGAGGCTTCAAGTTCAAATGCTAGTAGAGACAAAAATACTAGGTGATTTCTTCTTATCTGTTCTAACCTTGGTAGACAGTGTTAGCTGGTACCTGTTGCTGGTGAGAGGGGGGAGGTATTCCGTGGAATTAGTTGAGGTGCGCACAAGCTAGCCCGGACACTACGGTTATCAAAAAATAAAGAAAGTTGCAGTACCAATCTTGTGTTTTCGTGATTCTCCTCATCCGCTATGCAACTTAACTTAACTGCACATCTTTGTTCTTAGAGGTATCATGTTGATTTAGAGCCTGCACCTGCACTGTGCCTTAACTTTCTCCTTTTGCTAGCTGGATGACCTTCAATGTCTGTATATATGATTATTTGGTTTTTCTGATTCGAAATTTCATCATTTGTAATTATTATTATTATGCTGCCATTATCTTATTATTATTATGCTACCACTATCTTATTCTTCAATTTTATCACTACTGTTGTTTCTTTATCATAGCTTTTCTACTCTTGTATTTTTCAAACCTGTTTTGAAAAACACTTTTCTTGAGTCGAGGGTCTATGGGAAACCGCCTCTCTACCCCACAATGGTAGGGGTAAAGTCTGCGTACAGCTGTAACCCTCCCCAGACCCCACTTGTGGGACTACACTGGGTATGTTGTTGCAATTTCATCATCTGAAACACTTAATCAACATTCAGGGCACTCTTGCGAATGGGACTGCCATCGCAGTTAAAAAGCTTTCGGCAACAAAAGAAGGAATGTACGAGTTTGTGGAAAAGAGTCGAGCAATTGCTGGCATGAAACATCCAAATCTTGCAACACTAATGGGATGCTGTGCAGGTGACAACCAGCTTCTGCTTATCTATGAGTACATTGGAACTAACTCTCTTGAAGATGCATTATTTGGTAATGTCTCCCATTTATGAAAAATTTCTTCGTTAAGCTTCCACAGTTGTAGTAGAGAAAGGGAAAAAATAATTTTAGCTGTCCAAATAATAGTTGAGATTTGATTACTTACAGGTTCAGACGAACTTAGAGAAAGACTAGATTGGCCAACAAGGTATAGAATTTGTCTTGGCCTAGCAGAAGGTTTAGCTTTCCTTCACGGGGGGTCCAAACAGGAAATTATACACGGGGATATTAAACCAGCAAACATTATTCTTGATGACCAACTAAATCCGAAGATATATGACTTTGGATTTGCAAGGCTTTATCACAAGCAAAAGTTGGAAGGAACACTGTAAGGGAACACCTCTGACCGATTTTGTATACATTGGCTATCACAATTGTACTTCTCAATAATGGACGCCTTTTGCAGGTCATACACAGCGCCTGAAGTTAAAGATCACCCCTTAGAAGCTAGCGCAGATGTGTATAGCTTTGGAGTTGTCACACTTATACTTATCAGTGGAAGGAAAGTCACGACCCCGAGGGCAGGTGGTGACACTGAATACCTCGTGGAGGAGGTGAGTTAAACTCACCTAACCACAAGAGATTATGTACATGAATCCACATTTTATGGTTGAAATCTAGGAAACTAAACAAAGTTATTGGCTTTTATGGACTATTATAGGCACAGGTAAAGGATCAGAGGGGAACTCTAATGGATCTAGTCGATAATAAGCTTCTAGAATATGACTGGGAAGAAGCAGATATGGTTCTAAGATTAGCAATGAAATGCATAAGTTCACGCCCATTCAGACCGACAATGTCTACAGTCGTGAAGATTCTAAAGAAAGAATGCTCAATCGAGACGATTAAGCCAAAGCTGGGTGATTCTCCATACAGAAAAACCAAATCATGTTTGCTTTTCTGAAAAAACTCTACCCAGATAGAGAAGTAAAGGAGTATCATATTTGCTTTAACAGTGTGCTTGACTAAGCGCGGGGCTAGAAATGGACTTAAGCATTACGCGTTCGGCTGAACTTAGTTGGTCCGTAAATTTGTGTTGTAAATATCACTAAATATGTGCAAATTTTAAATTCAGAGTCCAGTTATTCGCACTTGAAGTTGTTATTGTAAAATTCAGAACCCATAAAATTCAAATCCTGGATCTGTGTCGACATGACTAGTGTGCTAGTACTCACCTAGATTTGATATATAAGGGCTTGCTAGGTTATGTAAAATTTATGGTTGTGGTGCCTTGTTGAGTTAGAACCTTGTTGTATCTATTAAAGATGATGAGATATAATGAGAATAAATGTTTTGCTGAACTTATCGAAATTCAAAGTTGATATCAAGGAAAATGTTTTTTTTTTTTTTTTTTTTGGCCTTTTGGTGGAAAACATCTTCCAAATTTCAAGGTACCAAACAATGGTGCTTGTGTTTGGTAAGATGGAAAATATTCAATTTTGTTAACATTATTACGAAGGGAAAATTTCAGAGACTTCCCTCACATTTTGCTTCGTTTCATTGACCACCCCTTACGTTTGCAATATTACTGCTACCTCCCTTATTTTAATTTTTTTGTAACAACTATTTTATTCAATTTATTATGAACGAAAAAATAATATATCTGACTAATTTTTACCTCCATAAGACCATGCTCTTTTAATTAATTCTTATTTTACATTATTTGGATTATTTTTTTATTTTTTATTTTTTTAGCTCTTCCATATTTAAAATCTTTCCATATTTTTAGCTCCATATCTTTTCAAAATCTTTCCTTACGTATTTAGATCATTCTCTTTTAAAGTCATTCCTTTCTAAACTCTCATACCCTTAATTTTAGGATTTCCATATCTTTCTAATAGCCTGTTTGGCCAAGCTTATTTCCCCCCCAAAAGTACTTATTTTTTCAATAAGTACTTATTTGAAAAAAAGTGAAGTGTTTGGCCAAGCTTTTAGAAGAAAATAAGTGCTTCTGGGGAATAACAGAAAAAGTTTTTCAGAAGCTAAAAAAAACTGCTTTTGCCCAAAAACACTTTTTTTAAAAGTACTTTTGAGAAAAATACAAATAAAAACACTTTTTAAAAGCTTGGCCAAACACTAATTGTCGTTCAAAAGTACTTTTATAATTTATTGGCCAAACACAAACTGATTTTCGCCAAAAGTGTTTTTTTGAAAAGTACTTTTAAAAAAAGTACTTTTTAAAATAAGTTGATTTTAGAAGTTTGGCCAAACAGGCTATAAGTCCAAGTAATTAATTACAAATTAATTGAACTAACAATTCCATCCAACATGTAAGGGTATAAAAAGTTGGGATTGGGCTTCTTTCCATTTATCGTCTCTCCATTTTCCTCAAGTTCTAACTTAAATTAGAAACACATGACATAAATTAAAATTAATGACTAAGATTTAATTGACTAAAACAGAGTCCTAATCATGATTTAAATAATCAAATAACTTGTCCATTAAATTAAAAACTTTTCTCTCTCTTCTTATTTTTCCTCCCACAGCCGTATCACTAATCTTCCACTTTTACTTGAATTAATAATTCACAATTTATCTTCCATTTTTTTTTTTTTTTGAGTCATTTCTTTGGAATTTTCTCTTTAAAGTTAGAAATCGCAGGGATATGACACTTCAATATTTTTGTTAACTAGGTGCCTTAATCGTAAGGCTACTATGATTACCTTATTCACAGATTTCCTCTTTGCTACACAATTAGCCAAGCCTAATAAAATTTGTGAAGAAAATGTCATAAAACTTGCCCTATAGCAGCCTCCATATAGTGGCATTTTCATGTAGTGGAAGAAGTGCTATCTAATTACCCCAATGAAAAACACACAAATTACAAATGTTTGATCCCTAAAAAATCGAAAATGGATAAGGAAGGACGACTATACAGCTGTGGGAGAAAACATAGGAAGAGAGAGAGAAAAGAATTTAATTTATGGACAAGTTAATTTAATTTTCTAAATCATGGTTAGGACATTGTTTTAATCAATTAAATTTTAGCTATTAATTTTAACTTATGTCATATGTCCTTAACTACGCTAAAACTTGGAAAAAATAGAGAGAGGAGAAATAGAGAGGAGCCCAATCCAAAAAATTGATATCGCGGGAATTTCACTTTTTTGTATTATAATAATATCCACAAATAGATTATTTGGAATTTGGTACTCCGCTTCCTTCATAGCAAGGTAACCAGTAAAAGTATTATTCAGAGTTCAAGTTTTTTTTTTTTTAATTAATTCCCACTAAGTTGAGCTTGGTGGTTTTATTTATTATTAAGATAAATAAAAATATATACAAAGGCAGATAGAACAAAGCAACAAAGCCAAAAGCTAAAACACACTTTCCTAATCTTCTATACATCAAAAGCATTGACTGACAAATTACAAATGTTTGATCCCTAAAAAATCGAAAATGGATAAGGAAGGACGACTATACAGCTGTGGGAGAAAACATAGGAAGAGAGAGAGAGAAGAATTTAATTTATGGACAAGTTAATTTAATTTTTTAAATCATGGTTAGGGCTTTATTTTAGTCAATTAAATTTTAGCTATTAATTTTAACTTATGTCATATATCCCTAACTAAGCTAATAGCCTGTTTGGCCAAACTTTTAAAAAGTGCTTCTATTTGTATTTTTCTCAAAAGTAATTTTCAAAAAAGTGTTTTTGAGCAAAAACTATTTTTTTTTAGCTTCTGAAAAACTGCTTCTGCTACTCCCCAAAAATACTTATTTTCTCCCAAAAACTTGGCCAAACACCTCATTTTTTTTTCAAATAAGCACTTATTAAAAAAATAAGTACTTTTAGGGGAAAAATAAGCTTGGCCAAAAGGCTATAAAACTTGGAAAAAATAGAGAAAGGAGAAATTGAGAGGAATTCAATCCCAAAAGTTGATATCGTGGGAAATTTCACTTTTTTGTAATATAATAATATCCACAAATAGATTATTTGGAATTTGGTACTCCGCTTCCTTCATAGCGGTAACTGGTAAAAGTATTATTCAGAGTTCAAGGTTTTTTTGTTTTTTTTTAATTAATTCCCACTAAGTTGAGCTTGGTGGTTTTATTTATTATTAAGATAAATAAAAATATATACAAAGGCAGATAGAACAAAGCAACAAAGCCAAAAGCTAAAACACACTTTCCTAATCTTCTATACATTAAAAGCATTGACCGACAATTACCCTAAATTCTCTCCACTACGATTCAAGCACACCTCTGTACAATTCCCCTCTTAACTGCTTGTGTGACATGTCTGTTGGTATCATCATTCTTTTGTTTTCATTGTGATCAGTAAGTGCAACTACTGATTATTGTACTTGTTGCTCTTCTTTACTCACTTCCTCTTCATTTTTTGACAGTGCATCAAACTTTTTGTGATCCTGCAGCAGCCACTTTTTCTCCAGATGTTTGCACACTATTTCCTTTTTCTTCTGTACCTTGTTTAGCATTCCACTGTGCAAGAACTAGCCAGCTTCCTAGGAGGAAAATTGTTGCCCTTTCCCTGCTTCACTCTTATCTCCAGGCACTGCTTCTTGTTTCCTTGGTTCCTTCTCTTTGTTATCCACCTTTCCTTTCTCTTTGTTATCCCCTTTAGAGTTCAAGTTATATACATCACAATATAAAAATAAAAAATTACACCATCAAGTCATTTTTATTTGTTATAGTAGATAATTGTCCTATTTTCAAGATTTATCCTACATTTTGAGACTTATCTATAATTAATATAAAAAATTATTTATACTGAAGGTGTACATAACTTAAAACTCTTGTTATAAAAAGATTTAGCATAGAAGTTAAAGGGTTAATTACCGTATTGGAATGCCCCCCAAAAGGAAAACTCATTGTCTTCTCTATCACCAAATTCAAAAATATCTTTATTTGCCTCTATAATTTCAAGAGTCACAGACCCCTCGTTTAATATTCATTCTTGTGGCTTAATCCAAAAACTAATTAAGCATCAATGGAAGTCACAACAAGTCCAAATTTATCTGTTCATATAGATGGCCATAATGACATTTTCACTTGTGATATTTGTGCTGATGAAAAATCTACAAGTACTGACATGTTCAAAATTTTGGGCTGCAATCATTCTTATTGCAAAAATTGCATGGCTAACTATATAGCCTCAAAACTCCAAGAGAACATCTCTCGAATATCGTGCCCCGTTATGGAGTGTAACATGCAATTAGAACTGCATAATTGTCGTTTGATTTTGCCTAATGATGTGTTCGATAAGTGTGGAGACAAGTTGTGCGAGTCAATGATTTTGGTGTCCGAGAAATTTTATTGTCCGTTTAAGGATTGTTCCGCACTTTTAATTGATGAATGCCCGGGCGAAAATATGGTTATTACTCAATCGGAATGCCCGGAATGTAGAAGGTTGTTTTGTGCAAAGTGTAAAGTTCCTTGGCATTCAGGATTTGTGTGTGAAGAATTTGAGAAGTTGAGCAAAGATGAAAGGGAAATAGAAGGTATACAACTTATGCAACTTGCTAAGAATCAAGAATGGCAAAGATGTCCAAGTTGTAGGATGTATGTTGGGAGATCAGAAGGCTGTGCACAAATGAGATGCAGGTTCGTTTTTAGTCCATATGATTTTTTTATTTTTATTTTTCTTCTTGTCTTGGAATTTTGTAGGGCGAAACATTCTTAGCACCTTTGACTGATTTGTGTATATAGGGCAAAGAAAATCATTTCTTTTGTTGTGTTGAGCAGTCTTATCCTCATTGAGAGTCGCTATGTGAGACGTCTAGCTTGTAGTCTTTGAGAGTTGCTTTGCCAAAGTCTAACATCCTCACTGAGAGTAGCTTTGAGACACATTCTTAGCACCTTTGAGTGATTTATATATATAGGGAAAAAATTTCTTTTGTTGTGTCTGCGCAGTCTTAATGTCCTCGTTGAGAGTCGTTTTGTGAGACGTCTAACTAGTCGTCTATCAGAGTCGCTCTGCTTTTTTTTTAAAAAAAAATATTCCAAGTCACGATTGTATTACCACTCTTTTGAAGAAACAGATTTGTGATAGGGGGCAGCACCAGACCTTTCATACAAGATGGGAGTAGTGGAACTCCAATTTGACTAGAGATGACAATAGACAAGAAAAAAAAAAGTAGTAATAATTCTGAGAAGCTCAAGGTGGCTCGAATGCGAGGGTGCTTGGTTTTCTCCTCTTGACTCGGAAGGATGGTAATTGCCATCTATCAACATTAATCAGACCTTTAACATACCTGGGAATCATATTAAAGTTTATAACAACAGTTGCCTCCTCCATTTGATGACCGAAAGAAACTAGTTTGTTCGCGACTTGGTTGCCTTCTCTGTAACAATGCTTAATGAAAATACCATTGACATTCACCAGTTCTTTGATCTCTCCAATCACTCTCTCTATCTTCCATGGAGCAGTCCATATGTCATGGATACAGTTGTGAATATGCATGGAGTCAGTCTCACTAATAATCAACCCTGGCCTTGTTCAATACACCATTTCAACCCAAATAACAAGGCAGACGCTTCAGCCCAATTACTTGTCCCATTACCTAAAGGAATCGAGTACACCATGAGCATTTTGTCACTGCTGTCCTGATACTCAAATTACACTTATTAATGGCGTAAAGCGGACGTTGTCAAATATAGTAACCCAAACAAGGTTGGGGTCTAATCCCACAGGGAATATGGAGAGAAAAGGCTACTAATTGTCTGCGATACTAGTCTTTAAAGGCTTTGATCTTATTCCTGATAGTTTGAAGTATTTGTTGAATAATGTAATTGAATACTTTGACTTGAATTGTACTTAATGCGAGAGTGAGACTAAGGTTGTGTTCCCCGTTTTGATTAGATATTATGCTTCAGGTTTCAATGTGATATATTTCTAATGGTTGCTCTATGAGTATGCACTTGATCTCTTAAGGACTTCCTAATGTTTCCCAATAGTTAGGACGTATTTCCTCTTTATGATTCTTCCTAATGTAAAAGAGTTGTAATCGAAGAGCGACCAATAATGCCAATTTAGACTTGTTCTTATCCCTAAGTTAGTCTATTAAACGAGAGTTAACGCCCCGAGTCATTGTTATTCAATCTTACCAATACTGACTCTCTTTCCCATGAAAAGTTAATATAATGGCTTACGCTAATGCTTGCAATCATTACCCAACGCTAACGCACAAAGATAGAATAAATACTAACAACCATTATGCATATATCAATAGTAGAATCCGATTCACATAATATCCATCATAGGATCCACAACCTTAGGATTAAAATCAGCTACTCATAATTTTGGCTAACAAAGAAAGCTTAAAAGTTAACATAATATACTTACGATGCGAATACAATATGGAATGAAAGTGAAGTTGTTGCTTTAAATGCTCCAACCACTTCAAATATTCAGGACCTAAAGTTAATGCTCCTTTTGAAAAATCAGAATAATGAATTAAAACCCTACTTTAAGTATTTATAAGGACAAAAATTGCGCCAAGTTTCTGGACAAAAACACCCTTACGCGGCATCGTTACGGACCGTAACACAGGTTACGGTCCGTCCTTCGGTTCGTCCTTTGTCAACGTGATGTCACAGCCACTATGCGACGGACCGTAACACAGGTTACGGTCCGTATCTCCTAGCGGATCATGGCTTCAGTTTTCAGTGGCCAATGAGTTACGCCACGACGTTATGCCCCGTAACCTAAGTTACGGACCGTCCTTCTGGGCGTAACCTGTGACACTACTTTGGCAACTTTCTGGAAATTTTCCTCAGCTTACGGTACACATTACGGCCCGTAACATGAGTTACGGACCGTCCTTTATAGCGACACGTATCCTCTCTGATACGGATCACGTTACGGTCCGTAACTCGAGTTACAGACCGTCCTTTTGCTCCAAGTTGTCCGTTTTTTCAGCATTTCTTATCATTTTCGTTCCTTAGTCAACCAACCCTACAAAACACCAAAATAAAAGCACTTAAAAACAAGCAATACTTCTAGTGACAAAGGCATAAAATGTGCCTAAATTCACGGCACATCATGTCCCTGGCCACACTTCCCATTGATACAACTTCCATCACTATTAATTTTCACAAAAAAGAATGGAGGTCTGGACCATCTGACAATAGTGATGCTTTTGTCGAAGATAGTAATGTCGAAAAGCTTACAAATATCTTCCCAAGTGTTACCAATGGAGATTCTTCTAAACTGGACACTGGCAAGTTGAGAGATGTTGAGAGTTGCTCTGCTAGACGTCTATCGTCCTTGTTGAGAGTCGCTCTAGTGAAACATTCTTAGCACCTTTGAGTGATTTGGGTATATAGGGCAAAAGATCTTTATTTTTATTTTTATTTTTTTCCGTTTGAGCAGTCTAAATGTCCCGTTGAGAGTCATTTTGAGAGACATTTATCTATTAGTCTCTGATTTGGTATTTGGATCTCAAGTCTCAGTTATAGTTCCCGGCGTGCCTCGATCTCAGGTTAGCCTTTCTACTTGGCTAAGTCGTACTCCGCTCATGTAATGGTTGTATATATGGGCTAGCCTATGGTGCTGTCACTTAAATATACTCAACTTCTTCGCTAGTAGATTCATTAACTAATCATAAGTCTCGGCTTGTCTGACTCTCAAGTTAACCTTTTCCACTTGACTAAGTAGTATTCTACTCATGCAATGGTCGTATGGGCTAGCCCATGGTGTGTCACCTATCATATACTCAACTTCTTCTTCAATAGGTTTATCTACAACAGTCATTCTTCAATCTTCCCACATATTGATATTATCAAATTAAATAGATAAAATAGCGATTTTGGTCTATGAAATTATGCGATATTTCAATCTTGATCAATGTGTTATTTGACTTAGCACATTTTATCTTTGCAATTATAATTTCAGCTTTTTAGTCTGCCTGAGTTTAAGGTAAGTGCTGGTTTAAGGCTTTATTTCTAGTTCCAAATTGATATTTATGTTGTACTATTATATTATTCAAATGGTGTCGGTCTATTAAATACATACATATTTTTTCTTACAAAATAAGAAAAATTTTGCATTTTTGAAAGATCCGAACAATCCATATTAGTTGTATATTGAACTCCGGATGCATTTTTGGTGTCTTTACAATTGCAGGTGTGGATGTGACTTTTGTTACAAATGTGGGGCACACTCAAGTGATCACTACTGCAGTAGTTGTGGTACTTAAAAGACATTTACTGTACTTTTAAGGGTTTTTTTTTCTTTCTTCTTTCTGTTATGTTATGTACTTCTGTTCTAGAAAAGAAAAAGTCCAATATTTCAATGAACTTGTTTCAAGTGCTTCTTGGCACGTAGAGGTGGTTTTGTACTAATTAGTAAAGGGCTACTTCTTATCATGATTGCATGTGTTTACATTGTTTATTATTTGTGAATCCGAAATTTCAATAGAAATAGCATTTACTAACTACTTTCCGGTCATGTTTTCCAGAAATAGTTATTGTCATGACCTAAAGTTTCAAATTTGACTTGTGAAACTTCGTTATAATGTCCTGGAATTATACCGGTACAATCTGAAACTTTGTGACAATAGCTATTTTCTAGTTACAAGGATTGAAAAGAGGCTATTTGTGAATTTTATTCTAAATTTCACTAGTTACCCGAACAAGCACGAATGACATTAATGAGGTTGAAACGCAATAAACAAAATATAATGTGAGAATAGACTAGTGAAAATTCGGGGAAAGAAATAAATAGTCTCATAAATATGGGGTATCACAAAGCTTGATGGTGATAGTGGGTGCATCAAGCAGCCAATAACATGTAGGAATCGGAAAAATAGCTAAGCAGGTATGTCATAGGTTTGTGATATTAGTGTGTTAAATGGGGCAATTTGCTTGATTACCCTTATTCGGGGTGTGGTTTTAATTTTTGTCTCTCAAATTGCTTGTCTTTAATTTTTGTCCATTGCCTAATACCCTAAGGTTTTAGGTTCGAATTTCGGCTCAGTAAAAAAAAAAATCGTTAGGTAGAGTTTCATAGCGAAATTAAGCATATTTGGGCAAAAATTAAGCCTTAAGGCAAACTTTTGCCCAAAAGTAGGCCTTATGCAAACCTCTACCTAAGCCCTAACTTTTGACAGAATAGGCCTAATTTTAGGCAAATGTTAGCCTTTAAGGCAGAGTTTTCGCGAAAGTCTTGTCTTGCGATTTTTTTTTTTATATAATTTAACTGAGCGGGGGTTCGAATCCTGAACCTCGGGGTATTTCTTCCACTTTTTTAAGTAAAGGACAAAAATTAAAGACCAACAATTTGAGGGACAAAAAGACTAGTGCATTTGAAGGGAAATCCGCACAACAAAGTGGTGTTAATATCATTGGCATAGCTGCCTTTAGTCAAGCTGGTTCAACTTAATTTCTTTAGCCGAAAAATTACATTATCCTGAAAATGTAAAAATAGAATATTATATATATATATATATATATATATATATATATATATATATGTATGTATATTTTACTATTGTGTGATATATTTTTGCTTTGAATCTCTTTGCTTAAATTTCTGGCTAGGCGACTGATTGTTAGGCACATCGTTATGCTGCGGACCATAATGTGTTAAGGGCTATATACTGATATACAAATTGATATACACATATTGCAAATACGATTTCTAGGTTTGATTTCTTATTTGAAACAAATACAAAAACTTTTAATCTTTCTCAAATTCTGTGTATAACCCCGTTCGAGTGTTTTCAACCAATTCCAATATTGCGTAATCACAGAGGAGGACGAAGATGAAGAAGAAGATGAGGAGTATGAGAAGGACGAAGAGGACGAAGAAGGTGAAGATGAAGAGGTTGAAGTGGAAGAGGATGAAGATGAAGAAGAAGTGGAAGAAGAAGAAGTGGAAAAGGACGAGATGAAGAAGACGAGGGGGAGGAGGAAGAACATGAAAACGAAGAGGATTAAGATGAAGAAGAAGAAGAAGAAGAAGAAGAAGATGAGGAGTAGGGTGGAGGGAAGAAGAGGACGAATAAGTTGAAGATGAAGAGGAATATTAACTAATGCTAGGTGCTTTTTTGAATTTTTCAGGTAGGCTTAACCATTTATAGATGGTGCAAACTGCAAATGCCTGAAGTTTCTTTGTCTAATTCATCGCGGAGTAGAAATTAAAGTAAGAATATACATTAGTTAATTATAGTTAAGTGATAAATGATTGCATGAAAGGCATATGCCTTGCATTCATTAGTTTGGTGAACTCTATATATTCAGATAAGACTCTAAAGATCTTGTATTATTACTTTATTTTTATTTTATATAATATTAGCCTAGGACCAATTTAAAAGTAACAAGTTGATTAAGAAATCATATAGCCGGTCCCTATTTTTTTTTTACTACTAAAGAGTAGTTGTATATTTAGGAAAGAAGCTACCAAATTAATAATCAACATTAAACAACATTCATACAAAGGGTACTTTAACCAGCAGAACTTAAGAAACCAATAGTTAGAAGACAGTCACCTCTATATATGTTCAGATTTCAACTATTTCTTTAGCTATCTCCTAATCCACAAATCTAAAAATCTATATCCACAATTTAAGCAAAATCAGAACAACAAATCATGCATTTGCAGTTTTTGCAACCCTGGAGATATCTATAATCTGTCCAGTTTTACCTGAAAATACCAAAGAGCATCTCAGCATTAGTTCAGTTAGTTTCCTTTTCCCTGGAAGATAATATATCTTGAAGAATTAATCTAAATAGCCGCCCACTTAACTGCAGTGTATAATCAATATATAATCTCCTAGGAAAAGTAAAGAGTGTTCCCCGCTGGCTATTTGTGTAAAGATCTCATATATCTTTAATGGCACAAATACTTGACGGACATACTACATGTTCCATCACAAAAGAAAAAAGAGGATAGAGACAAGTTTACAGATAAATGTCGCTTGAACAATCAATATGTTTTTCTTCTTTTGGCCAGACACATGGGGTTTGTGTTCCTGTTCTAATTTGGTTGATTAATTTTAGTGTTAGTGTTAATTTGAAGTGATTGTATTCTTTAAAATTTCAGGCCACCAATTGCAAGTTTTTCAAATGGAGAGATAAGCAAAGTGTTGATGAAAGATCAAAGTTTATTATTCCATGATTGGTGAACAAAATCAAAGAGATAGAAAAAATTACGAGCGTGTTAGGTTGCATTTGGCTGAGCTTGAAAGTTTTAAGATGCAGTATGATAATCTCAACATGAATTCACTTGAACTTGAAGATTCAAAAGAGGATGAAATTCAGTTGGATGAGCTTGAAAGTCTTACCCTTCAATATGATAATCTCAACGTCAATTCGGTTGAGCTTGAAGATTAAAAAGAGATAGGTGATTTGAATGAGGTTGAAGATTCAAAAGAGGAGAAGAATGATTTGGATGAGCTTGGAGATTCAAAAGAGAAGAGTAATTTGAAAGAGAATGATATGAATGAAAAAAAGAAAAGCAACTCGTGTAGGTTTAATAGAACAGTCCTTTGGTGTTTGATGGTTTGTGTATTTGTTGTGTATCTTAGTGGTTTAATCCAAATGGGCAACTTGAAGAAAAATCAAATGAAGTTGCCATAGTACTAATAGAACCTCATTTTGGTCGTTGTAATGGAACTTCAATGATCTCGGATAGGCTAAAGTTAGATTTGTTTTGTTGTAAAGTACATTTTGGTATTATAATGAAGCATTATTTTGGATGTGTTGACTCAGGCCACATTGGCAAATTATTTACAGGTTCAATAAAGTGAGAATATGTCATCAAGTACCTCTCCTTTTGTAGCAGCTATCAACAAATTCAGTTGGGTCATACTGCTTATAAAGCATTGCAGATATGTCATGAGGACAAGGTATCTCCTTCAGCATCCATGATCTACAACTACAAACCCTTTTTCTTAAACACACACTATGTTGTTTGTTTCCATCCATCACTTCATAACCTGTTAGCCCATTAAATTTAATGGAACCGTCCATTGACTTGTCAATGTTATCCTCCAATATCTTCATTCCCATTGGAGAGATGTTGCCTATCCAAGATTTTGTAAATTCACTTAGCCTAGCTAATCTAGTCATCACTTTTACTCTAATCTCCTCAAGCATGGTAATAATAGTTTTGTGTCTTACTGCCAGAATCCAAGCATTGAATCTTTCACACATGTTATTGTCCACTGAATCACACTTGACTTCACTGTTAAAAAACACCTTGCACCAAAACTCTTGATCATAGTAGAGAAGATCATCCACTATTTCCTCACCAAGCTTGGACAACAATTTCAGGTTTTCCCTATATTCTACTTCATAAGTGCTTCTAGCACACATCCAAAATAATTGCTTCCTTTGAAGCCCTCTCCATTCCTTTGACCAATTTGCATAAATGTGCTTAGCACACCTCCTTCTTCACAAGCTGGAAAAAGTTCCCTAGCTGCTGATTCCAGTCCCTACAAAAATAGAAAGTATGAAAAAAAAAAACAGAAAGAATGAACAAGTAATTTGTTGGCATAAACAAAACAGAAAGAATGAAAAAGAACATACCTTTTGCATGTCTGACATTATAGTGTAGCTTGTGCCATCTACTAATCCCAAGTCCTCCTTCAGCTATGTCAAAAACCAAGTCCAAGTATTTTTGTTTTCATATTCCACTACTGCCCAAGCAAGTGGAAACATTTGGTTATTCCCATCTTTAGCAACAGCAACTAGTAATTATCCCCTACTTATTACTTTCAAGAAACAACCATCTATGCCTATGCATTTCCTAACATGCATGAATGACTGCTTGAGTGCACTAAAACAGATGTAAAATGCTTCAAAAACTGGCTGACCAAGTTCATTAGCATCACCAAGCTTCACAACACAAGTACTCCCAATGTTTGTCCTTAACAACTCATCCCTATAATCAAGAATTTTCCCAAACTTAAGAATATGATCACCCATGATCTCCTTCAACAACCTAGCTCTTGCTCTCCTGGTTGTGGTCTTACCAACATGTACTTTAAACTTCTTCCTAACCAACTCTTGCAACTTAAACACTCTTATATTTGGTTGTTCAACTATTCTTAGAATTGCACAAGTAATTTCTAGTGGACTTCTCACACTTGTGTACTGGAATATAAGTCCTGATGACAAAGTTATTAGTTTCATTATCAAGGCTTCTTACAACACCTCACTCTTACTCTAGTTGGCTCATTAAGTTACTTTTCAATCTGCACTCTTCTCTGAACTGCATACTTAGTAACTGCATCTCTAAACTCATTCACACTCCCAAAAATCATACCTAACTACCACACTATTTTCTTACAAGTTTTATCAAATCTCACACCCTTTGTAGCAGTTTTGTATCTAGATTTTGAAAGTTTTAGCTTCCTATTTTCCACTTCTTCAAAACACTATTCATAATCATCAGATCCTAAGCTAGAATCATCAGAACTTGGGTGATATGGTTCATCACCCCCTAGCCTCCCTTCAAAACTTTTTTTTGCTTGTTTTAGTCTCATCAAACCCCAAATCTGGTCCATCTACACCACATGGCACTTCTTTAGTATCTGCAGGAATTCTCTCCCTTCTTTTCCTCCTCAGTGCTTCCCTTTTCTCAGTCCTAAGCTCTATGTACTCCTCATGTACATCACTGAAGTAATCATCATCTCCAAGTATGTCCCCATTTTCAGAAATTGGACTATCATCAGTTGATTCATCAGATCCCTTTACTGAAAAATCACTAATTTCAGAATCTGATGGATTAGTTGCTGGATCTAGTGGATCTTGAGTATTTGGATATACTATTTCTAATGGAGGAATAGTGTTTGGGATAGTATTTGTAGATGAAGTTGCAGCATTAAAAGTATCCTCACCAACTTTAATATTTTGACTACCACTTCTTTCAATGGTCCCTACCCCTTTATTAAAAGTTACATTAGATTCCCCCTCAGTCATGTGCACATATACATCCAAAATCTGCCCATTTTGCAAAAGTCTAGCAACACTAGAAAGAACCCTATCATTGTCAATATCTCCTAAAATGCCACTGTTAGGTGGCTGAATACTATGTTTGCAACTTGAGCTGTACCCTAATTCTTTAATATAGTCCTTCAACTCAAAATAGGAAAGTGTATCCACATCAACATTAACATATTCACTCATTATCCCACCAACATATTTTGGTTCATCATCCTCTCCAAACACTAAGTCCCCACCATGATACAATCTATGAGTTATGAATGTAAATCCACTCATAACTAACTGCAAACAAAGATAAATAACAACAAACTAAGTAATCAAAAATTTTGAAAATTCTATTTTCGATTAAGCAAACTCACAAACCTTAAAAACCCTAAATTAACAAGACTCCAATTAAATGTAATAAAGAACTAACCTTTGGACTAAATGCAAACTTAGCCTTCCAACTGACCTTGAATTTACAAATTGTAACACCGAAGAAATCACAATACTATTCTTGTTTTGAACTGGAGCGAAATTGACCCTTTTGGAATGAAGAACTTAAGATGTTAGATGCTTTTTTCCACTCTATAAAATGCTGAATTTTAAGATTTTGGGATATAATCTTCAATGATCGAAGAAGGTTTTTTATCAGTTGATTTTTTGGTTCGGGTGAATTTTTTGATCGGGTAATATTTTGGGAAATGCATGGATACTGTTACACCCCACACCTTCAGAGCATGATCATGCCACGTACATCACAGTGGTAATGGAGTATCGGAGACGTCCCATGATGTTTTGGAAGGTACAAGTCATGGGATGTATGTAACAATGAAGTAAAGGATGAATTACGATCTCGTAAGTCGTAATCGGGAAAGACTATTTTGAAACACAAGAACATGGACATTATCATGTATAATAAATAATAAATATCATGTATGGAGAGTTTCGGAAGATTTCGAGATCAAGCAAATTGAAGAAAATAAGTTCGACGAAAATTTGAGAAATGTTGGGCAGATTTTTTTTAGTCAACTTTGGAGGGACATATCTCCTAGTATATTAGGAGTTTTAAGGTGAAACAAAAGCCTAAAATGAAGTTCGTCGAGTCTAGTTTCTAATGCAATAAGCCGCTCATTGATAGGATATCGAAGTAGAGAATTATAGACGTTACAAACTGAGCTGTCAACGCAGAAACAGTACCACTACAGTACTGCTACAGTACCACTACAGTATTGCTACAGTCTGCCGACTTAGCCACTATAAATCCCATTTTTCTTCATCCAAATTCTCCAAAATGTTCCAGAATTTTCAGCCAACAAAAGGGGCTCTTATTCCCTCTAGAAGTGAGGATTTTGAGTGAAATTCAAGCTACGGAATATCAATCGAGGTCCGGGCAACGCGTAGACGCAATTATAAATTCGTTTTGTGTTGGAATGAGCTTGGAAACAAGTGGATATTGAAGATCTTGCCACTTTAGTAAAAATAAGGTATGAATTATTGAATCCTTTTCTTTATGAATATTTATTAAGGAATAATTGCAAGAATAAAAGTTATTGTTTGTTGTGTTGGTGTTGTTGGCTTATGGATTGAGGTTTGAAGAGGATTTTGGATGAAAATACATATATTTATCTTGTAGAATGTTGAGGATATTGTTGTTTATGTTGTTGGTTGTTGAATTGGAATTTCGGGCAAGGCATATAAACAGGGGAGATGCTGCCCGAATTTCGACAGAATCTAAAAGGATTTTAATTAAGGGCTAAAGACGAGCGTATGATGATGATCCTAACAATAGTATGAATGGTTGTATATGTAGATTACGAGGATACGAATGATCTTAAGTGAATTGCAAGACAGGAAGTAGGTTGGAAGTCGAGAAATTATCTTCTAGGTATGTTAAGGCTAATCCCCTTCTTTCTAAAGGCATGATCCTTTCGTTATAAACCTTTGTGTCGTACCATAATATCATTGGTTCCGCAAATTCTAGAAGTCCACGAATTTCGTGATCCTTATGATGTTATTGAGCTTCTAAAGCATGATTCTTTTCCTACCAAACCATGTATGAATTCCATAACAATTTTTCATTTCCAAGAATGTTAGAGATTCATGACTTTTAAAGTTTTCATGATGCTAAAGATGAATTATTTTTTTATGATAACCATGACGATGATTATGAGGGATTTATTTATCAAAGCTCGAAGGCATATGGATTTCATGATATTATGAGATGATTTTATTCATAGAGATTTTCATGTACATGAGCTTTATATTATTATAATGACTATGATGAGAATGATTTTATGTTCAAAGGTTCCAAGTTTATGATTTCAATGACGATATGAGAATATTGAGCTATCTTTTGATCTTTCTTAATTTTATTCCTTGTTGTTGATCTCACCTTATAATAATTGTTCCTTCAAGGTGAGATATAGCGATGATGATTGCTTCATAATATAAATCGGAGGTTACCGACCTTACGTCACTCCGATAGAGTCGTAACTTTTATTTGGCTCCCATGCATGCTTTATAAATATATATGTGTGTATTACTACACCGAGCCGCGCTATAGTCGGCCGGGTACGACACCTATTGTGCAACCACTGATCAGTTGGTATTACACACCGAGTCCCGAAAGGGCAGGGTACGTTACACACCGAGTCCCGAAAGGGCCGGGTACGTTACACACACCGAGTCCCGAAAGGGCCGGGTACGTTACACACCGAGTCCCGAAAGGGCCGGGGGCGTTATGATGATGATATTATATATATGTATGTAAGAAAAAGTTTTTTTTAAAAGACTAAGCATGCATGAAGTCCGTCTTATGAGGCATTCAGATGTACATGTTATCTCTCTTATTCCTTGTTACCTTTCATATCTATATTATGTTGTTATTCATGCCTTACATACTCAGTACATTATTCGTACTGACGTCCCTTCTTGTGGACGCTGCGTTTCATGCCACGCAGGTGTATACAGATGAGTAGAAGATATTGCTAGAAGAGGTTCCAGCTAGATTGGCGAGCTCCATTTCTTTCCGGAGTGTTGCCGAGTCAGAGCATCTATGTTATGGTATATTGACTTATGTTAGAGACTTTGCAGACAGAGTCACGTGTATAGCATGTCAGTCTTGCAAGCGGCTCTGCAAGCCGATGTATCACTATGCATTATGTTACAAATTTCATATGACTACAAATTTTACTTGATTTGAGAAAGACGAAAAAAATGTTTTTGAAAAGCTTTCATTATGCATTTCATTTCGTGAATTAAGAGTCCAGTGAGATTATGAATATAACGAGAACCAGCGGGTTCGCTCGACTCTAGGTAAAGGGTCGAGTGCCCATCATGCCCTGGGGTATGACAAATATGATTTAACCAAGGTAAATAAATTAAAAGGGAAAAGAAAGCTGACTTGGGGGCCCACAGCACGTGATCACACAACCACAAATATAATTGGGATAGTGTACAATAAGCCTCCATGTCAGCGTTAACGGTGCAAAGAATTAAGGAAAAAAATAGTTTAGGCGGGTAATAGGACCCAGGGAAAGGAAAGGTGTGTCGTAGGAACTTAGGGTATAGTTCAGGGGGATAATAGTGCTTTATCCCTAATTTCTTACTATAGAATGAGATTAAAAAGAAGGATATGACGACTCAATATAGAGGTTTTGTTGATCTGTCAAATGTCTTAGCATAATGTGAAATTAAATATGTGGATTCAACAAAGAGTTGTTACCACTAAACCAAAAGTTATCAACTATTCCCTCTGTTTCATGGGAAGCTACCTTATTCTTAAGGTAGTGACGTAAACTCCAGCTTTGCAAGCTATTGTGTATTTAATTTAGTAGAAAATTCTATAATGGACTTAATATTATAATGAGTAAGACCGTAGGGTACTAATCTATTGAACCTTTGGACTAATTAGCATTGGGCACATATAATATGGGTAGGGCTAAATAAAAGGCATAAAATCCGATTTTCGGGCTGCAGTGGTGCCATATCTGGTGCTGTTTTCTCTCTTGAATTCTTTGAATCATCTCTATTACTATGGCAGATTGATGAATCTGGAATTGGATGTCTTCTTTACTTGGTAAGCATCATTGCTTCTTCTAATTGATATTGTTAAAAGAGGTAACTTTATGAACATTTCTCCTTTCCAATAGAGTAAGATCCAATCTGTACTCCTGAGAGAAATGGGGCACAATTCAAACAAAATGAGAGAAATGTAAGTTGTGTTTCATGATCCATTGGCATTTGATTAATTAATAGAACTCTTGAAATGTACAGATGGATGTAATTGCGAACTTGGCCAAATTTGAGCTTCAGTGGTCTCCATTGAAGGAAAATGGCGAAGAAGAAGAAGAAGAAGAAGGAGAAAAAGGAAAATAAAAAATGGAATCAGATTTAATGGATGGAGGGTAAATATGACCAAAAAATAGAGTACAAGGGCAAATATGGCTCCAAACTTGGATGACAAGGACGAATATATCAAAAAAGGTATAATGAGGACAAATGTAGCTTATTCTTGAGAGTACAAGGGCAAATCTAACCCTTTTCCCTTTTTTTGAAATATAGATAAGAGAAAAGGGTAAAAAATGCCCCTCTACTTTGGGAAAAGGGCTAAGTATATAAGGAACGATGAATTAGCTCATTCGATATAGTTGCTAAAGTCGTCTATTTGACTTCCAACCAGATGTGAGATTGCCTTCTTAGGAAAATGGAAAAGGCATATCCTATTTCCACTTCCAATGGAAGTCATCGACCCCTGTTATACTGCGTTAAATTTACAACTTCAGGTTGCTAAAGACGCTTGTTCTTTTTTATCGTTTCTAGACTCTTGATACTCAGGAAACTACCAAAAGAAGGATAAACATGCCTTATGTTGTCGTCAGAATATAGATTGGCGGCGGATGTCTGGCTGATTTTGTTGTCGGTGATCATATTAGTTAGTCTGCAGATTTACTGTTCTATCTATATTCAAAAGATACTTCTTCTTCATTCTTATGTAAATGGATTTAATAAGTTGGATGTGATTTACGCAGTGAACTGAAAATTGCTGCAATTTCTTTTGTTTGCAGGTCCTTTCTCTAGAAGAACTTGATATAGAAGATGAGGACCTACTCACAAAGTGGATGGGAAGTAAATCTATCAAGAAACAGAATAGATAATACTCGCAACGAAGTGATTTAAGCTCAAACTTGCTGCAGGTTCCAATTGCTTCTTTTCTTATCTTTTAAGATACTACTAACACTTCCAGTGACATCTGAAAACATATTTAAAATATTTTACTGGGAAAGAGTCATAATTACAAGTCATATAATTTTTGTATCGGTTTGATTTCCTCCTCAGATTTCCTTCTCTATGGCTGAACAGGTAGTGCATAATATGGAAAACGGAGATTTCTTTCACTTGCATAGCCTTGACATAATTGATTTGGCTGGCAAACCGCTCGAAGGAAGACGGTGGTGGTTGAGTGCAGATGACCCCTTTCAGTGCCTGACTGCATGCACCAATCTTAGTGAAAATGTTAGAACTTCATCCCCGGGGCGACGACTATTAAGTTTCACCATTAATTGAGTCCTACAAATTTGATTTGTCTGGCGATGTTCGGCTCACATTGGAAGTATTGTAGTACGTTCGTTTAAAGTGATTGCTTCAATTCAAGTTATGAGAAGCATGTCAGGTAGATTAGAAGGTGTAGAAGTTTCTGATATATTTGGTCCTTAATAAATTTATTTTTCCGCAGAATTTAGGTATTCATGTGAATCTCATGATCTTGAACAATGAACATACATAAAAGTGTTGAGCCTCTTGTTTTCTGAAGATGGTAAGGTCCGATACATAAACGTGTTGAGCCTTTTGTTTTCTGAAGATGGTAAGGTCTGTTTCATTTTGCTTTAAACTATAGTTTTCATGAATGTTTTGTTATGAATTTTAGCATGTTGACATTGAGTATTGCAACTCTTCTATACAGAGGTGTTCACTGTTTGGAAGTCTATTTGTCTCCCTTTAAATTACTGCAATTTGTTTTACCACGTTTGATTACATATGAAACTCTTTCCTACTTTTAACTTCTAAACTGCTATCTCTGCAGATTCTATTTAACTCTTGATCTGCAATATTGCTGGAATACTAACATGCTCTTTTTATTCCTTCATCCAGAAGTTTTGACAAATGTCTATCGTCTTTATTCCCTTCTTTGTTTGAGATATAACCAGTAACAATTGATAATTACTACAGGTGTCTTGTGTCAAAAGTGGCTAAGAAGGAGGCTTCAACTAAGACTAAACGCCGGGAAAAAATGCATTACCGATTTGCAATAGGTAAATGGTTGTGGTCTGTAGATAGTTCTCCCATATATGTTGTAAAGAATATGTACTATGGCATTTACCAGTATGATGCAATTGCTGATGTTATTCCAAAAAATGTGTGAATAGCATCCATCAAATTGTTGTTCCAGCTTTTATAACATTGGGCCCGATTGAGGAGTGCACTGCTCCATACAGTTGTGTTTAGTGATAGTTCATTAAAAATTTAAAAATGTTTCTCATTAAATTGCCATTTTCTTTACTATCAGCTGGTTACATATCAATCTATACAGTGTTTTTAACTTCTAAGCCGCCATTTCTACATATTCTGTTTAACTCTCTATCAGCAAAATATTGGTTTAATGTTAACATGCTCCCCTTTTTCCCTTCAACCAGCACTTTGGCAAATATATATGTTATGTCTATTTGTCTTTAAACCTTCTTTGCTTGAGATATACGCACTAACAATTGATCATTACTTCAAAAGTGCAATCTAATATGTACCAAGCTTATCTCTTCGTTCTTAGTATCTTTGCATTTCAACAACTTATGCGATATGCTCACAAACTGAATTGGTCAACTTCCAATTGGTATCAAGTTTTGGACATTCTATCTAAATTTAAAATAGTCAACTTTCTGCAAATAAAGTTGTCTATATATCCGTTAAACCTCCTTCATGTTAGCACGGGCCATTCTCTGCTAGTTACGTTTATATTTATTGCTGCTGTTGCAGATGAAGAAATAAAATATTTTGCAAGCCCAACGATTTTCCAATTTGATGAAGCACCGGCCTCGGTTAGAAAATCTCGCCAAAACATTTATTTTGGGTATTTATTGATAACGTTACAACATCAATCTTCACGTCTCTTCAAAAGAAATGAATAGTTCGCTAGGCTATTATGAGGTCATACTAATTGATATCAGCGTTTTAAAAGGCAGTTTCAGGACTCGCCTCGGGGTGGAACACTGACAAAATGTCTCGGGGCTCACGTGCAGGGCTTAGTTCCGACTGTACTCCCTAAGCACGCCTAACGCTCATGCTCGGGGCTCGCCTAACAGTTCTTACACAAATTATATGTTGAATTCCTTAATTAAAATCGTTGACCTTCATAATTCATTGATACTTAATAGGTTTTCATCCATAAAAATAAGAAGATTGGGTGTAACTCAAATAACAAGTCGTAGTATTGCATATTTACCATTTGAGACTATCGTGAGGGTGAATATGACTTGATATTTCTTTTAAAAAGACATAGCCGAATTGTAAATTTTCACTTGTCATTGGTCTTTTGTCATATGCACCAAATTGTCATATTTTATTATTTCGCTATTTGAAAATAACTTTATTTTTATTCATGAAGGAGTTATGTTTTAATTATAATACTGATAAAGTTTATTGATTATTTGCTTACAGGGACATAAAATGAATAATATGATAGTAATATTGTTTTAAGAAACTGTGATTTTTTTATTGTTTGAAAGTTAAGATGCTAGAGTTGATTTGCATTTCATAATAGCTTTTATTTCATTATATATTTTGTACTTGTAAAATTATGTCAAACTCCTTCAGTTTCAATTTATGTGAACCCATTTGATTGGGCACGACATTTAAGAAAGAGTGAAAACTTTTTAAACTTGTGGTTCAAAATAAGTCTTGAATATTTGTGTGGCTGTAAATCACTTCATAAAGCGAATTTGTTTCTAAATTAGGAAATAGATCATTCATTTTGGCACCGACTAAAAAGGAAATAGGTTCACATAAATTTAAACAGAGGGAGTATATGATTACAATTGTAAGTGGCATATAATGGATTGCTTTGATTAGCTTTTGTGGGGATCGAGAGCGCGCGCGCGCGCGCGCGCGCACACACACACACACACACACACACAGATATATATATATATAGTTTTATTTTATTTTTTTAATGTAATTTTACCTATTTAAAAATATTTATTGTAATTATATTATTTTATGAAATGTTAAAAATTAAATATCCGTGGGGCTTAAGCCTCACAAGCATATCTAAAACGCCTTTCCTTACGCCCCCGCCTTTTAAATCACTGATTGGTACTACCTCACTTTCATAATAAGTAATGATTTACTATTTTATTTTTTTCAAAATAAGTGGCGTTTTACAAAATTAAGAGGTCATTAATGTTCTTTCTTCCAAATTTTCCCTCATTTAAATGAGTGGAGTTTCACATAATTAATAAACATGAAAGAGAGTAATCCCTGTGTCCCAAATTATATCACACACTTTACTATTTAGTCAGTCCAAAAAAGAATAACACATTTCTATAGTTAGTAACAATTTAACTTTAAATTTACCTTTTTACCCTTAATAAGATGATTTCTAGCTAACAAAAAAAAATTATGGTTCCTTTTAGACCAAAAATTTCAAAAGTTTTTCTTAATTTCTTAAATTTTGTACCTAGTCAAACACCTTTATATAAAATTGGACAGAGGGAGTACTTCTTGTTCAAAGCATTTGATTAATGGTAAGTTAGTAATAAAACTTCTTAGTTTCTAAGTGAGTTGTTTTCTTTCAACTTTCTTTTCTGTTCTAATTCGACAGCAACAACAACAACATACCCAGTGAAATTCCACAATCTGGGTCTGGAGAGGGTAAAGTGTACACAGATCTTATCCCCACCTTGGGAGGTAGGGAGGTTGTTTCTGAAAGATCCTCGGCTCAAGAGAAAACAAGACAAAAGTGCAAATATTTGATTAAATGCAGAATATAACCAAAAAAAAAAAAAAGATTTTATTATGTGTTAAATGTGTAATCTAAAATATGTCATATACTTTTGTGTGAGTATAAATTATTTTACAAAGATTTAGGAGTGAATGATAAGTTTAAAAATTAATTATTTTAAATAAAAAAGTAAAACATTTTTTAAACATGATAATAAAGAAAGTATGGAAAAGGGTAAAAAAAATACCCCTGAACTATTCGAAATAGACCATATATGTTACACCTCTCATTTTCATACGTTGAGTTTCGCCGAATGCTAATTGTCCTAGTCTTGGGAAGTAGGACAAATTTTTCGAGGTCGTGAGGATAGATATGTCCATCTTGGGTATATAATGAAGTAAACCCATGTTTAGTAAGCCTTGGGAAGGTTTAAGACTCGTCGTATCATTGGAGTTAAGTTTCGGCGAAAGTTTGGCAAAATGTCACATTATGGCGCAATATGTGGTGCAATATGCTAGTAGCAAAGCACGCTTTGCGGTAACGCAATTGCTTAGCAAAGTGTGACAATGAAATTTGGTGATGTTGTGAGGTCTGCGACACAACATGCGGCTAGCAAAGCACGCTTTGCGTCTAGCAAAGCTCGCAGCATGTTGTGTCGGTCCAGAATTTTCTAGACCACTATAAATAGACCAAATTCGACCCAAAATCATATTTTCACCATTTTTGGACATAGAAACCTCTAGAAACTCTCTCAACAAGTCTTTTTATGAGCTAAGACCAAAATCAAGAGCAAATCCAAAAGAAATCAAAGATCAAATACCAAGAATCAAGAGACTCAAGCGCAAAGAGGCTCAATATGGTTAGTGGAAGTCAAGAAATCCTTTGGTATTGGAGTTGGGGTTTTTCTCAAGCAAAGTATCTTCATCCAAAGATCATTCCTACATAATCAAAGGTGAGTTTTACATCTAGCTCATGTTATTCAAAGTATTGAGTAGTTGAAAGACTTGGATTAGAGAAGAAAGTAGAATATGAGCTCAAATAGGGAAATAATGGTATTTTGAGTAGTAAGTTGAATTGAGCCATGATTTTTAGTATGAGATGAGTGTAATCTTGTTATGAATAATGCTAATGACCTTGAGGAAATATTATGGGAAGAATGAATATGTTGTTGTATTGTAGTCATGGTTATGGATGACTTTGAAAGTAAATTTGAGAAGTGAACAATGTTTAGCTAGAGAAATATATTGATTGTGATATTATGTGAGTTGCTATTTCTATTTGGGAGTTGTTTTATTACATGGAGAAAGTCGTTGAAACAAAGGAAATGCTGCCTAATTTTCTCTAGCTTTAGTTGAGCATGTTCATGTGATCGATTAGCGAATGTTAATACGAACTCTCTTGAAGGTAGAAATGTGAACATTGGAGGAGAACTATCAAGCGATAAAGTAGCTAAATGAAAAGGTATGTAAGGCTAGTCCCTTATTTTTCTAAGACATGATTCCTACGACACGACGCCCTTTATCTTTCCATGACCTTCTTACATTTAGGAAAATATGAGTCAATGTTTATAAAGAGCTTCCTGTGGAATAAAGATAAGAGATATGTCATGAGTATGGTAATGATGGTGATGAGTCTAAGCCTAGAGATCCTAAAGCTCCCGGTATGATATTTCCACAAAGTTAATGATCCTTATACGATTCTTTGATGTTATTCATTGTTGCTAGACCCAACTTACAATGTTAGTTCCTTCAAGGTGAGATATGATGAATATGATCACTCCATAATGTGATCGGGGTTTCTCGACCTTATGTCAGCCCGATATAGGTACAGGTTGTCTTTAAGCTCTAAAGTATGTTCTACGACAAATGTATGATGATGGTGAGTTATGGTGAGTTCATGATGATACGATTACACCATGCCTAGATGGCCGGGCATGCCACCGCTAAGGGGGGCTGCATACGATTACACCGAGCCTAGATGGCTGGACATGTCACCGCTAAGGCGGACTGCATATGATTATACTGAGCCTAGAGGGCCGGGCATGACAACACTAGTGGGCGGCGTATGATGGTTACCCGGACGCGGGTAAGTGACGATGGTACATGAGATATGTTATATATATATATATATATATATATATATATATATATATATACATGATTTGTTTACTCTTAAAAGTTAAGCAGGTTATATATTCATCTCATGTCTTATGATTTCTCTATTATGTTCATTTTATTCATGCCTTACATACTCAATACAATGCTCATACTGACGTCCTTTTTCTTTGGACGCGGTGTTCATGCCCACAGGTAGACAGGGAGGTGATCCAGATTCGTAGGAACTATCAGCAGACTTTGAGAGCACTCCATTGTTCCGGAGGTGCCATTAATTACTATTTTGTGTACATATATTTTGGGCACGGCAGGGCCCTGTCCCGTCCATATGTCTAGTACTCTATTAGAGGCTCGTAGATACGTATGTGTGGGTAGTATGGTCTCACGATTTCCCATTTGTATATATGTATTATTTTGATAGCCAAAGGGCTTATGTACATAAAGGTGATTATGTTTCAAAGTGAAAATGGTTGCCCTATGAATAGAAGCATGAGAATAATGAATGAACGCAGGATGAGTATGATGAATAGTAGTATGAGCTGTGCTCGGTGGTCAGCCCCGGGTACCCATCATGGCCCCTAGTCGGGTCGTGACAATAGATACCCTCTGTGGATGGCCACGTGGAAGTATTTTTACACTTGGGCATGCCACGTCTGCTTTTCAACAGGTCCATTAACGCGAGGGGTATTTGTGATCCTTTGGATAGACGGCGAGGGTATTTTTGCTACCAAATGCAAACGGAGGGTATATATGGTCTATTTCGTATAGTTCAGGGGTATTTTTGACCCTTTTCCGTAAATTTAATTACCTTGAGCTTTTAGTTCCTGGATTTTTTGAGATATTAGATTTGGTGCTCATCTTAAAGTCTATGACTTTGGATAAAGATTCAAAATTTTACAGAATAATAGGCATATCTATTGGATGAGTGATAATTTATGCAAGATCACTGTGAGTGATATACATGCTGAGATTTTAGACATGCATCTTCGACAACAATGTAATAACTCATGTTGAGATTGAGTTATCCAAAGGTGTAATCTTGGTAGCGACAGAATAGAATTCTAAAAAATAAGAATAAAAGAAAATAAGGAGATAATAACCCGAAAAATAACTCTCTTTACCAGTCACATAGATGTTATAAAAAGAGAGTGAAGAGATACCATTGATGATTTGAAATTAGGTATTGTTTTCCTGAGTCACAAATATTGGAGCAGCAAGGGACATACACAACAAACCGCCTGAAAGAGCGACAGAAATTTAATGTGAATATGAATATACTATAGCGTATTCCGAACCACAGGAAAAGACCCCAAAAATCCATCTTCAAGTTTCAATAGAATCCCCAAACCCAGTTTGACAACCGAAAGTTCAATAGTTATAAACTTTAGAAAGGTTGTCTGGCGATGGTCCTCAAGTGGCGGGAGCTTCTTCATCGCCCTGTTTATTTGTACATATAGATGGAGTTCTTCCATATGTATAAGATCTGAAACGGAATGGTAATAAATTTGAAGCGTTGCAGTTTAGTGAAGAGACAAAAACATGGGAGCGGAGACTAAAATGTGGGAGAGAGGGAAGTGTTATGAAAACAATTTAAGAAGTGATTTTTGGTGTTTTTAATAGAACATAAATGGGAGAAATAAGAGAAAAGAAAAAACAATTGAGAAAAAAGACAATGTGAATGCTGCTAAAGAGAGGTGTCACATCACCTCTTTTTTCCAAATTTCTGATGGATAGATATATAATGATACTACTGAATCAACAAACATACTGATGGATTGATAAAGAAAGAAACTACTAAATCAACAAACCGAGCAACCTAAAATCAATTTTCTTTTTAAAATGCAAATAAACAACACTTGTTATTCACACCTAACCTTCCTACAAATTTTAAGACCCAAATCTTTAGAACCTTACTGTACTCTCATTAATAGATTTGTTTTAAAATCGACCATTTTCTTGAAGAATTTCCAAATATTATTTTGAAATAACTTTCATTTTCCTTTGAGGGTTATTTCTGAAAAACTAAATTAAAGGAGGCCTTGATGTGCTTATTTCACTAAACATGTTTTTTCATCTTTACAACTAGTAATGAATCGCTCTAGATCCCGAGTTGATTGAATTTCTTAAATTAGGAAACTAAAACTTCCGACGCGGTGGGAGATTGGGAGTTGAAGATGATGGTGACTATTCTATTCTCTCCCCCCGCGTCGGTGGTTTTACCTTCCTAATTTAAGAAATACAATCAACTCGAGATCTAATTCAATACTCCTTGTAAAGATGAAAAAACATGTTCAGTGAAATAAGCACGTCAAGGCCTTCTTTAAGTTAGTTTTTCCAAAATAACCCTTCAACTTTCTTTTCTGTTCTAATTCATGTGCAAATATTTGATTAAATGCGGAATTTAAAAAAAAAAAATTATTACGTATTAAATGTGTAATCTAAAATATGTTATATACTTTTGTGTGAGTATAAATTATTTTACAAAGATTTAAGAGTGAATGATAAGTTTAAAATTTAATTATTTTAAATAAAAAAGTAAAACATTTTTTAAACACGATAATAAAGAAAGTACAAAAAAGGGTCAAAAATACCCCTGAACTATTCAAAATAGACCATATATACCCTCCGTGGATGGCCAAGTGGATTTTTTTTACACGTGAGCATGCCACGTCAACTTTTCAACAGGTCTGTTAACGCGAGGGGTATTTGTGGTCATTTGGATTGACTGCGAGGGTATTTTTGCTACCAAATGCAAACGGAGGGTATATATGATCTATTTCGAATAGTTCAGGGGTATTTTTGACCCTTTTCCGTTAAATTTAAGGTTAATCAATGGATTAGATCAATATTCATCCAATAAAATGCAAAGATAGTCCAAGCAACTCTATCTATAAACCGTCATTCTTCTTGTAGTTTTATGCTTCGACTTTTTAACCTCTCGGTTGATTATAATTCTTGTATAACAACTTCTTTGGTTACATAACTAATACAGTGATTGATTGCTCTCTCTTTATCTGATGCTCTTTTGATAGCTTCAGGTCCATCATTTAGCACCATTTAACTTATTTGGTTTTACATCCAGAATTGATCCTTATGTGCAACAATGGTTTGGAACTAGAGCATTTATATATTGGAGCAACCTCATCAACATCAATACTTGCAACTTCTTTTGGAAGTTCAAATACTCTTGGTGGTAAGAAATTGAATCTGACTTGCGTAGTTCAGTTCCTTTTTTCCTAACGGATTTTGGAGAAGCCAGTACTTTTATGCTTTGTGTTGGAAATGTAGGATTTCATGTGTCATGTTGTGAAACCTTAATTGGAGAACCCAAAAGGTATTGCTGATTTCTTGAAAATCATATAAAACACATGGTTTCAACGAATTGCATCAGTTGTGATTATCTGTAGTATCAAATTGAATTTGCGTGATTAGGAAAGAAGTTTGTAGCTTACTTTTTTCCTTTTTCTTATTGTTCAGGAGAGTTTTTGTTACAAAAAGAGTTGGCAAGAAAAATTGGTCCCAGTTAAGATATAATTAAAGTTGAGCGGAGCCTCCACTATATCGCCTGGTATTATTCCGATATTCAAAAAGTCTCCGGGGGGAGCACTAGATTCTTGGGTTTGACACAGCTGTGGATGGTTGCTATGGTGAAAAGACACGAGTTATGGTTGGTACTGAATTTTAAACCAAACAAGCAGCAGAATTGATATGGTGAAGGAGAACAAACAGTGAGTGAAGTAGAATTCCTCAAAGCTTTCTTTAGTACAAGGAATACTATATATCTGTTAAATTTTTATTTTATGGGTAGCCTTATATACGTATTTTCATTTCCTAAAACTCCATGAATGTTTCTCTTTGTATGGATATATAATTGTATTAGTTTCCTGTTAAAGACGAATATATATCCTGTGTTACCTTTCTTTCTGATAGTAATGGGAAGGTGTTTAATTGAAATGAAGCTAGAAGTCCTATTTTTGAAGTTTTTTCTTTCATTGTGGTGTTTAAAGATTATATTTTAACTTGTATATATTGAAAAATGAAAGTGTGAAAAGTTTCACTGTCAATGATATTCTACCTGTTATAAAATGTCTTTTATCAGTTGTTATAGTTCAAGAAAGAAATACTGGTTCTTAGAGAATGCCAGGAACTGAAAAAGCTACCAACATCAAGAATTGCCAATCTTGGAAGTGTTGTGATTGATGTTGGTAGCTTTTTCAGTTCCTGGCATTCTCTAAGAACCAGTATTTGGAGACCCCATAACTTCCTAACAGAATCTGGAATTTCGTCCAACTTATCAACACCTCGAAGATTTAAATAAGCTAGTCGCTTTAGTGATGTGATCCAGCTCCATAGATCGACTAAACAAATGTTTTCTAGCTTGACACATGACAGGTCCAAGACCCTGAGAGTCTTGATTTCAGCTAGAGCGATTTTCCTGTCGAAGCCGATGATATTTGTCGTAGTGAGAAGAAGTGTTGTAAGCTTTGAATTCCCAGCCAAGGATTGAAAAGTTGTTTCTCTGGTGACCCCCAAGTGCCTAGAGTTAACTGTGGCTATGTTCCTGCCTCTTTTAAAGCTACAAAATGACTCTTCTTCTGCAACCAGGATTACCATGTCCCGAACCATGTCATGCATTTTGCAACTGTAAACTCTACGATCAAAGTTTCTTCTTTGGGCAGCTTCAACCAAGCACCTACTCACCAGTTCAGACAAGTAACTAAAAGCTACATCTGTTGCAGTTTCTGTGCCATTGCCACGGACTAATCCTTCCCCTACCCACCAACGAACCAATTGTTCCGCCTCAATCTCATGGTCATCTGGATAGATTGAGAAGCACAATATGCACTGCTTTAGATGAGTTGGAAGCTCATCATAACTTAGTTGCAAAGATGCCATTACGGATATATTGCTCTCACTATCCAGTACCAATTTCTCTCGAAAGTTTTCATATATTCGCGTCCACTCCCCGAGTGAATGTGGTTTTGATGATAACACCCCACCTGTGGTCTTGATGGCTAGAGGAAGACCACAACATTTGCGCACGATCTCTCTCCCAACATCTTCCAATTGAGCATTACACTTCCCTTTAGTTGACAAAAATGCAAACTTGCAAAACAATGACCAACTCTCTTCATCATCAAGCAATCTTGGTCGATGAATTCTTGTTTCTGTGGCTCCCATTCTCTTAACAACATCCTCATTTCTTGATGTGATTATAATACAACTATTGTGCTCGATAAACTTGGGTAATCCCCTTGAGATCCTATCCCACCATCCATCATCAATGCTCCATACATCATCCATGACAATCAAGTATGACTTATGTGAAAGTGCTTCAAGAATTCTGTTAAGCATCTCTCCTTTGTCAGTAACACTATCATCTACATTTAGCTGTCTCAAAATTCCCTTCATGATTGCCAGCTCATCATAAGTTTGAGATACAGAAACCCAAACTTTCTTTTGAAATCTCACATTCACTTGTCTGTCGTGGTAAACCTTTTGCGCGATTGTGGTTTTACCCAAACTGCCCATACCAACAATGCCAACACGATGTGATGACTCGCTGTTTGAGAGGATCCATTCTTTGATTTTTCTTGTATTTTCTGATAACCCCACAATTTTAGATTGGTCAAAAATGTGTGAGGTCCATCGTGTCCGTCTGCTGCTGCTATCCTCGCTTCTAGATTGTTCAGTTATTGGACCAACAAAAGTCCTCAGCCTCTGATGCATCTTCGCTATCTCCTTGTTGAGTTCTGTCAGTTTCTTTCCAGTTTGGTATCTGAAAGAAATTTCCCTTGGGGATGGAAACAAGCAAGAAGAATTCCCTTTTATCTTTAGATAATCTTCGCGAATTTGGCAATCCGTGATCACGTTATCTGCTTCATAAGTTAGTTCTTGAATATCAGATAAGCTTGACTTGACAGAATTATTGTTTCCTTTCAGACTATTTGCTTCAGCGAGATAACAACGCATGAGATTCAGCTCTTTCTTCATCTCTTCAAACTGACTTTCAAATTGCATAACATATTGAGCATGCCTATTCACTTGTTTTGCCAAGTCTTTCAGAATGAGTTCAGTTACAGCACTCGTGATTGGTTCGCCCATTTCTCAGCTGCAAATTTATCAAAATAGAAAACTTAATGACCCCTCGTAAACATTCAACGAAGCAGAAAATAAGAGTTTTTGATAACTATCGGTTCTGGTTACACAACATGGCTCGAGTACATGTCAAGCTTAAGGCCTTGGAGTGCTTTAAGAGATCAAGGATCAAGCTTAAAAAAATAACTAGTTTTATAATTAAGTCCTAAGGTCCATTTGGCCATTTATGTAATAAGCTAGTGGTACTATAAATAGTGACACTGAGGATTATTTTGGGAACATAGTTTTGGATGATTACTTTTTTGTGAGTGATTAGGGTTTTCATGTATCTCTTTACGAATCTTCATTGGATTCATCAATGAATGAATTCTTGTATGTTTTCTTTCTTCTCTTTCTTGAATTATTCTATAATTAAAAGTTAATTTAATTGTTACAATTATCCTTTCTTTATTCTAATTGCTTGTTATATTTCTTTCTCCCAATCTTATTCTTAATTTCTTCCTTCCGCATATTCGATTGTTATATTTTGGTATCAGAGCTTGGTTAGTGTTTGTTTTTTTACATACACTGTCTAGCTTTTTTAATTCAGAAAATCAATTCAAAAAAAGAAGTCATTGTGTCATTGTTTTTTTTTTAATTCCCTGTGTCATCTCTTGTTCCTGAAACTTTGTGAAGTGATTTAGAATCTACATTTGAAGTTTGGTTATTGAGTGAAATTCATTTGGGTTTCATTGTTTGAGCTTAAAATCGGAGGTCACGAACGGATCCTTTTTGTTTTTTTTTTTTGTTGTTTGCGGTTCTTTGAATATCATTTTGGGTTCATTTGTTGAACGTAGCTGCTAGTTGTTGAAGGAGTTCACCGGAGGCTTATAAAAAAGAATTTGATTTTTTTTTTAAATCTGAAAATTGTTGGATATTGATTGCTAAGCTAAAGTTTGAAGAACCCAAATTGAAAATGATGGAAAAAATGGTTCAAATCATGTTAGTCATTGTTAGAGTTTGAGGCTTGAAGAAGAAACTTGAAAATGATTTTTGTTGATTTTGTTTTTGTTTGAAGAAATTGGTGGTTGGGATTTGTTCACAGAATTGTGGGGAAGTTGTATCTCAAATTTGAGCTCATTTGATTGAGAGTTGTAGCAGATTGAATCAAATTTTTTGAGCTTCTTCTTAGAGAAGAAGATGAATTTGAAATTTTCAGATTTGCAGAAACAATCTGTCACAATTTCAAAATGGGAAAAGGGCCAAATTTACCCTCCAACTATGGTCTACAGTTTAGATTTACCATTCATTCGAGTTTTGGTTCATATTTACCTCTCCCGTTAAGTAACTTGTTACATTTTCCCTTATCACTGACAAGTTACTGACTAGGAGTTTTTTATCCACATAGAAGCCACGTGTATATATCAATTTTCTTTTATTTTATAACATACGCAATTGAATTTTTCCATGTAATGTTCTTTTTCTACAAAAAAATAAAATAAAAATACAATACCTAATCTTCTTCTCCATTAAACCACCACTCTCGTTAACCAGCGGCGGTGGACGGTGGCGGAGAAGAAGAAGGGGAAGTGGTGGTTTGATGGAGAAGAAAATTAGGTATTGTATTTTTTTTTTTTTATAGAAACAGAAAATTACATGGTAAAATTCAATTAGTATGATATAAAATAAAAGAAAATTTATATATACACATGGCGTCTATGTGCATAGATAAGGACTCCAAGTCAGCAATCTGTTAGTTATAAGGGCAAATGTAACAAGTTTCTTAACGGGAAGGATAAATATGAACCAAAAATCTAATGAAGGGTAAATATAAACTACAGGCCATAGCTGGAGGGTAAATTTGACCCTTTTTCCATTTCAAAATTGACCACTTTTGTCTAATAACCAATTTTGGCCCAATTTCAAATATAGCCCCTTTTTTAGTTTGTTTTTCCTTGTTTATTTTAGATAGTTTACTTAAGTATTAGTTCATACTTAGTAATAAATTAGTTTCTTTTGTGCTTCTATTTTATCTCGTGATATTTTTTTTGTGCATTTTTTCCCTTTAATTTTGTTGTGAATAGGCTTGTTTCCTAATCTGTTAGTTTGATTATCCTTCTTTCATTTAAACATAAACTCCATTCCGAACTGATACTTGGAACATACCTGGTGTTTTTTGAGGTGTTGGTTCTTAGAGAGATATTTGGGAATCCCTTGAGCGGAAAAGGCAAAGAGTAGTGAGAACATTTGAGTGTGGTTTAAAAGCCATCGACCTTGAGCGTATACACGAGAGGAAGTAAAATTGAGTGCCATTGTAACATTCCGTAAATACAGATTAGGTGTGGAGGTGTTAAATGAGTATTAATGTGACATTTTAGACATGTGAAGTACTATCGGGATGATTATGGGTGGAAATAGTTGTTTTGGAATCAAGACAGATAGTGAGGTGTTTAAGATTCGATAGAATCGGCTAAGTTTTCGATACGTCTGTATTTCAGCTCAATTTCGTGAAAATCCGTTGAGGATTTGATAAAACTTAAAACATGAAAGTTCTATCTCTTTGAAATACCTTTCCAACGATATATTATGGAGCCCAAAAGGAGCTCTGTGGTGGGAGTTATGCCCATTTTTCTGAACTCTGCCAGAATTGCCTAGCGCCCCGCGAGGCTCGCCAGGCCAAATTTCCAGGAAAATTCAAAATTTTGATGCCGTCAGAAAATACACCATGCTTGAAGCTGGCCACTGCGCCCCACGCGCCGCGCCAAGCCATTTTATGCTTGAAGCGATTGTTCCTGAATTTTATAAAAGCCTAATTTCGTAAAACTTTTCCCACTTCGTTCTAAACCTTCTTTTTGGAGAGAAAACACCCTAGGGCTTCCACAAAGCATCCAAGGTGACTTCCTACTCAAACCCCATTGATTATTACATCATTCTAACAAAGATTAATGCTAAAATCCTCATTGAATCTTCGTCTTGGACAAAAGAACCCTTGAATCTGAATTCGAGATACTTGAACGTCTAAAGGTAAGACTTTCCTACTTCAATTTATTTTAACCTTGTATCGGTGATAATAGACTATTCAAGAGTTTTGAATTGATGAGTTCTTGGGAGATAAGTTAATAGGTTTGATAAAGAGAATCATATGAATGATTGTAGGGTTTTGGTTTGTTGACTTATGATTGTTATAATCATATGGGTGATGAAAAATGGTGTTACTGCTATCTAATTGAGATTCTAAAATCACCTATAAGTAATAGAATGGGAATTAGGTGAAGAAAACACCATTTATGAAGGTTGTGGAGCTTTATGCCCACCAAATGTTTGATAAAATGCCTAGATGGCAAAAACATGAGTATTGTTGCTAATGTTGATTCCATTGACATGTGTTTATATAGATTAAAGTCGAAAGGAAGCATGGATGTTGTATTATGCTGAAGATCAGGAAGTTGAGGTATGTGAGGCTAACTCTCTATGTTTGGGAATGTTAATGACTCTCCCTATGACACGTTCTTGTACAGCGTTACAAATTGCCTCAGAAATATAGTTAAGCTTAGTTCCTTGAATAATTGCAGAACTTCTATTCTCTAGTTTCGTAGTTCATTCAAGACTTTCATTCCGAACGTTGTGATGAGCTCAGCACGAATCAAGATAGACTTGTTTTGATACCCATGAGTCTCAGTCTAGAATCCTCAGCATGTTTTTAAACAATTAAAGCTTCGGGTTTCATAATTAGTTCACGAATACATGTCTCAATGAGTCATTGCTCAGTATGTCAGTGTTGTACCTTTGAGCATAATTCTCAGTTCATTTATGTAACTTGTTAAATGTTGAACACATGTGTTTTGGGCCTAAGGCCACAATTATGTATACATACTTGGGCCTGAGGCCATAAACCTGTGCACTTATATGGGCCTGAGACCACACGTTATATGGGCTCGAGGTCATATGTTTTATAGGCCCAAGGCCATATGTTATAAACAGGTGATTCCACATTTAGAACAGAAAGTACTCATAACTTTACTTCTTTGTTCATTTCAGTTATCAGTTTCAGTTTCAACACTTACTATATGTTTATTGATTTGGGTTGCCCTTTCCCCGAGCACCCCACTTACAGTTCTTTCTTTTAGTTGTTTTACATACCATTGCAATTCAAATGTACTGATGTCTCTTTTGCCCGGGGCCTGCATCTCGCGATGCAGGTAACAATTTATAGGACGACGAATATGCTCGCTAGGATTTCCAGTATCAGCTTATTGGTGAACCCCAGTCTTTCGGAGAATCATCATTACTTTACAGTTTTTCAATATTTACAGACAGTCAGGTAGGCTGGGGGCTTGTCCCAGCAACAAACAGTGTTTTCAGTACTTCATTAGAGGCTTCATAGATTTGAGTGACAGTTAGATAGAGTCGTAGGCTTTTCATGTTAAGCCATGTTGGCTACAGTTTATGCTTCATACTTATGTTAACATTTCCACATTTTGATTTATGTCATTCAGACTTTTCAGTATATCAGCATGTGTTGGTTTATTTAGCATATTCAATATGTTATAATACCACATGCTGATTCAGTCAGCTAGTTGGTTCGCTCGGTCACATGGTGGGTCAGAGTTCAACTGAGTTTAGGCAAATCTCGGGTAGGCGAGGCAAACCTTAGTGTTGAGTCTAGGAAAATCCCATACCGTGGGGCAAACCTTAGCGAGAATGCTGAGTCCATAAGAGGGGGTGTATGTGATGCCCCAACTTAGGAGGAAAGTCCCAGATTGGTAAAACACAGGAGAGATGTTGGGTATATAAGTAAGCAGGCCTTACACACTAGTGACGTATTTTAAAGCAGTGTGGGCCTAGGCCCAAAACGGATAATATCACTAGTAGGCTGGACTGTTACAAATGGTAACAAATCCACTCTTGTGTCACCCTTGGCGATGATGGGTCAGAATTCAACTGAGTTTAGGCAAATCCCAGGTAGGCGCGGCAAACCTTAGTGTTGAGTCTAGGAAAATCATATACGGTGGGAAAAATCTCAGCGAGGACGTTGAGTTCATAAGAGGGGGTGTATGTGACGCCCCAGCTTAGGAGAAAAGTCCTACATCGGCAAAGCACATGAGAGATGTTGGGTATATAAATAAGCAAGCCTTACACCCTAGTGACTCATTTTAAAGCCGGGCGGACCTAGGCTCAAAGCGAAAAATATCACTAGTGGACTGGACTATTACAACTATCATTTTGAGTGATACACTTGAGAAAGTGCATTGTTGAGGTCCTTTCGTTACTAACACTTTGTTTATGTTTGAAATATTGTCTATTGCTTCGGATAGTCCTTGTGACAATGATTTTGAAGATTATGGCTATGATGAAGATGGGGAATATTATGATAATGATTATGGAACAAATGAAAATTGTGGTACATACAATGAAAGGGAAGGTTACTATGGTGAAGATGTTGGAGAACATGAATATTATGGAGCTTATGAAAATGAATGTGAGCATGAAAAGTCCCATGCCTCTAGTCAAGAACATAAGGTTGATGATGCTACAAGGTATAATTCTTTTACATACTTTGCTTGTGAGGAATATGATCATAGAGTATAGTGAAAATGAGTATGATGGTTAGAGGATAATTCTAGGGAGTATTCATCTTCTAGTGGCTATGGTAGTGTCGGTGAAGGGTATTCAAGTTCATCTACCCCTAGTATTTTCAATCCTAAACATAATAGTAGTAGCGGAGGATGTTACCTTTCTTTTGTTGGAAGAAGTGGTAATAGACATGTGAGAAGAAGAGAGTTCACAACTCCTACTTGTGCTAAAGTGTCTAATGTTTTTCATTCTAATACAAGTTTGTCTTATGTTAAGTATGAGCGTGATTGGTATGATCCACAGTGGTATGCTAACCTTAGTGTTGTGGTTAAAGGTGATCATTTTGTTAAGAATCATGGGTGTGATGAAAGATGTATAGATAAACTTGTGGAAGCAAAAAAACACTTGTTTCATTCTAAGTATAGAATTATGCAGGGCGGGCGGATCTAGGGCCCAACGAGGGTGTTCACTTGAACACCCTCGACAAAACATTACACTATATGTATAATTTATTTTTTATATTGTATGTACATATATAGTTTTTGAATACCCTGAAGACAAGAGTAGAGGTCAGTTCAGTGGTTTCGAAACCCCCCCCCCCCCCCACCCCCCACCCTCCCTCTGCAGTGAAAATCTTAGATCTGCCACTGGAATTAGGGATAATGTTTGTGCCATAGTCATAAATGAAAAGAGTTGTATAAGTGTTGCAAGTTTGAACATAGTTGAACAATTTAAGTTGAAGACTTGGAATGATCCTCAACCATACACTTTGCCATGGTTGAATGAAAAATGTGCTTTAGAGTTTACAAAGCGTGTATTGATAAAGTTTCAAATTGGGCATTTTCAAATTGAAGTAGTATGTGATGTCATCCCAATTAGAGCTTGTTAATTACTACTTGGTAAGAATTTGACGTATGCAAGAAAGAAATGACCGATGATAGCTAGACTAACAAGTGTCAAGCCGTTCTTGAACAACAAAGGTATGCTTTGAGACCTTTAACACATGTGAAGGTGAAAAAAGGTTATTTGGGGATGTTGGCAATGACAAGAAAAGCAAGAATTAGTGCATGAGACACAAAAGCTAAATGTCAAGTTGAGTTTGGAGATTCTCCAAGTAAAAAATACAAGGTCATAGTGAAAAGTCACCCCAATCCTTCTAAGGTAATTCTTGGGCCTTGTCCAACTTTAATGAAACTTGAGAGAGAAAAGATTGAGAGGAGTAAGAAAGTGACAAGTGGCATCTCAAGAGTGGAAAAAGGAGAGCTTGTGTTGAGAGTTGTGAGTGGGTTGCCAAAAGAAAGGAGAGAAATCGTTAGAAAAGAGAGACATGAAGTTGAAGTGAGTGAAAACCAAGAGAGTTTGAGTGAGGTTACTTCTTATTCTAACTCACTCTTACTCTAATGCTAGTCCGTCTTCTAGTTGTGTAATTTCTTTTGTAGGTACTCTTGGAGGTGAAGATGTAATGAAGCCAATCTTGGGAGACTTTCCACACATGAAGGAATCTCAAAAGACCAAATCTACTACTTCAAGAGAACAAATGAGATTAAATGATGAAAACAAAGGTAAAGAAGAACTAATTAAAGCTATACAAGATAAAATCACTAATCCTCTTACTTTCTTTCCTTCAAGTTCGCTTGATGGAAATTCTAATTGGATTATAGTCATTCTTCTTATGAGTCATGTGATTCTTTGCTTTGTAATAAGAGTCAAGATAATTGTTGTGCACTAATTGAATTTTCTTATGCATATCTTATTGATGACTCTTTTGAGTATAATGTATTTGCAACTAGTGTTGAGTAGTTGCTGATTTGAGAGAAATGAGAATGATGAGTATGATTCACCATCTATCTTTGATATTGATGAAAATGAATTGTTCTATACTAATAATTTTGTATTCGATAGCACTTTTGATATTGGCGGTAGTTTGTGTCAAAATGGAACGAGTGAGAACATTGAGCTACTAAATGGGGGAGGGGATTACAACATGAGAATTCGAACCCTCACCAACAAGGTGAAAGTTCAGGTAACCAACCAACTGAGCTACTAAATCCCTGCATTCTGAAGCTTTTAGTATATGAATAGATACATTTTATAGAACGTATTCCCAATAATCCAACACTTAAGTGATGTATCACATCTCATGTATCATTCTATATTCCCAATAGAATGATACATGATACGTCACTTAAGCAATTGCATCTATGAACAGATGTTTAAAGTTGAATTCCAGATTTCACTTTTTGTGATAGACACTTGGGTGAAACATTAGAAGGTTTCCGGATCAAAGTTTTAGCAATACTAACAGTGGAACTATACATGCTGGTTCACAGTGCTATTGGAATGAACATGTTTGGGAAGCAAGGGAATATAATTGGTTGAGAAAACTAAATCGATTTATCACAAAGATGCTCTATTAATATAATTTATGATGCTCTATTAATATAATTTATGAAGAAAATACTCTGTTGGTGAGATAGCATAAAATGGGAAATTAGCACTACCAAGAAACTAAAAGAGAAACAAGTCTGAAGATTTCTTACCTCACCGTCAACTGATACCTGATAGTTGTTTTACTCAGAGAACTATGAAATTCAGCAGTGTCTCCGCAAAACTCTTCAAGACCTAATCAACACATTAACTTTAAAAAAATAAAAATGGAACTGGTTATATGGCAAATTTAAAAATAATTAAAAAAAGATACTATGACACGTTTTACATCTACTGTTAGAAATGAAGTGGATTAGATGACTCATGTAACCAAGAAAAACTCATTTAACAGCTGGTAATTAGTTTAAAGTGAGGTCTCCCTTGACAAATCTTTTACAAAACAATAATATTTTCAAGTTAGTAAAAAGATTTAATTATAAGAAAATAAGAAGCATGACATGTTATGGATAGGAAACATTAAAACTCTGAAACATTGCAAGGACCTGAGAGAAGCACAAAATAAGAATGGATAAAGGAATTGTAACACCTCGTAACTTCGGACGAAAAGTTTGACTCATAAGATGATAATATAATGGAACCAATATGACGGTTATAGGAAGTGTTTTGAAAACCAATTATGTCATAAGAAATGTTTTTGAGCAAAGAAAAGTTGGAAGCCACTCTATGGGGCATGTTTGCAAGTGAGTTTATAGATGGTCTTACTTCCAACGACCATAACCCCATTATTAATTTGGTATTTGGGAAAACTTCCTTGATAAACGTTGTAACCCTTTGAAATAGCTTTCCAACGGTATATTATGGTCCTTAAACGGACATCTGTGCAAAGAGTTATGCCCATTATACGACAGACTGTCTGAGCAGAAGAATTTTGACGGTTCATTTGACGGTCCGTAAAACATTTTGACGGTCCGTAAAACATTTATACGGTCCGTCAAATGGTCACAGAGGATCATTTTTTTGTTGGTCAGTTTTACGGTTCATTTTACGGTCCGTATAACATTTTGACGGTCCGTAAAATAACTATACGGTCCGTAAAATGGTCACAGAGGATCATATTTTGTTGGTCAGTTTTACGGTTCATTTGACGGTCCGTAAAACAATTATACGGTCCGTCAAATTGACTCAAGCCAGCGTAAAATGGTAACAGAAACTCGATTTTTGCTGGGTAGTTTTACGGACCATTTTGACGGTCCGTCAAACAGTTTGACGGTCCGTAAAAATGGGCGTAGAATTGCCCGATGGGTCAGATTTTAAGATGTTAATAAGAGACCCAAACCCATTTTTTTCATTCCCATTTCTCCTACACGACTCAAGGGTTCTCTAGAGCCATCCAAACACTTCATATGCAAGAATCCAAGTGAAACTAAAGATCCACTTCATCAATCCACAAAACTAAGTGTGAGAAACACATCAAATCCATTCAAGTCAAGAAATTCCATAGAAGGTGGAACTAGGGTTTTGTTGAAGTGAAGTATTTCAACTCAAGGCTTATTCCTACAATAACCAAGGTAAGTTTTATGATGTTTCATGATGATTAAAGTGTTGATAAGTTCTTGGGAGAATAGTAAATGGGTTTGATAAAGAGAATTATATGAACTATGCTAGGGTTTTTGGATTGTTGACTTGGGATTGTTGTATTCATATGGGTGATGAAGAATGATGTCAATTACATCTAATTGAGATTGTAGAATCAGCTAGAAGTAATAGAATGGGGATTGGGGGAAGAAAACACCATTAATGAAGGTTGTGGAGCTTCATGCCCACCAAGTGTTTGATAAAATGCTTAGATGAACAAAACATGGATATTGTTGCTAATATAGAGTCCCTATGACCTGTATTGCTATAGATTAAAGTTGAAGGGATTGAAGGACGTTGTGATACGCTCAAAAGCAGGAAGTTAAGGTATGTAGAACTTCCATCCACATGTGGGAATCTCTACGTTCTTCCCATGATCCGTTTCTTAAAATTCTATGAAGTTCAAATCCTAGGGCATTAAACCCAACATATTGGTAGCCCGTAATTACGTATGTATGTACATGAATTTTGTATCTATGTTCGTTATTGTATTCCTAACCTTCCATTACGGATATTAGGAATCCTAGCTTACTCCATGAATCATGAATTCTTTCTCATGCGTTCTCATTATGTTCATATGAAACGGTATGATTTTATTTTACAAGTTACAAGCATGTTTTCAAGTCAATTACAAATATATGATTATGAACTATTGTATTACTCATAAATCAAGAACATGTTTGCAAGATATTTCATGAAACCATGTTTACAAGTTATTTCGTGAAATCATGATTTCAAGACAAGTACAAGTTAATTCACGAAAGTCATGGGCTTCTTAGCCAACTATATTATGTTCATGTTTTGGGAGTTGCACGAATTACCGAGAAGGCTCAGATAGCCTGAAACTATGTAGCCACCATAGGACAAGGATCGCTCCGCCCAGTTAGGACGATACCTTAATTTTTCACTGAATGGATCCATCAGGTACGTTACTACCTTATACCCTGGCAAGGTATAGGGGCTCTGCTGGTCCGGCGAGGTACCAGACTCCACGTATCCACGTGGTGATATCATGTGTCGGTTTATGAAATGCTCTCCCTACTTATCATGTTTTACTCATGTTATATATATATATGTACTCATGCTCATTCTCATGTTCATGTCCAAGTTTTCAGTTTCAGTTCTTATCATGTTATTCCATGTCCCATGTTGTTTCTTTCGGTTGCTTTACATACCAGTACATTCAATGTACTGACGTCCCCTTTTATTGCTCGGGGGCCTGCATTTCACGATGCAGGTACTGATATACAGGACGACACATCTGCTCAGTAGGACAACATTCGTATCAGCTTATTGGTGAGCCCCATCTCATTCGGGGTTTAGTCAACTTTTGTTTTATGATTAATTATGCATCTAAAGGTATGCTGGGGGCCTTGTCCCAGTAAGTATGTTTTTCAGTCAGACTCATGATAGAGGTTTCATAGACTAGACAAGTCAGACATTTGGAGTCGTATAGCCATTTTGGCTCACTCATGTTTAAACAAGTATTTTATTAAGTATTATGACTTAACATGTTTTATAAAGGCTCATCATGCATTCACGTTATATTCCGCATATGTTATGTATCATGATGATTCAGCAAGCCATGTGGTTCGCTCGGTCACATGCAGTCAGGCACCGAGTGCCGTGTTACGTCCAGGCCATGGTTCGGGGCGTGACAGGAATATTTACCTTAAACTAGAGATTACAAGTCTAGAATTCAGAAGAAAAAGAAAGGTTTGTGCTCCTTCAAATTTGGGAAGTGCCTATTTATTAGAAAGGGAGAAAACTACAGATAAGAGCAAGACCCCTTTTCGTAAATTTGAAACCTTTTTGTCACCCATTCATTGTCCCACTTTTATTGATTCAAATTTGGAAAGTGCCTATTTAATAGGAGATTTGGTTTTATTTGTGTTTCAGTCACAAATCTTATTTTAGTTATATGACTTTTTCTAGGAGATTAGTAAATAAAACGCATAAGAACTTTATAGGGTCATTTTCTTCTATTTGAATTGTAAGTGATCCTTTGTGAGCCGAGGGTCTATATGAGATTAGTAAATAAAACGCATGAGATCTTATAGCGTCATTTTCTTCTATTCAAATTGTAAGTGGTCCTTTGTGAGCCGAGGGTCTATCGAAAATAACATCTCTACCCCACAAAGGTAGGGGCAAAATCTGAGTACATACTACATCCGACCCTCCCTGAACCCACTTGTGTGCACTGAGTATGTTGTTGTAAATTGTATATGGTCATAGGAAATGTCCTCTGGTCAGTGTTGTGTTGACACAACTAAAAAAATGTCTTATTCATTTTATTTTTTAGTAGCTCTAAGTCAGAAGTACTTAGTGTAGGTCATGGGTTCGGAACATGGAATCAGCAACTTGTAAATTTGCACTAGGGTAGGCGGTTTGCATTACACCCTTTGAGTGCGGTCCTTTTGTGGATCTTACGTAAATGCGGAATGGTTTGTGCACCGGGCTTCCTTTTTTAAAGTCAGGATTATTATGACTAATAATTGAGATTTAGTGGGCAAATTAACAGAATAAGCATTTGCTTGCGTTACGATAGATGTTTCATGCACCTACTCTTTAATCAATCTTGCAAAAAGTAAATTCTAAAAGGAGTCCTCTTATTGTCTTCCGTTAAATTGAAGGTTAGGGGAATTTGATCCTCATGAATTTTTCTGCTATTGTAATAAGGGCCCACAAATGTATTGTAATTCCAGTTTCCTTCATAATATATGTGTAAACAAATAATTTTTTGGCTGGTATAATTAAGCCATATTGGGTAAACATATAACACCAATTTGGTTGTGCGATGAATATTTCCATTTCAGGGAAACTTAGCCTTTTGACTTTGGAAAGAACTTGTAAAGCAAAACACAACCTGCAATAATAAAAATAACTATCAGAATTTAAGTGCAACTCATCACTTGTAACATCATTAAAATTTGATTAGAGTTGCTGTCTGATAGTTGTAACTTCACACTGTATCAAGCAGTACATGTTTTCAATTACACGAGAAATCCATCCTCCTCCTTTCTTCTATGTTCGACAATCACGGTGCTATCTTATCTTAAAAAGTGAATAAAATCATAATCTTTATTAGACAAAATCCCTTGTAATTGTGTAGCAGAATGGCAACTGATCAATTCATAATTCATGGTATTGCAAACAATTGCGGAGCTAGGAATTTAAAAAACAATACTCTTATGTCAAAGGAATTCAACAATTTATATGTACTTAATTTGTTTTTACACTATTTACATAGTATAATTTTTCAACCAATAGATTCAAGTATTGCACACCTCTCTTTCGTCCCTAATTGCAATCAAGTCAGCAGAATATGGCAGTGGGCCTCGGCCTTACAGAAATGAGTACTGTATAATAAAGTTGACACAAGTGATAAAAGTATAAACGCAGGATTTGTTTTTGTTTTTTATTCGAGCAGTGCTAGCATAGTACAAAATGAAAAGGTGAAATGTATCGCTGGAAAGTAGTTTCTTTAAAAATGTAAAAGATTGTTTTGGATATATTATTTATAAAGAAAGACCAAGACTATAATATTGGGGTCCTCTTTCTGGAAGTCTAGTAATGGAAGACTAGCTATGTAGTTTTCATTGTGGAAAATATGGAGGATTCCTGGGGGACAGATGCCTATGATAATTCTACATTATTGGAGAAAAAGAAGAATGTCACAAATGCTTTCCTAAAAAAAGCTGATTGAATCAACATAAAGTTGCTCTTGTGGAAAACTTTCCAATAAAGATGGAGTTAATTAGACAGAAACCTGGAGAGAAATATGAAACACGTTGATCGTTGGGCGTTGGAACATTGGGACGTTAACGGGGAAGTCCATAGAGCTAGTTAAGATTCTTAAGAAGAGGAAGATTAATATAGCTTGTGTCCAAGAGACTAAATGGGTAGGTCCTAAAGCTAAAGAGGTAGACGGGTATAAGTTGTGGTTCTCTAGTAGGTCGAAGTATAGAAATGGGGTGGGCATTTTAGTAGATAGTGATTTAAGGGACCAGGTGGTAGAGGTTAGGAGAGCCACTGATAGGATGATGTCGATTAAAGTGGTCGTCGAAGGGCTCACTTTGAACATTATTAGTGCATATGCGCTGCAAGCGGGCTTAGGCGAGGAGGAGAAGAGGCGCTTGTAGGAGGATTTGGACGAATTAGTGGGAGGCATACCGCCTACTGAGAAGTTATTCGTGGGAGGTGATTTCAATGGGCACATCGGGCCTATTTCGGGAGGTTATGATGATGTGCATGGAGGCTTTGGCTTCGGGGACAGGAATGGAGGAAGAGTCTCACTTTTGGATTTTGCAAGAGCTTTCAGGTTGGTGATAGCCAATTCGAGTTTCCCAAAGAAGGAAGAGCACTTGGTAACCTTCCGTAGTTCAGTGGCTAAGACCCAAATAGATTTTTTACTCCTTAGGAAGGACGATAAAGGTCTGTGCAAAGACTGTAAGGTCATTCCGAGCGACTATCTTACAACCCGACATAAGCTCTTGGTGATGGATTTAGGGATCGAGATGACGAGGAAGAAGAGGGTCGTGGATGACCGACCTAGGATCAGATGGGGGAGTTTGACCACGACTAGTGCTGTGGAGATGGGAGAGAAATTAAAGGTTATGGGGGCTTGGGATAGTATTGGGGATGCGACAAGTATGTGGGATAGGACGGCTAGTTGCATTAGGCCGGTAGCAAGGGAAGTGTTGGGGGTCTCGACAGGTAGTCGTGGCCAGCATCGAGGGGACTGGTGGTGGAATGGAGAAGTTCAAGGGAAGGTGGAAGCAAAGAAGGTGGCGTATGCGAAGTTGATAGAAAGCAAGGATGAGGTGGAGCAGTGGACGAATAGGGAACTTTATAAGATGGCGAGGAAGGAGGCGAAGTTGGCGGTTTCGACGGCAAAAACGACAGCTTTTGAACGCCTTTATGCTGAACTAGAAGAGAAATGAGGGGATCAGAAATTGTTCAGGCTAGCCAAGGCGAGGGAGAGAAAGGCATGTAATGTGGTTAAGTGAAGTGCATCAAGGACGAGCATGGCAAAGTATTGGTAGAGGAGACTCTCATTAGACGGAGATGGCAGTCATACTTCTCCAAACTCTTAAATGAAGAAGGGGACAGAGACATTGTGTTGGGAGATTTAGAACATACAGGAAGGCATCACGATTTTGGGTATTGCAGGAGTATTAAGGTTGAGGAGGTTAAGGGTGTTGTTCGTAGGATGCGCAGGGGAAGAGCGACCGGACCTGACGAGATTCCTGGGGAATTTTGGAAGAGTGCGGGCCCGACAGGTTTGGAGTGGCTGACTAGGTTGTTTAATGTCATCTTTAAGACGGCAATGATGCCTGAAGAATGGAGGTTGAGTGTAATGGTCCCTCTATACAAGAACAAGGGAGATATCCAGAGTTGCAACAACTATAGAGGTATCAAGCTGCTAAGCCATACTATGAAAGTGTGGGAAAGGGTGGTGGAGATGAGGGTGAGGAAAGGCGTGTCTATTTCAGAGAATCAGTTTGAATTCATGCCGGGACGCTCAACTACAGAGACCATCCATCTTGTGAGGAGACTGGTGGAGCAGTATAGGGAGAGGAAGAGGGACTTACACATGGTATTCATCGACCTAGAAAAGGCTTACGACAAAGTTCCAAGAGAGATCCTATGGAGATGCTTGGAGGCTAAAGGTGTACCTGTGGCATACATTAGGGTGATCAAGGACATGTATGAGGGAGCCAAAACCAGGGTAAGGACAGTAGGAAGAGACTCAGAGCACTTTCCAGTTGTGATGGGGTTGCATCAAGGATTAGCTCTTAGTCCGTTTTTATTTGCCTTGGTGATGGATGGATTGACGCGGCAAGTTCAAGGTGAGGTGCCATGGTGTATGCTTTTCGCGGATGACATAGTCCTGATCGACGAGACTCGTAGCGGAGTTAACACTAAGCTGGAGGATTGGAGACAAACTCTGGAGTCTAAAGGGTTTAAGCTGAGTAGGACCAAGACAGAGTACTTAGAGTGTAAGTTTAGTGAAGCACCTCAGGAGGCTGGCTTGGAAATGAGGCTTGGTACCCAAGCCATCCAGAAGAAAAGTAGTTTCAAGTATCTTGGGTCTATTATGCAAGGTAGCGGGGAGATTGACGATGATGTCACACATCGTATTGGGGCAGGGTGGATGAAATGGAGGCTTGCTTCTGGAGTGCTATGCGACAAGAAGGTGCCACCACAACTTAAGGGCAAGTTCTACAAAGTGGTGGTTAGACCGACTATGTTGTATGGGGCGGAGTGTTGGCCAGTTAAGATTTCTCACGTTCAAAAGATGAAAGTTGCTGAGATGAGAATGTTGAGATGGATGTGTGGCCACACCAGGAGTGATAGGATTAGGAATGAGGATATTCGGGACAAGGTGGGAGTGGCCTCGGGAAAAATAAGTACTTTTGGGAAAAAATAAGCTTAGCGAAACAGGCTATTAGTTATACATAGGTTAAAAACAGCACCAAAAAAAAAGAAAGGGACAACCCAATGCACTAAGCTCCCGCTATACGCGGGGTCTAAAGAAGGGCCGGATCACAAGGGTCTATTGTATGCAGCCTTACCTTATATTTTTGCAACAGGTCGTTTTCACGGCTCGAACCCGTGACATCCTGATCACATGGCAACAACTTTACTAGTTATCCAACACTCCCCTTCTTAAAAATACTACAGGAATTAGATAATACCTAAACTGATACCATTATTATTTTCTCTAATACCTCCTATCAAATTGTACAGCTATAGAGCACTAAGGAGTCGTTTGGACATGGTTTGAAACCATGTTTGGACATGCAATTTGAATTTCTTAAGTTGTATTTTTTCTTATAGACATAAAGACCCCACAAGTTGTGAAAACTATCAAAATATTTTCAATTCTTATACAATCTTACCAAATGAGCAAGGCATAGTTCATAATAAAATTAATACGCTACTAGAAGACCTTTCTAAAAAATACAACATCAATTGATCAAACTTTAGTTCAATGAAAAAGAAAATTTAACATGAATTGTTATGTAACTACTCTTTAATATAATCCTCCCACAAGGTAGACATAAATAAAGGTTGGTAAATGCAGGGGCGGATCCAGCCTATTAATTGGGGGTTCAATTGAACCCCTAACTTTCGACACGGAGTATAAATTTATGTGTAAGTAAATATTAAAATTGTAATATATAGTAAATATGAATCCATAACTTTTAGAACATAAAGGGTTCAATACTAAAAATCTTAAGATTGAACCCACAAGATTTAAATCCTGGATCTGCCTCTGGGTAAATGGTTGATGGGAGTAATTGTTAAAAATATCTACCAACTTATGAGTCTTTTTTTTTTACAAAATATAAATTTATGGGTCAAGTTTTATATTTAAAAAACTTGAAACCATAGTTTGAAATCCCAAATTATGCCTTTTTGGATGATTTGTGTTTTCAAATCATGATTTAAAATTATGAGATGAAATGCATGTGCAAACGCTGATTTCATATCATGATTTCACATCGCATGTCCAAACGCCTATTAACACTAGTGAAGAAATGCGAATATTGTATGTCCTTTTCCTTTTTTAGTTTTATTTTATTTTGTTTTTCTAAACTCCATTTTAGGTTGACCATATCTGACCAGTTCAGCTCTATAATGATGTATGTTTGTATAGTCACAGAAATATATCACATGTAAGATTACAACCAATTCCCTCCAAAAGTACATTTATGAGCGGTTTCTTTACTGCATCTGAGTTTTGAAGCCATAATCAGTCTGTATTATTATGGTATTTCAGTAAACCGTTTCTTCCATTGCTCTATACCGTTAATAGAAAGGTATGCCCTGAGTGCTCTTACTAATTATTGCTATTTTGAGATTCTTACATATCATACTCTTACCCAGTAACTTGCTCTTTTTACTTGCTGAAACAAAGATCAGTAGCTTCATTTTTCTTTAAATTAATTTGGCAGGGTTGCTATCGGCTAATATCTGCACTTTACCCTGAAGAAGTCAGGTAAAAAGAATTCACATCTCTTGTTCTTCAAGCTGTGTATTAGACCAAAATTTTACATTACTGTACTTGTTTTTCCTGCATCTCCCCTTCTCTTTTTTCAAGTTTCATGTTTGTCCTGTATCCCCTAGTCTATTATTGGACTTAGATTTCTAGCCAGTGGCGGAGCCAGGATTTTCACTTAGGGGTTCAAAAATATAAAGAAGTAAATACGCGAATGGGTTCAACATCTACTATATATACATAAGAAAATAATTTTAACCTTAACGAGGGGTTCACCAACCTACCTAGCTCTGCCTTGTTTCTAGCTACGAGTCTTTCAAAATTCAGTAACTTTGGCTAAAATTTTACTTTGGCTAAAATTTTGTATTTATATTAAGAAATTCACTTAATAGGTATAAATAATATATTCAAAAACTATAAACTATCTTTTCTATAATCTAGAAACCACAAAGTCAAAATTTTGAATCCGTCTGTCTTTTTCAAATTGGCTTTGTGTGATTATTGATTATCGTTTAAGAATAATCGTTTCTCCACTACCTTAATTTATTTCGCATGTAATTACCTGATAGTTAATAATATGGATTCTGGAAGTGAATACTTTGCCAAATATTGTGCAGGTGCAGTAGAAGTTTGAGAAAATAGTCAAATGCCCCCTCAATGTATACTCGGATTAATTATGACGCGTCCAATCTTTGCGGGCGATAATACGCTCAAATTATACCTTTTAATGGCATAACGCGGACGTTGTCAAATATAGTAACCCAACAAGGTAGGAGTCGAATCCCACAAAGAACAATATGTAGGCAATTTAAGCAGATTAGGAATTATCACTAACAATAGCTAGACCGAACGCATCAATGGTGGTTTTTGATAAGGTTTTGATAAAATCCTGAAATATAAATTCTAATATAAAAAACAAGTAAATTGATCAATGGCCACAAGCAAGGAATTAAGGAATGTATTTCTCAAGTAACGATCCAATCTATTTCACGAATTATAAATAATAGCAAGTTTATGTTATTTAGCCCCGGATAATGACTCTAAATTAATTTCTCCCGAAGATTAACTAGACTACCCAATTGAAGATCCCTCAAGCAATTAGGAGCATTAAGAACACCTGAATATGGCTACAAGTGGTATCGCCTATTCCTAGGTTAATTTCCATTAGATGGGGGTTAACGCCCCAAATTAATGTTAATTATTCTATCTCAACCCCGTTCTTCGTCTTCCGAGTTTCAAACAAAGTAAATGGGTGAGCCTAGGGTTAGCTAATCCCTTGAGAAACGTTAAAGAACAAGAATAATCAAAATAACAAGAACTTACTTGATTAAAAATAATGTCAATGAATAAATAATCAAAACAAGAGTATCAATCTCAATTGTCACAAAGAAATTTCCATAAACAATGTTCGAATAAAAGAAAGAATATTTACGTAGGAACCCTAGCCTCCAAACTCGAGTTTTATGCCAAAGATGTCTAAGAATTGTGGCTTATGAAATATTTATAGGTGTAAAAAAAAAACCCAAATAAAATAACCAAGTCCATAAAGGAGTTGGAAATAATTTAGGTCTATGGGTACGCAGCACCTGTGACGAACGAATTCATAGCGGTGTTTGTTCACATAGATAAATTTCAACCTGCCTCTTTTATTTGTTTGCTTCTTCACGTCAAATTCCAAAGTATTCATCCTTTTTCATATCAACATCTTATGTCATATAGATAAAAATCTGAAATGCACTCCTTTCAGCTAAGTACTTCAAATTTATTCCATTTTGTTCTCCAACGTGAAGTCCTCTTTGTTTTCTTTTTATTAATTTCACTACGTTACTCCAATTTTAGCTCCAAATCTTCTTATTCTCACAATGCTTTATTCCTACATAGTAAAAATATAATATTAAGCACAACTCATTATAATTAATACTCAAAAGACAATTAAAAGTACTAAAATGTGAGACAACAATGGCTAAATATATGCATTTTTGGCCGAACATCACTACCCCACACTTAAATTCTTGCTTGTCCTCAAGTAAGCGCTAAAACCACTCTCGATAAATCAAGACTAGAAATACCACCACTTTGATTGATACTAACAATTAGGCTCTATAGCAACTCAAACCGTCAAATATATACTTCCTGATCATCATGCAAGATATACAAATCAACAAACAAATAACAAACGTCTAAAATCTCATAGACGGACTCTAACTCATCAAATTTAAGCTCGCTCACCTACTCTGTCAAAGAAATCTAGTAACATCACATATCTATCATGAAACAAGTGTCCTCACAAGAAGAAATAGTCCACACACTCAAATCAAGGAATGAATGTAAATTAAGGACTTAGCATCAAAGCACAACTCTCACGCTCACAAAGAAATTCACATGTATGCACAAAGAATCATAGGACTGCCCATTATGTACATCTTTACTAATTAAGTGTGCTCGAATAGAATCAAATAGGACTTTAACGGGTTGTAATGTTGGCTAGGGGACGGGTAGGAAAACTATTTAATAGTGACTTACACTTCCCTAAGCACTTTGCACTTTTAGACTTCATCACCCATTATTTTCTAATCTTCACTTTATTTTTCAGCCATCTCTTCATCAATTATTTCACTATACGCTCAAATTACACCTTTTAATGGCATAACGCGGACGTTGTCAAATATAGAAACCCAACAAGGTTGGGGTCGAATCCCACAGAGAACAACTATACAAATATTCACAAGTTCGGTTCAAAGCAAGTTAGCTTATTTCCTAAATTAGCCAAAATACGCCAATTGTTCCCCGGCAATGGCACCAAAATTTGATACGCTCAAATTACACCTTTTAATGGCATAACGCGGACGTTGTCAAATACAGTAACCCAACAAGGTTGGAGTCGAATCCCACAAAGAACAATATGTAGGCAATTTAAGCAGATTAGGAATTATCACTAACAATAGCTAGACCGAACGCATCAATGGTGGTTTTTGATAAGGTTTTGATAAAATCCTGAAATATAAATTCTAATCTAGAAAGCAAGTAAATTGATCAATGGCCACAAGTAAGGAATTAAGGAATGTATTTCTCAAGTAACGATCCAATCTATTTCACGAATTATAAATAATAGCAAGTTTATGTTATTTAGCCCCGGACAATGACTTTAAATTAACTTCTCCCGAAGATTAACTAGACTACCCAATTGAAGATCCCTCAAGCAATTAGGAGCATTAAGAACACTTGAATATGGCTACAAGTGGTATCGCCTATTCCTAGGTCAATTTCCATTAGATGAGGGTTAACGCCCCAAATTCATATTAATTATTCTATCCCAGCCCCATTCTTCCTCTTCCGAGTTTCAAACAAAGTAAATGGGCGAGCCCTAGGGTTAGCTAATCCCTCGAGAAACGTTAAAGAACAAGAATAATTAAAATAATAAGAACTTACTTGATTAAAAATAATGTCAAGGAATAAATAATCAAAACAAGAGTATCAATCTCAATTGTCACAAAGAAATTTCCATAAACAATGTTCGAATAAAAGAAAGAATATTTACGTAGGAACCCTAGCCTCCAAACTCGAGTTTTATGCCAAAGATGTCTAAAAATTGTGGCTTATGAAATATTTATAGGTGTAGAAAAAAAACCCAAATAAAATAACCAAGTCCATAAAGGAGTTGGAAATAATTTAGGTCTATGGGTACGCAGCACCTGTGACAAACGAATTCATAGCGGTGTTTGTCCACATAGATAAATTTCAACCTGCCTCCTTTATTTATTTGCTTCTTCACGTCAAATTCCAAAGTATTCATCCTTTTTCATATCAACATCTTATGTCATATAGATAAAATCTGAAATGCACTCCTTTCAGCTAAGTACTTCAAATTTATTCCATTTTGTTCTCCAATGTGAAGTCCTCTTTGTTTTCTTTTTATTAATTTCGGATGACACAGTTATGCCAAAAGGGATGTACCATACTCAAGATGGCCCATTTCATGATGGCCCTCCTATGCAGGTTGAAGATGCTAACTACGTGAATAACTCTCAAGGGAGTTATCAAAGACAGAACTGCCAAGGTAGTTACCAGAATCAGAATCAATGGATACCTCAGCAAGGTCAAGGTGCTTATAACAACTCAGGAAACTACAACAATAATTATGGTGGTGCGAACCAAGGAGCTATAACAATAGTAACAATTTTGGGAACGAGAGTTCCAATCCTTATATACCACCGAAAGGGCAGTCAACAGAGCAAGGTAGTTTGAAGGTTGAAGCAATGCTTGAGAAGATTCTGGGAAATCAGTCTAAGTCTGAGAGGACTCTATCTAGGCTGACAGACATAGTGGGTTCCCATACAGCGGCTATTCAGAAGCCTAAGTCATAGATGATGGATATTTCTAGAGAGCAGCACCCTCCTAAAAAGGGAGGACTTTCAAGTAACACTATTCTGAATCCGAAGAATGGTCGTGTGTTTGCCATCACTACTAGGAGTGGTAAAATACTCCAAGGGGCTAATAAGAAGTTGGTTGATCTTGAGCCGATAAATGAAGAGGAAGAGGTGCAGTCTGAAGCACCCATTATTGCTGATGAGAATCCTACTGACAAGAAGGTTGCTGATACCATGAGCAAGCAGACTGTAAAAAGGGCTCCGCCCTTTGACTCAGCTTTTCAAGTCCAAACCTCCCTTTCCTCAGAGGTTGGTAAAAAAGAAGGAAGATGCTAAATTTGATATTAATAAAGAGAGAGATTCAATGATTCATACCTTATCTTTAATAAAGTAGCAAGATCTTCAATATTTAATTTGTACCCAAGCCTTTCCAATGCAAAACAAAATTATAATCGCGACTACATGTTACCGGGACCGTGACTAGTACTTCGTTACTTGAAATTACTCAAAATTCTCGCTTTTATGATGTATATATGCTCTCTTATGCTTGCTAAATTTTTTAGAATATTTGGGAAATTATTATGACAAAAAAAGAAGGGTTTTAACCTTTATATAGTGTGGTTTTAACCCTTATATAGTGTGCTAAAGTCAGTGGCACTGTAGCAGCACTGTAGCAGCGCGTTTCTGCTCTGTCAGCCTAACTTGTAACGTTCATAATTCTCTACCCCAATGTCATATCGACGAGCGGTTTGTTGCGTTGGAAACTAGACTCGACAAACTTCACTTTAGGCTTTTTCAACACCTTAAAACTCCTAATATACTAGGAGATATACCCCTCCAAAGTTGACTAAAAATCTGCCCAAAATTCTGTCAACTTTTTCTTCCAAATTTTTTGACAAATTTATTTTCTTCGATTCTGTTACACCTCGCATTTTCATGTGTTGAATTTTGCCGAATGCTAGTTGTCCTAGTCTTGGGAGGTAGGACAAATTTTTCAAGGTCATGAGGATAGATATGTCCATCTTGGGTATATAATGGAATAAAACCATGTTTAGTAAGCCTCGGGAAGGTTTAAGACTCGTCGTACCATCGGAGTTAAGTTTCGGCGAAAGTTTGGCAAAGTGTCACATTATGGCGCAATATGTGGCGCAACATGCTAGCAACAAAGCACGCTTTGTGGTAACGCAGTTGCATAGCAAAGTGTGACAGTGAAATTTGGTGATGTTGCGAGGTCTGCGACACAACATGCGGCTAGCAAAGCGCGCTTTGCGTCTAGCAAGGCTCACAGCATGTTGTGTCGGTCCAAAATTTTCTGGACCACTATAAATAGACCAAATTCGATCCTAACTCATTATTTTACCATTTTTGGACCTAGAAATCTCTAGAAACTCTCTCAACAAGTCTTCTTATGATCTAAGCCCAAAATCAAGAGCAAATCCAAGAGAAATCAAAGATTAAACACCAAAAATCAAGAGAATCAAGTTCAAAAAGGCTCACTAGGGTTAGTAGAAGTCAAGAAATCCTTTGATATTGGAGTTGGGGGTTTTATCAAGTGAAGTATCTTCATCCAAAGATCATTCCTACATAATCAAAGGTGAGTTTTACATCTAGTTCATGTTATTAAAAATATTGGGTGGTTGGAAGACTTGGATTAGAGAAGAAAGTAGCATATGAGCTCAACTATGGAAATAATGGTATTTTGAGTAGTAAGTTAAATTGATTCATGATTCTTAGTATAAGATGAGTATAATCTTGTTATGAATGATGCTAATGACGTTGAGGAAGTATTATGGGAAGAATGAATATGTTGTGGTATTATAGTCATGGTTATGGATGACTTTGAAAGTGAATTTGAGAAGCGAACAATGTTTAACTTGAGAAACATATTGATTGTGCTATTATGGGAGTTGTTTTATGACATGGAGAAAGTTGTTGGAAACAAAGGAAATGCTGTCCAATTTTCGCTAGCTTTTAGTCGCTTTAGTTTAGACTCAAGCATGTTTGAAACGATCTAATTTAGCATGAATTCTCTTCATGTAGAGTTGTGAGCTTGGAAGGAGAACGCTTAGTCGTTAAGGAGATGTAAAGGTATGTAAGGCTAGTCCCTTCTTTTCTAAGGCATGAATCATATGACATGATTTTCCTCATCTTCCATGATCTTCCTATATTCTGGAAAAATATGAGTCTATGTTACAAAGAGCTCTCATGAGATAAAGTTAAGAGACATGTTCTATGATAATGACATTGATTCCATAGTTATCAAACTACATACGACACTCACGGCGCTCCTAAGCCCAGATATACTAGAGGTCCACAATTTTCATGAATCTTACGATAAAATTGATAGTGGTTCTTATGATAGAAATTTCTATGTTGTAACCCCACATGTGATTTCAATATGCCCTTACTCCTAAATGTTAGGCTTCCATGATTCTTAAAGCCCTCATGATGATGTTGATGAATGTTTTTCATGACAACAATTACGATGGTCGTTCCCCTCTCAGTGATACCCAAAGACTAAAGTTCCACATGTCCTCATGGGACGATTGAGCATACCATATGAGTCTCTGTCACATTCATGATAGTTGTCCTTGTCTTATGTCATTATTTTCTTCAAAAGTGAGACATGCCAGTAATGATGATCATGATAGCGGAAATGATTGTGCTTTCCAGGGGATATAGAAGCATAATTCCCTTATCACAAATTCAGTTAAAATGTCTGAAATGTCCCACTCCCAAGAAAAGCTAGAATTTACGACTTTCAAGACTCTTAAGATAATATTGATAAAAGACTCCCATAGTGATGGCAATGATAATGATGAGATATACCGAGCCTTGTTATGGCCGGGTATGAATGACGTGTATGTGAATCTGTCAAGCCACTATGTGGCCGAATACGGATACTGTCGAGCCACTACGTGGCCGAATATGGATATTGTCGAGCCACTACGTGGCCGAATATGGATAATGTTTAATGTGTATGAGCAGATACGGTACTATGATATGTATATGTATGTGCATTCCACGATTCTTGAGAAAAGGTAAAGTAAGCGTGACGAACACCTCGAAAGGTATTTGGTCTTTTATTTTATGTTGTCCTTCACGTTTTACTTATGTTACTACTCATGCCTTACATACTCAGTACATATTTCGTACTGACGTCCTTTCTTTTGGACACTGTGTTCATGCTCACAGGTAGATAGGGAGGTGATCCAGATTCGTAGGAGCTATCAGCAGACTTTGAGAGCACTCCGTTGTTCCGGATATGACATTGATTTATTATTTTCTATATATAAATGTTTTGGGCACGGCGAGGTATTGTCCCGTCCATATGTCTAGTACTCTAGTAGAGGCTCGTAGATAAGTATGTGTGGGTAGCATGGTCTCGCGATTTCCTCGCTGTTTATATATTATTTTGATAGCCGAAGGGCTTATGTATATAAAGGTAAATATGTTTCAAAGTGAAAATGGTTTTCCTATTATTAAAAGCGTGAGAATAATGAATGAATGCAGGATGAGTATGATGAGTAGTAGTATGAGTGGTGCTCGGTGGTCAGCGCCAGGTACCCGTCATGGCCCCTAGTCGGGTCGTGACAGATTCGCTTGGTCCTGGAACCTTTAGGCACTTGCTTGACACTTGTTTAGAGTATTCATTAACCTTATAAAGGTTCCATGACCTCTTGATGTGCCGGAAAATTGTGGCATAATTGATACTCTTTTACGAGAAGTTTTACTTGTTTTTAGGCAAGTATGTGTTGTTTTGATGTGTTTTTGTCATGTTTCAGGTAAATCATAAAGTTCGGGTTCAAGAATTAGAAGTTACAGAAAAGTTGCACTGAAGCTTGATTTTCACGGTCCGTGGAAAGTTACACGGACCGTATCTGTGGTCGTACAAAAAGAAGAAAGGCAGCAGAATGTCGCAGTTGGAAGATGTTGAAACACGGACGCTTATACGGACTGTATAATAGTGTACGGGGTGTATAAGTAGATTCGTAGAAATGTTGAAGAGGAGACAAAAAGTTGTGATTGGAAGAAGAGTTCCACGAACAAGTTGTACGGTCCGTATAAAGTTATATGAACTGTGTAATACCAAGTCGTATTTCACTCTGAGACCTGAGGCTGAAGGTCGTAGAAGTTTTATACGGTCCGTACAGTATTATACGGACCATATAAGTGCCGCATGGGACTGAAGTGCAAATTCTGTAACTTTACGTTTTGAAACCTATAAATAGTCTAATGTAGGGTTTTATTTATCATGAGTTATTATATTTTGACTTTTGGCTTAGAACATTAAATACTCTCTAGTTTTCGAAGGTTCAAACATCAATTCAAGTATATTCAATTCCTCTTTTCTTCCAAAGTAAGCAATTATGAATTTTTCAATTTCTTATTTCTTGTTCTTTGTCATGAATAGCTAAATTCTCTTACTAGGGTTGTGAACCCAATGATGGGTGTTTTGTGATTGGGTTTGTGATTGATATACACATAATGGGTTATTAGGATTTATTTATTCTTCATTCTTCATTCATAATTAATGGTTGCAAACATTGATTAAAGCCTTAACCCTTGATTTATTTGGGAAAATAATTAGGGTTAGTAAGAATAAATAACAAGGACTCAAAGCTTTAAACTTTGTTTAATAAATTCACTTAGGAATAAGAAGAATTTACTTAGCATAATTAATCGTTTTTATAGTTACTTTCTTATATTTGGGAAAATCATAGAAAGAGATAATCTTTATTTATTGTAAAATAGTAGAGACTCACCTAGAGGTTAAGTGCATTCATATAATGATCCATTAGAAGTATATCAAGACCAATACTCATGATCATACACTCTATCAAAAGGGGACACAACCTTAGTTTCTTTTGTCATAAATTACAACCCAAAGCAATTAGTTAGCCTTTAATCTTCAAAAAAAAAAAAAAAAAAAAAAACAACTTTTACCAAAATCATCGGATTAAGATATTAGACCTAAATTAAGCATCCTACGACTTTAGTAACCTTTTCACACCATATTCCCTGTGGGATTCGACCAAAATCTCGTTTGGTTACTATGTTTGACAACGTCCGCATTATACCATTAATAGGCGTAATTTGAGCGTATCACCTCTCCGAGCTTACCTTAGTTTACTTACGATGCAAACGACGCGAAAATTTTTGAGGTGCAACAGGTTGAAGTGTTAGTTATAAGAGTATGCTGAAATGAGAAAGTAATAAATGTGCTAAGTTGGATATGTGCTCATAAGTAATGTGAACTATGCAATGATTAAGGGGGAAGACGTGTTGACAAATTGTGCTGAAAATTCACAATTGTGGGAAGATGTGTTGAACACAGGAGAAGAACTGGAAGACTGATATGTGATGATATTGTGGCAATTTTTGTCCTCCCGCTGAAATTGGTATTATATGTTGCTAACATATTGCAAGTGCCCTGACAATGATGGTCAGCTTCGTCGAGGGAACAAGTAGGAAGCTAGTTCTCAGGGGGAACATCAGTCTATGAGTTTGTCATCATCAAAAAGGGGGAAATTGATAGTTCCAAGTTCATTTGTGTTATGATGATTGTCAAACTATTTCAGAACTAGATAGAGGCCTCGTCTGTAATTTGCTCTTTATGCACCCTGCACTGTCTGTAGAGAACAGTTGTAAAGCCAAGCCACTTGCTGCACACAAGTATAGCTGTGAGTTGGCCCATGTTTTAGGTAAAAATGAATGAGTAGTCTCTATCCATCCCACATGCTCCCACTATATACACAACATGTTACAATATATTGTGTATCACATGGAAAACCTAAAAATCACTGAAAAGGTGCAGCCGTCATAAGACACTATAAGGGTTCAACAAAGCTAATTACAAACTAAAGGATATGTTTCCAACACTGAAGATGCCTTATTCTCTTAGTTTGTTTTAAGCTTTGGTTTATGTGCTTTAACTTGTAAACCTACTCTCCTCTTATAAGAAGTTGTAGGTATTTCAAATTCTTAGTAGTTGTTAGGTAGTTTACCTTTCAATCTATTAGTGGTACCCTTGGCTAGTGTGTAGTCTTAGGTGTATTAGTTGGGTTTGGCTTGAGGTAGCCAACCTTAGTTTCATTGGCTAGAGTTAGTCAAGTGGAGGTGTTTGCAATTGGTGTATTGCAAAGGTTGAGGGACTACGGGACTTAGTTCCTAGGTTGATACTGTTGTAAGGGTTGAGGGATTATGGGATTTAGTTCTTAGCTTACAATAGGTTCTAATATAAATTTGCTCGTGTAGCGGAGTTGAAATCCTACTGGGGTAGGTTGTGGTTTTTAATCCCTCAAGCAAGGAGTTTTCCATGGTGAAAACAGTGCCTTCTTTACTTACTGCATTGCATAGGGGAACTGGTACACAACCAGGTCCCTCACATACACTATTTGGCGGACGCATAGCCGACAACAGTCATCATAAAGTTTATAAAATTAAATGTTTGACCTTATTAAAAATCAAATTGAACTACTAATGTCATATTTTATTCATCACACAAAATTGTAGTTTTGGTTTTTTCGGAAATTTTTAGTTTTTATATCTCTTTCTAATTTGTCATTTCTGGTGAAATGAGACTACAGGTTGATCATACGGGTAAGCTGCTAGGTTATCTTTTTTAATCTCGCACTTTTAAGATTTAACTCTGTTGAATTCTGAACATCATAACTCCCCGTTTAATTTCTTAAGCTGTTATTGTGTTCTAATACTTTTAGTTCATTAAATTATTATTATTGAAAAGATTTATTTATTTTCTTAAATATGTTTATTGCAAATTGCTTGTAGATCTATGGCAGATTGCTTGTAGATCCCTACTTTTTCCTTAAATTTTGCAAAACAATTTCACCCCTCTTACAAAAGGAGTACTGATAATTACGAATTACAAAATAAAACCTTTAAGAAATAACAGATATCTTGTCATTACAAATAAAATAAAATAAAAACATATCAATTCTTTCTTAAGATAAAGTAGAAATAACTACTAAAAGTACAGTAAGAATATTTGAATGCCAAAACTAAAATATTACAGGCTAGGATAATAAAATATGCTTTTAAACATTCCTGTACAATTACATATAGAGTACTCCAACTGCTCTAGGTACTTCCCATCATCTCAATCTTGCTTTTTTCTGCAAAAACAAAGAAGAAGATGAAACCTGACAAAATTTAATTGATGCTAGACCCCACAAAAATGGTGAGTAAGAATTGAAGAATCCTTTCTTTCCTTTTTATAGCTCTTTTCTGATTTGCATTCCTTGAATTTCCCTTTCATGTATTTATTACTCTTAATTAATTAGTCTACATTTAATTGTTCCATGCAACTATTCCAATTCTCCTAATTATTTATAGCAAAAAAATAAAAAGGATTAATTAATGTACTAAATTAAGAGCTGCTTTAAAGTAGGTTTGTTGAACTTCTTATTTACACAACCTCTATGTAATTTAAATATTACTACTATTTAATTAGATCCTTGATTATGTTTTGATTCAATGCATTACTGCTCCTGAACGTATTCAACTTCATGTATTCCGTTGAACTTCTGATTTACACGCATTACTACTAATTAATAAATAAAAGCATTACTTATTATTTAATATTTAATTAAATATTTTATTTATTACATTTTTTATTTAGTGCAAGAACAAAATTGTAATCTGACTTTGAAGATAAGAGCTTCTCACTTTTAGTATAATAATATGATAATGAGTTTGAAGCCATAAAACTAAATCATGGATCCGCCTCTTTATATGGTGCACAATAAAAATTAAAGCCAATGATATTAAAAGTGATTTATGAGTTTAATTATATCAAAGTACTTCGTCGTTCGTTGAGACTATTTCCTTATTAGTGTCTTACTAAAAGATGATGCATTTTTGAATTTATAAACAATTTAACTTGGACTTCTCATAATTTTACTCCTAATTAATGAGAAGCTTTTATAATTCAAGGGCAAATATACCTTGCTCCAAGTGTCATGGGATACCAATTCATTTATTTTTTATTAAACGAGTATATATAGATAATAAACAAAATAAAAATAGTGGATATAAATATAAAAATGACATTATTTGTTATTATATTGATTTATTTTGGAAACAACCTCTCTATCTCTACGAGTAGGGTAAGGTCCGCGTACGCTCTACCCTCTCTAGACCCACTTGTGGATTATACTGGTTATATTGTTGTTGTGGTTATTCTGTTCAATTCTTTGAATGCTAACACTATTTATGAAAAATCCTACGTACGACATGATAATATTATGACATATTTAAGAAGATGTTATAAAATAATAAAACAAGCAAGAATAATATTGTAGACAAAGAGAGAAGAGGGTTCTTATTTCTTATGAGGGATGAAATACAATGAAGAGAACATCTCTATTTATAGGAGAGAATTGACTTGGTGCCAAAGTCACAAACCCTAAAATCCCTCCTAAAGATAGAAATCACAATATTATAATAACATTTATAACACTTCCCCTTGATGTCTGTTTCGATAGATAATATGCCTCATTAAAATCTTACTAGAAAAAATCTAGTGGGAAAAAATCTAGTGAAAGAAAAAGAGTACACATTTCTAATAATACGCTATTTGGTTGCCTCATTAAAAACCTTACAAGGAAAAACCCAATGGGACAAAAATCTTGAAAGGGAAAAAGAGTACAACGCGTATTAACTCCCCCTGATGAGAATTTCAATCCAAAAACTTGAATCTTCACATCTTCACTCGAGATTTGCAGTTGGTATAGACTTGGTGAATAAATCAGTCATATTATCACTCGAACAATTTGTTGCACCTTGCTATCACCATTCTTTTGGAGCTCGTTTGTGAAGAACACCTTTGGCGAAATGAGCTTTGTCCTTTTATGAATCCACTCTTTTGTTGGGCTATGTGTGTTGCTGTATCTTCAGTCTTTGGATAGAGTTGCATCAGCATATAATATTGTTGAAATCACTCCAAGTGCATTTCTGCCTTGCTTTATAAACAAATGTTATCTTTATATGATTTGATTGTCATGTAGACCAACATCATATGACTATAATCCCTCATAGTCATTGCAAAATATATAAATGCATCAATTGCATAAAGATATGGCACTTCAGGACCAAAATATTCTGCAAGTTTCTCATTTCAACTTCTTTCAACGGATAATATACTGCTTTTGAGAACTTTTCAAGAGTTTCAATAATATTCAAGTAATCAACTTGCACCAACAATATGACATATTTTGATTTTCACAAAGACGTGAGGATAAAAAGAGTCATTTGTGCCCTTAGTCAGTAAATATCCATTAAGGTGATAAAATCGCATTCACCTTGCTTAACTTAATTCATATAAGAATTATGAACAAATTTCTACAACTTGTATATGCTTCAGGCATTTAAAATTCTGCAAGAATTTTCATATAATTTTGTCAAGTAATTCATATAGGTTGTGACAACATCTATTTCTATTTAAATATGTGACATCTTCTGGTGTCCGGACAGCAGGTTCAATAAGCTTTATGCTTACCAAGATGTGTCATTTCACTTGATAATATTTTCTACGTTAACATGCTTTAATAGACGTAGAATTTAGATCCTCACAATAGAATTTAGATCCTCACAATCGTTTACAATATTGCGCTATATTGTACCAAAGATATCGTCGACGATATATCATTTGTATCGGTTCTCAATATGACATAACTTATTGAGATCTCATCACTTCCATTATTTTTAGGTACCTAAATCTCTCATGAGGTTTCATGAAGTGTTATGTCGTAGGCTCTTCAAGAGCATATTGCCTCCTTAAAAGGATCATTAATCATTTGCTCCTCTTTCTTTTCAATGATTATTGCGTTTGGAACCTATTAGTCTACCACGCTTTATGCATGTTGTAGACTCTGTCCTTCAGGGACATGAATTTAATAGAAGCTTTTTGCAGCTGAAATTAGAAATTAATTTTGGGTCAGCAAATGCTTCTAGTATTTGAGTTGAATTATCCTTTAAATGAGGATCATACTAATAATAATTCATAACATATTTCTCAGCTGCTTCTTCTCTCCCCCTTATGTTAGAAAAACTAACATATATCCCATCTTCTTTAGGGGAATCCATCTTTGTGCATCACGGTAGATTAATTAATCATATACCACACATAAAGTTATTAGATGGAAATATCTGGTTCCTGACCTTGAACCAATTGTGAGGGGAGAATTTATCATAATTCTTTGGTCTGAAGCATATAACTGTTGTTGTATGCAATATATCATATTTCAGATCACCACATGAAGTTTTGTTCTCATAAACAATGGTTTAGCTATTTAGTAGAGGCATTTAACGCCAAACCAGCATTAACAAGATGAATTATCTTGATAACATATCTGAAAATTGTGCTCTCAACTCCATTATTTTGAGCAAGTAACTTTGCATATGTCAAATTGCGGGTTGACAATAAAAGCACATGTGACCGTCTTATCTATGCATCTATTTAAGACATCACATAACAGGTGAACAGGCCCATATTCACCTTCTATATTTTTTCAGAATTTAGGGAACTCAATCCCAACTTTAGCCAATATAATCAACTTATCATGAGAACAAACAACAACAATAAATTATTGAAGAATCTTCTAGTTCTTCAATATATGTCAAATACTCAATCTACACATCATATTTGAATTGGGATGATCAAATCGCTCATGCCGACTAATAAAATTATTTATACTAGTAAACTTCAAGTTTACCGTGTCATGTGCTATTTGTTTTAGTAAACTTCTGGTTTACTATGACATGAATTTTATATTAATATAAACTTCTGGTTTATTGTTCATGTGATTCATCATGCTTATATTTGTAGTACAAATCGGGCAACCTTTCATAAATATATTTCTTACCCGTAGTAACTTGAAGATATTCAATCTTCCAATCCTTTGTAGTATTAATCATTTTTATTAGTAAACTTCGGGTTTACTACAACTTGTATTTCGATCATAACAACTTTTTCTATATTGCGATACAAGAAGAATGACATAATAATAGATAAACTCTTCAAGAGCTCTCAATATGCTTTCCATAATCATATAATGTTTGGACACTGCTGAGTCATGATTCTTGTGCACAAATAATTAAGCTCTTCTGGAGACCTTGGTCACTAATTTTGCACTACCAAATATTGCTTTGACACTGCTGGTGTTACGAAAGAAAATTTGATGATCTTTCTGATGTCATGTAAGAATACAGTAAACAAATTTACTTTTAAAGATAATAAATTCATAAATAACTAACAATAAACATTATGCTTTAAACTTCAGTATTTCAAACATCTCCTTCAGGGAGATTCGCTATTAACATCTAAATATTTTGTATCTTAGCGGTGACCACATAAAATTACATCCTTGATCAAGAAAAATATATGAATTTGTTATTTCCTTCAGGAAAATGAATAACAACTAACCAATGCTATATCAATGTGGTTATAATAGAAAATATTCTACAAAATCCCTTGGAATGATACGTTATAAAGGTATCCAAGATAATTTGATGTACGACAGGTACGTGCAGCAGTGACCTTCATACCACAAAATAACATCTATATCCTTTGTTATTTTATCTCTTCAGGAGGTGTGTTGTGGTATTTCTTCATTCACTTCAGGGAATGAAACTTGGTCATTTAGATGAGCTTTATACATAATTTTTAGCGGCTCATTATTTTACTCAAGCACAATAAACATATGACAATATTACGAGCATATAATTAACACCATCGTCTATAAGCAAATTCATAATAACAATTGTGGATAAGCAAATTATAATAAACTTCTGGTTTATCATGACATAAGATTTCATTACACAACTATGAATTGATTCTAACATCACATTTGGTGAATTGGTCATGGTAGAAATACAGGCCATACATTTTGCTGGCTTACTCAAATATATTAGTTAAGATAAATCACTGACACATATGGGTAAGATTGGGATCTTATCAATTGAAGGCAAACAAATAAGAATCAAGGACTCAATGCTTAATACATAGTGAATACTTAAATAACCAAAACTGAAGCTTGCAGAAAAGTAAGAAAACTCTTTATATGCATTATAAAGCCACAACAAATTTTGGGGAGAAAATTTCATTATCTTACTAATTTAGAAGTAAATTTCAAAGTTGAACTTTTTCGAGTGTAAAGTTCAAAACCTTATTATTTTGAGAGTAAAGTTCAAAATCTAATTACTTCAAGAATAATTTTTAAAGTTTTACCACGACAGGAGTAAATTTTAAAGTTCTATTACTTCGAAAGTAAATTTAAGTATTTTACTACTTCATGAGTAAATTTCAAATTCTTACTACTTCGAGAGTAAGTTTCAGGGTTCTACTACTTCGAGAGTCAATTTCAGAGTCGTACCACTTCGGGAGTAAATCTCAAAGTTTATCTCTTCTGGAGTAATTTCAAAATTTGCCTCTTCAGGAGTAAATTTTAATGTTTACTGCTTCAGGATTAAAAAATACAATATTCAGATATTTCTTCTCAATTATTCTACCTCTTCTGGAGGTGAGACATGATATTCTTACTACTTAGAGCACGTCTGTATTTATAGTCTTTACTAAATATTGTCACATTCACTTCAGGGAATGGATCTATGTTTATACCATCAAAATTTCTATTCTTCATGAACGAATCATAATCATCTGAACTTGCCTTAACCATATAAAATTATGATCACTTAGAACCTCCTTTAAGATGTTGCTACTTCAGGAGCAAATCGAGGCATAAATACAAATATTTCTCTAACATATCTTCCTTTATAATCACAATAATCCTATGAAAATATCACCACTTCCCAGTGTTCATAAACATAAATATAATATTATCATGTAAAAGCATAATTGGAATTTTAGATAATTCAAATAGTACATATACGAGGCATTGCAAACTAATTAACGTTTTGCTATCCTGTAATTAAATATCCACTGAAAAGAATGGATACAAATATTCAAGGCCTTTATGCAGTTCATTGTCATGGAAAATATTGTTTCTTTTACATATAGTACGTAAGCATAATGTCCACTAGACTGTTTTGAGGAAATATGGCAATAGATTTACCAGAGAGAAAATTACTAACCTGTAAGGGTGAGAAAATAAGACTATAAAGTCAAAGCTCAAATCTTGCCTCAGCAAAGCCTTTTGTGGTTAGAGGGACCGAACAATAGCATATTCCAACCAAAAAAATAACTCATCAATTTTGAATTTCTAGATTAAGAGTGGTAGAGTCTTGTGCTGATAACGTGTTATAAAATAATAAAACAAGCAAGAACAATATGGTAGACAAAGAGAGAAGAGAGTTCTTATTTCTTATGAGGGATGAAATACAATGAAGAGAACATCTCTATTTATAGGAGAGAATTGACTTGGTGCCAAAGTCACAAACCCTAAAATCCCTCCTAAAGATAGACATCACAATATTATAATAGTATTTATAACAGAAGATAAGTTTTAAAAGTCTTATAGCCACACAGATGTTATGAAATATTTAAGATCACATATTTTAAAATTTTCTTTTCTTTCTTAAACTTCGTATCCAATTAATTGTCATATATATTGAAATAAAGGGGGTATTAATTTGGAAATAATAGAGAAAGAATTTCAGATTGTTCAATATGTTAAATGAATCTCTCTCATTGCACATACTTAGAAGTGAAATTAAATCATGGAACGAATAATACTGAAAGGAAATAAAAAACAAATGGCTGGAATATTCCAGCAGACCTTTTTGTCCACGAGGAAAATGAACACTAGCAAGAAGCTATAGCTTACTCATCTATATCTATATCTATATCTATATGTTATATAAATCCAAGTAACCGTCTGATTGAGTAAAAAATGATTGCACATGTTTTGACTACATTATGGAGAATAACTGCTCCCATTACATGCCAATATTAAACCATTCATTAGGAAATTTAAAAGTGGCAGCACTTTTGTGTTGTCAAGCATATATAAGAGGAGAAACCCTACAGCTTAATTCACTCATCTTTATTCCATACGTACTAAGCCATGAAAGGATACTCATGCTTCTTTCCAATTTATCAATTTTCGGCTTTGATTCAAAGTGATACACAGAACAATCTACAGGAAGGGTGTAGAGCTTTTGTGCCAATCTAGGGATATCAAAACGGAATATGACGAAATAATTAAGGAAGTGATCAATGTATATAGGTAAGTATGTGGAATTCTGTTGATTCTTTACATACACAATAGAGGACTTATTATATTCATAATAGAATGGAAGTAATATAAAGGTAAATAATTGTGTTAATCCCTCAATAATTATGTGAAAAAATATGCTTTCTTTGGCATGTTAGACTTATTCTTCTCTTGAATCTTTTCCCCCCTTTTCTTATGCTTCATTTTTTCTTTTGATATTATCAAATCTAACTTCTTCTCTTAATTTGGTAGCCTAAGCCTATGGTGAATTCAGAGGTTCCTTCTTATTTTTTTAATTATCAATTTACTAATTGTTAATTGAGATGTACAATCTACTTTTTAATCTTTTTTCTTAGATATGATATAGTCATTTTTCTTTGGTTTCGTGGATAAGTAGTTTAGTTTTTTTTTTTTTTTGGTTGTTATGCCCTTAACATGCACTATATCTATGATTATATCGACATTTATGATATGTTTAGCCCCATCTTTTATGATAATTTAGAAGAAATAAGACCTCTTGGCCTCTTACAATTTGAATAGAAGAAAATGATTTTTTCCGATATCTTAATTATGTGATTTTTTTAGATCTCTTATGTGTAAAAAATGAAGATCTCTTGTAAAAGGGTCATAAAACAAAAAAAAAAAGTTTGTAAAGGGGCAAATAATCATTTCTCCTGATAATTTATAGGTGTAAGTGATGAGGTCTTGAAAAATAAGAGAAACTATTCCGACAAAAATCGAATTGTGAAAATTTTAGATTGGAGATGAGAAATTGAAAATAAATATGCTGCAAAGAAGGAAGACAATTTGTAGAAGTTTTCTGATAATTAAAAAAAAAGAAAAAAAGAAAAAGAAATTGCAGAAGCGGAATAATAGTAGTGAAGAGAGAAAGAAAAGAACGAAAGGAAAAGGAGGAAAATAAGGCAAAAATAAAAATAAAAAAATCGAAGGAAGTTATAAGGAAGGGGAAAGTATATTTATTGCTTGCAGTTGAACGGAATTGCATCCATTATGTATGAAGCTATGATCATATTTTTACCTTTTCCTCTCTCAAATGTTTTTATTTTGAAGTAGAAAATAGACAAAAGAAAATACCTACTAACTATAAAAACACAAGAAAACTTAAATTAATTATACTAAATTAATGTATACAAATAGAGATATGAAAAAAAAAAAAAAAACATTATTGTAATCTATCTTTGTGACTCAATATCAAGAAGTCATACTCCAACAATCTGTGATGACTATGTTTATTTTCCTAAATCTTCTTAATATATCTAATTACCTTTATGCATGTGAAGCTTGAGTATAATTTTAAATTTTATATATATAAATATAAAATTTATTTATTCATCTTTCCTCTAGCTAAAGAATGAGGCAAGTTAATATATGAAAAATACACGAGATATATCTAAGTTCCCGGTTTCACTTTTTTTTGGGACAATTGTTCATGGAAAACCTATCAAACTATTAATTCCTTTTATTTTGTCAATATAAATTTATAAATAAAAAAAGGTAAATGAAGTCTCTCATTCTCTTTAAATTTTTATTTCTTCTTCTTCTTCTTCTTCTTCTTCTTCTTCTTCTTCTTCTTCTAAATTTTACAACCACGCGAAGCGCAGATAAATTTACTAGTTTTAAATTAAGACAAAAACTATATAGTATTATTTCACTGCATTTAATTTGACGTCAAGTTTACCTCAATTAACATTTACAGTTAGCAGTTTTCCTGGTACGGTACGGTGTAAGTTCTGAAAATATCAATTTGATAATTTCAACTTTCGATTTTAAAAATATCTAATCAGAAGAAAAAAAACAAATTAATCTCCATGTATTTTTGGACACTTGAAAGCAAAATAACCATTTAAATGTTTTGTTAGATGAATGTCAATTCTTTTTAATTCGGTGCACAATCTCATATGTTGCTCGGGCTCTTCAGAAATGTCGAAATGTCGAGTGGTACATGTGGTATTCTCCAAAAGTAGGGCATTTGATGTGCCGTGAAATTACGGGATATTCGATGCTAATTCCTTAAGATTTTGTGACTCTTCAAGCACTGCTGTTGTTACTTTTTGTGTATTTATGTTGTTTTGTAGGATAAGATGCCCGGAGAGCATAACGGAGCAAAACGGAGCAAAAATAGAACAATCAGCACTTGCTGCAGCATGTTGTGGCAGATGCTGCAGCATGTTGAACATGCGAGCAGCAGGTTGTGCAGCAGATGCTGACAGAGAAATTGGCACAACATGCTACGATTTTGGCACAACATGCGACTAGCATGTTGCACCTGCGACACAACATGCGAGTAGCATGTTGTGCACGAGGGTATTATTGTCCAGATTTTGTTCCCGTTTTTGGAATGATATAAATACTCTTTTAGGGTTTGTAAAACACATCTTTGGCCATTCAACACAAGCTTTGGAGCTAGGGTTTTACACCACACCTTTGGAGGAGAAGATTGGAGCTCGTTAATGATAAATTTCTCAACCCTTTCTTCAATTCCTTGTTTTGTATTGCTTATTTAAGGGTGTTGTATTTTACTCCATAACTTTAATCTTGTTTATGAAAATATTCATTTGCAAAGTTGGATGAAATCTCTTGTTATGCTTATGTATTGAATGATTGTTATTTCTAATGAAGTGGGTTTATTGTTTCTCTATTAACTCTTCAAGCTTTAATGTCATTTAATGGTGTACAACATTATTTGTGCCTAAATACCCATACTTTGCTTGGAAAAGAAAGTAGAGGTTAGGAAAAGAGTTAATAGCAAGAATTTGGGTCATTAAACCCATCTAATAACTTGAGCTCGGAAGAGGATAGTTACTTGAGATTCAATTGGTTGTGCTTGATATCACACTCTAAGGCTTGGAAAAGCTTAGAGTGAAATTCATTGATCTGGTTGGAAGACTTTCAATGAGATTGTAGAAACCATTATCTATTAACATAAACCTGCTCTTAGTTGTAAAATCATGAAATACATTGGATCGTTACTTGAGTGTAACTTCCTTTGTATCCAAACTTGTGGCCATTGATCATTTTACTTGCTTTCTAGGTTAGTTTACATTTCCGCATTAGTTATAATTTTCTCAAAAAACCAAAATATTATCTATCGTTTGGCTTAGCTTTGTTGGTGATAATTCCTTACTTGTTTAAATCGCCTAGTATATTGTTCCCTGTGGGATCGACCCCGACTCATAATTGGGTAAATTATATTGCATACGACCGTGTACACCTTCTCTTTGAGGAGTGGATTTGGACGTTATCAATTTTGACGCCGTTGCCGGGGAACAATTTGGCGTATTTGAGTTAGTTTGGGATTTAAGCTTGCTTGTTTTGGTCCAAACTTGTGAATATTTGTGTTGTTGTTTCGTTGCTTTATTTGATTTTTATATAAAAAAAATGGCATCATAAAATGAAAATTGGTCGGATGGTAGTTGTTCATACTTTGATGACCCATGTCCATATTGTGGAGGACCCCACTTTTGGCAAGATTGTGAAAATTTTCCCGGGAGAGAGATGTGTGCACCATCTCAATCCTATGATGGGAATATTTGTAATATACGTGGTGGTCAAGGTGGACATTGGGGTGATTGTCCCAATTATTTTGCTCTCCCTCTCCCAAGTTGTTCTAACAAAAATGCTAGTTGTGCTTTTGAGTTTGATAGGGACAATGGCATGACAAGTGAAGGACAAAGTGCCGGATATAAAGGCATCATGGCAATGCTCCAAACATACTTAGATCGGGAAGCTAAAATGGAGGAAGAGCGAAAACTCGTCCAACAATCCATTTTAGAAAATGGAGAAGCTATGAAAAGAATGATTGATTCATTAGAAGATGCCAATTCCTCAATTGTCATGGAAGTGTCGACTCCTCAAAATGAAATGGTTGAAGAAGAGATTTCAAGTTTAAAAAATGAGCCCGAAAATTCTTGTGACCACAACGAAAGTTGTGAAATTGAAGAAATAGTTCAACTTGAAGAAGAGCAAAATATTGATGAAGAAATCTCCAATTCTCAAAAAGAAGAAGTTGAGGAAATTTTGAAAAGCATAATGGGGAGGAATAAAAGCTATGGGCAAGTCTTGACCAAATTGTGGGAAGAAGTTCAACATGGAGATGATGAAACTATCCAAAAGGTATATCTCACCGTGGATGGATTTTTACAAGAGTTGGACGACTCTCACAATGAAGAAAAACTTGATAAGATGGAAATTTTAAGCCAAGATTGGCTAATGAATCAAGCTCAACAACTTGAAGCCTATGGGATCACCGTGAAGGAATTTCACGGATGATGGAAGAATTTCTAAAAATGCATGTTGAGCAAAGTCAAGAAGTGGAGCTACTTGAAATTGCTATCCAAAAATTGGAGGCCGAATTGAATGCAAAGAATGAGGCATGTGATGCTGAATATCAAAGGGCCATGGATTGTAGTTTTGAGTTGGTTTCCAATGAAGAAGAGGTCAAAATTGATTTTCATGAGCTAATGGTAAATTGCCAGCCTACCAACCCAAAAATAGTGAATGATGCCGAAGTTGAAGAAATGATACTAGAGTTGCATAAAAAGTTCATAAAATAATTTTTGAAGACTCTAGTTCATTTTTGGTTGAGGATGTCAAAATTCATGCAAATTTAGAATTTGAGCGCGTTGGACCTCATTCTAGCCATTTTTCAACGTTGTGCTTGGTGAATGATATGGAAGTTGAACCAACCAAGCTTATGGAGAATTTTGGAGATGAAAATCAAAGCGTTTTCATTTTGAAGTTTGCTATGCCAAGAAGACAAAATGGCATGCCTCACTTACGGGCCAAGAAGTGCAAAATGCGATACCCGAAAGTTGGCCTCCTTGTTTTTCTAACACCGCTCCATGAGCGTCATCATGATCTAGATTCAAAGTTGGGGCGCAAATTCATATCTTCTAGATGGAAGGAAAAGTGGTAAAGGTAATCGTCGTGCCACGACGTTAACTTAAGCGCTTGGTGGGAGGCAACCCATCGTTTTAAAAATTTTAAGTCGTCTGTGAAATTTTATTTTTTTTAGAATAGTTTAGTTTATGGTTTTTGACTATTCTGCAAAGTTTCAGAATTTTTGGAATTGTTTTGAGCAGGTCGGGTTTTTAGAGCAGCCACAAACCAGTAGCTGCTGCTAAAAAATATTTTCAGGTGACATCACCTGCGAATCGCAGGTACTGTTTCGCAGGTGCTGACAGTAAAAAAAAAAAAAAAAAAAAAAAAAAAAAACCCCAGGTGACATAACCTGCTAGTCGCAGGTGCTAAAAAAAAATTTTTTTTTTTTTTGCCCTCAAACTATTTTATGCTTTGTTTTGATTATATGCAGTGAGGATACTGCAATGTTTGTAGTTGGGAGTGCCATGTGGTAGCACATTATATTTTGGTTATGCATAAATTGTGCCCTTACCGGGCTTTTGTCTTATATATGTATATTGTGTGCCCTTTCCGGGTTTGTTTTGTGACTGTTGGTGTGGCTGTGGCTAGACGTTGCTGCAAATGGAACTTGCTCAAATTTTTGAAGATTTTGTTTTCTTGGCGTGTTGTGGATTAGTCACTTTTATTATTTTATTTTCTTTCTTAGCTTCTTTCATTAGTCTTGTAGTTTAGGTGTAGGTGCTTCTTTGAGGAAAAATGTGGAAACTCTTGGCTTGTTTGGTACTAATAGAGTTAGTCTCTTGCATGTGAAATTGAAATGCGAATACCCCTCCAAATTGTTTTGTGAAAGTTAAAAAGCAAGGAGCATAGGAAAGAATGATCTTTGTGACAACTTTTTGGCTCATTTGGTGACTCTTTACCTACTAGTTATGTTTACTTTGGATTATGAGATATTGCATTAGTTGTTCTTGCTTAGGAAGTGAAATTGATCCATCTTGACTAGTTCATATGCCATGTGTGGTAAGTGTTTGTTGAATAATTCTTGTGTTTACTTTTATCATCTAGAACTTGCCCGGTTAGTCTTTCAATGCTAATTTTGATTATGTTGGTTGGAGAGATGACCTTGGGCTATCTTTGTGATTTTTGAAAAAGCCTCTTTAGCCTTTCTAGCCTACCATTGCATAAATAATATCACTAGTAACCCCATTTGAGCCTATGACCTTTTCTTTGATTGCCACATTACAAGCCTTTACCCTTTTTGATGAAAAGTCTCTCTTTTGAACCTTTCCCTCCTTAAATATGAAATTGTGAATTTGAGGCCAAAAGCCTAAGTTGGGGGTGTTAGTGTTGCTTGAGAGTGGTGAAGGTTGGTGTTGTGGAAAAGTCAAAAGAAAGGAAAAAAATTTGAAAAATACAAAAAGGTTGCAAACTTTTTGTGCAAAAAAAAAAAATGTATCTTTGTAAAAAAAAATAAAAAAAAAATTAGAAATCAAGAAAATGGTTGCACAAAAAGAAGTCGGAATAATTGGGGAAACTAGTATGCAAAGGAAGGAGTGATGATTTGAAATGAAGAGGAAAGTGGACAAAAGGTATGTGTAGTGTTCACGGAGGGCGTAGTTACTTGTATCCCAAATACTTATCCTACCCTTCCCTAAGCCTACATTACAAGCTTAAAAAGTCCCTATGTGATCTCCAACCGAATGTTCTTGAGTTAGTGATGAACGAAAATAAGGGCAAGCTTCTGGTGTGATATTTGTTAGCACTAGAACTTCTTTGTTGAGTGTGAGCGACTTTTGTGTATTTGTCCCTTGCGTCGTTGTTGTGAATATAGTGATTTTGGGACTTTCTTTCTTGTGAGGGCATATGGATTACGATAGATTGGTGATGTTAAAAAATTCAAAGTTGAGTCAACTGAGCATATCTAGTAAGCTAGTGGTTTTGAGTCACTTATTGAGGCTTGAGTGTAGTTGCTTGATGGTTTTAAATCTCTATTGCATTCTTGAAATTGTATTTTGAAATGAGGGAGTTATTTGGTTGAAGCTTCACATGCTTGTAGCCTAATTGCTGGTACTAACCAAAGTCATGTTTTTGTGCTTAAAGTGGATCCTCATTGAGATTTTTGTTTTGATTTGCTTGAGGACAAGCAAAGGCTTTAAGTTGGGGGTGTTGATGTGCCGTGAAATTACGGGATATTCGATGCTAATTCCTTAAGCTTTTGTGACTCTTCAAGCACTTTTGTTGTTACTTTTTGTGTATTTATGTTGTTTTGTAGGATAATGTAACACCCCACATCTTGGAACTGAGTTTAAGCTCATATTATTAGAGTTCTAGTGGAAACATTGAAGGTTTGAACGTTTTGCGAAAATGGTTGATAGGCCTAGTTCGGGCAGCAATAACTCCTTGATCGGTTTGGAATATTGGAAGGTACTATCAATGAAGTTGTAGTACGTAGAAATACCTTTCTAACGATATAATGACCAAGCCAATCAGAGATCGGAGCAAGGAGATATGATCGTCTCAATATGGCTAATAGTAAGGCACTTGAAATCCTATAGAATCGGCTAAGTTTTTGATACGTCTGCCTTCCCGTCAAATTTCATGAAAATCCGTTGGGAATTTGAGAAACCTTCCTTGATGAAATTTGTATCCCTTTGAAATATCTTTCCAACGGTATCTTACAGGGGTCAAACGGACATCTGTGCAAAGAGTTATCCCCATTTTACTGAAGCCTGTTCGCTGGAAATTCTGCCAGCGTAACGGTGACGTTACGGACCGTAACACGTGTTACGGGCCGTAACAGTGGACCGCAACGTCCCGAAAATTTCCAGAACCTCACTGGAAATTTTCACCAAGGTACGGTACCAAGTTACGGTCCGTACCTCGTGTTACGGGACCGTAACAGTGACCGTATCTTGGTCCGTATGTACGTTTCGGGTCACCTGACTTCGGGAGGCCATAACCCTATCATAACTTGGGAATTTGGGAAAACACAAAGAACGAAAGTTGTAGATAATTGAAATACCTTTCCAACCATAGGTTGTGGGTTCACAGGCGACATCGGATAGGGAGATATGGACGTTTTAAGACAAAAAGGTCTCAACCCGTTTTCAAGTTGGGTCAAACCCATTTCCCCTTGGTATATAAGGGAAATGTAACCCTAGCAGCCCCATTTTTCCCATAACTTCAGATTTTAGAGAGAGGAAGTGAGAGAGAGGGGAAATTAGAGAGAGAAAGTAGAAAATCAACCAAGTTTAAGGCCCCGAATCCCGAAGCTCGTGAAGGATAAAGTGTAGTACAAGTTGTTGCCGTCATTCTAAGCTAAGGATCGAACTTGGGGGTGTTGATTTCGTGATTACTACTCTTGAAAGGTAATTTTTCTACTCCCTAATCATTTATGGTTGTGAATTGATGAATTCTTCGAAGAATAATAATTGGGTTTGATAAAGAGAATTATATGAACTATGCTAGAATTGTTGGATTGTTGACTTGGGATTGTTGTATTCATATGGTTGATGAAGAATGATGTTAATTACATCTAATTGAGATTGTAGAATTAGCTAGAAGTAATAGAATGGGGATTGGGTGAAGAAAACACCATTAATGAGGGTTATAGAGCTTCATGCCCACTAAGTGTTTGATAAAATGCTTAGATGAACAAAACATGGATATTGTTGCTAATATAGAATCCCTATGGCTTGTATTGCTATAGATTGAAGTTGAAGGGATTGACGGACATTGTGATACGCTCAAAAGCGGGAAGTTAAGGTATGTATAACTTACATCCACATGTGGGAATCTCTACGTTCTTCCCCAAGATCCGTTTCGTAACATCTATGAAGTTCAAATCCTAGGGCATTAAACCCAACATATTGGTAGCCCGTAATTATGTATGTATGTACACGAATTCCGTATCTATGTTCGTTATTGTATTTCCTAATCTTCCATTACAGACATTAGGGATCCTAGCTTAATCCATGAATCATGAATTCTTCCTCATGTGTTCTCATTATGTTCATATGAAACTGCATGAGTTATTTTGCAAGTTATAAACATGTTTTCAAGTCAACTACAAATATATGATTATGAATTATTGTATTACTCATGAATCAAGAACATGTTTGCAAAACTATGACAAGTCATCTTATGAAACTATGTTTACAAGATTATTTCATGAAACCATGTTTACAAGATTATTTCATGAAACCATGTTTGAAACCATGTTACAAGTTATTTCGTGAAATCATGATTACAAGTTAATTCACGAAAATCATGGGCTTTTTAGCCAACTATATTATGTTCATGTTTTTGGGAGTTGCACGAATTACCGAGAAGGCTCAGATAGCCTGAAACTATGTAGCCACCATAGGACAAGGATCGCTCCGCCAGTTAGGACGATACCTTAATTTCACACTGAATGGTTCCATCAGGTACGTTATTACCTTATACCCTGGCAAGGTATAGGGGCTCTGCTGGTCCGGAGAGGTACCAGACTCCACGTATCCACGTGGTGATATCATGTGTCAGTTTATGAAATGCTCTCCCTACTTATCATGTTTTACTCATGTTATATATATATGTACTCATGCTCATGCTCATGTTCATGTCCAAGTTTTCAGTTTCAGTTTTTATCATGTTATTCCATGTCCCATGTTGTTTCTCTCAGTTGCTTTACATACCAGTACATTCAATGTGCTGACGCCCCCTTTTTATTGCCCGGGGGCCTGCATTTCACGATGCAGGTACTGATATACAGGACGACACATCTGCTCAGTAGGACAACATTCGTATCAGCTTATTGGTGAGCCCCATCTCATTCGGGGTTTAGTCAACTTTTATTTTATGATTAATTATGCATCTAAAGGTATGCTGGGGGCCTTGTCCCAGAAAGTATGTTTTCCAGTCAGACTCATGATAGAGGTTTCATAGACTAGACAAGTCAGTTATGTCATGTCAGACATTTGGAGTCGTATAGCCATTTTGGCTCACTTATGTTTAAACAAGTATTTTATTAAGTATTATGACTTACCATGTTTTATAAAGGCTCATCATGCATTCACGTTATATTCCCCTTATGTTATGCATCATGATGATTCAGCAAGTCATGTGGTTCGCTCGGTCACATGCAGTCAGGCACCGAGTGCCGTGTTACGTCCAGGCCATGGTTCGGGGCGTGACAGATAAGATACCTGGAGAGCATAACAGAGCAAAACGGAGCAAAATAAAGCAAAAATAGAACAATCAGCACTTTCTGGCAGCATCTGCTAATAGCAGATGCTACAGCATGTTGTGGCAGATGCTGCAGCATGTTGTGCATGCAGCATCTGCAAGTAGCAGATGCTGCAGCATGTTGAACATGCGAGCAGTAGGTTGTGCAGCAGATGCTGACAGAGAAATTGGCACAACATGCGAGTAGCATGTTGCACATGCGACACAACATGCGAGTAGCATGTTGTGCACGAGGGTATTATTGTCCAGATTTTGTTCCCGTTTTTGGAATGATATAAATACTCTTTTAGGGTTTGTAAAACACATCTTTGGCCATTCAACACAAGCTTTGGAGCTAGGGTTTTACACCACACCTTTGGAGGAGAAGATTGGAGCTCGTTAATGATAAATTTCTCAACCCTTTCTTCAATTCCTTGTTTTGTATTGCTTATTTAAGGGTGTTGTATTTTACTCCATAACTTTAATCTTGTTTATGAAAATATTCATTTGCAAAGTTGGATGAAATCTCTTGTTATGCTTATGTATTGAATGATTGTTATTTCTAATGAAGTGGGTTTATTGTTTCTCTATTAACTCTTCAAGCTTTAATGTCATTTAATGGTGTACAACATTATTTGTGCCTATATACCCATACTTTGCTTGGAAAAGAAAGTAGAGATTAGGAAAAGAGTTAATAGCAAGAATTTGGGTCATTAAACCCATCTAATAACTTGAGCTCGGAAGAGGATAGTTACTTGAGATTCAATTGGTTGTGCTTGATATCACACTCTAAGGCTTGGAAAAGCTTAGAGTGAAATTCATTGATTTGGTTGGAAGACTTTCAATGAGATTGTAGAAACCATTATCTATTAACATAAACCTGCTCTTAGTTGTAAAATCATGAAATACATTGGATCGTTACTTGAGTGTAACTTCCTTTGTACCCAAACTTGTGGCCATTGATCATTTTACTTGCTTTCTAGGTTAGTTTACATTTCCGCATTAGTTATAATTTTCTCAAAAAACCAAAATATTATCTATCGTTTGACTTAGCTTTGTTGGTGATAATTCCTTACTTGTTTAAATCGCCTAGTATATTGTTCCCTGTGGGATCGACCCCGACTCATAGTTGGGTAAATTATATTGCATACGACCGTGTACACTTTCTCTTTGAGGAGTGGATTTGGACGTTATCAGCATTTTTGGAGAATCCGACACGAATGCGACATTTCTGGAGAGTCCAAGCAACTAGTCAATCTCTATTTTGGAGCTCAACTAATCTCGATAAATTTGAGCCAAAAAAATATATTCTATTTTGGGGTAATTAAAATGATTCATACCAAAGGTGATTTCATTTGTATAGCTAGAACCCAAGACATGTAATTAAGCATCTATTTACCATTCTATCACAACCTTCGATGATGATTATCGACTATCAAGAATTATATTCCTTGAGGGTCCATGGTAAATTAATAGAATATGTTTGCTTTCTTAAATATCTTTTGGCAACATCCCAATGTGTTTCTAATATGGCAAACAAGTTAGTCCACTTTAGTGACGGAGAAAACAAACTCTCCATGTATTTTGTATACTTGAAAGCAAAATAACCATTTAAATGTTTTGTTAGATAAATCTGGACTTTTTTATAATAATAATAATAATAAATCTACTAGGCATACAATACCTATTTTAGGATTAGATTAATTCGGATTTACACCAGAAACAGTTACTCTGGAACTATACCGCTCTTCAAAGGTGACTTAATTCGTAGAGCTTATCTGAAACTTTTGATATAAGATTTTTTTTATATAAAAAGTAGGGAAGAAAGGAGGAGTATAGAAAATAAATAAATAGAAGGGTAGTTTATCCATTGCACTTATTAGTTGTTAGTTAAAGTCCTAACTATAAATAGGAATGTACTTAATCATTCTAAGGTTAAGCATTGTATTTCTCTCTCTAATGTGACCGTCAATAACAACTACTCCCTCTCTACTGTTCATCATCTTCTTCCTCTATTTGCTCATATTTCTTGTTCATGATTCAATAATCAACATGGTATCAGAGCAGGTTGACCCGATTAATTAGGGTTAATCAGTGTCAAGTTCAATCAATTTCAATCGGACATTGCTGAGTGATCGAAGCTCTAAAATTCGAACAAATTCAAGTGAAACTTCAAAATTAGGGCACGAATTTAATGGCGATTGATGAAATCAACAATGTTAATACCGCAAATTCAAGCATGACTACACAGGTATTGGATTACAATTATCCATTATTTTTACAATATACGGATATAAGTGGAGTTGCTATAATATCGTTTCAGTTGAAAGGTAATGAAAATTACATAGTATGGAATAAATCAATAAGTGTTATTAGGGAGGAACAAGTTAGGGTTCGTAAATGGAAAATGCAAGAAAGAGAGTTATCCTCAAAGTTTATGGGATCAGTGGGAGCGTGTCAATGCAATCATTTTGTCCTGGATAATGAATGCTGTAGACTTAAATTTGATTGGAGGAATTGTATATGCTACTGATGCTCAAGCACTATGGGATGATTTGAAAGAAAGGTTTGAGAAAGTAGATGATTCTAGGTCGTTTAACATCCATCAAGAAATCTCTTCATTTGTGCAAGGAACTCAATTTGTTTCCACATATTACTCAAAACTAAAATAATTGTGGGATGAGTTTGAATATATGGTTCCTATACCAGGATGCAATTGTGAAAAATCAAAGGATTTTGTAATGTATATACAGAGACAAAATTTGTATCAATTCCTAATGGTACTTAATGAGTCTTACAATCAAGTGAGAAGTTATATCTTACTCCTAAGTCTGTTACCTAGTGTGAACCAAGCTTACTCCATGATCGTAAGTGATGAAAATCAGAGAGCTATTTCAAGTAATACAAGTTCTACTGGCTTACTTGGATCTGTGTCTGGGAAAGTGTATGGCACAAGTGAAGCTGAGGCTATTGCTCTGTATTCTAAAGCTGGTGGTGGAAGTCAGAGGTTTGATAAGAAAAGAAAATACTATAATCCTAACTACAACCTAAATGACTTTTGTGACCACTGTAAGTTCAAAGGGCACTACAAAGTTGATTGTTATGGACTAGTAGGATATCTTCCAGATCATCTCAAAGCCAATCAAAACTTCCAAAATCAACAAAACAATAGATATTATCAGCAGGAAAGGTTTAAGAAAGTTGTAAGAGGAGGAGGTAATACTACCTATAATGCACACAGTGCTGCAGTGTGTGATGTGCCAAAGCTGGATCAAACAAGCTTCGCTAGGTCTCAGATGCACCAAAGATATAGATCACATGGTTTCAATCAGGGGTTTAGTCATGGGCTCACTCAAACATCTCATCCCACTTATCTAAATCAGGAATAATTAGCTCAATTTCAAAGAACAGAGAATGTGCAATTTACACCTGCTCAGTATAGTGAAATTTACAAGTTGATTGAACAAAATCAAGGAACTGTTAATACAAGCTCATCTGCTAATCAACAAACAAATGTGCATGCTACAAATGTGTCTGCAAACATTTCAGGTATGTCTACTGCTCTTAATGTAACTATTGTTGTACCAGAGTGGATCATATACTCTGTAGCATGCAATCATATGACCTCAAACCTTGACTTATTGAATAAGAACTCTATAATCAAAACTGAAATGGAAAAGAAAGTAGTTTTACCTGATGGAGGAATTACTTATGTAGAACACACTGGCACTAGCAATATTTCTCATAACAGTAGAATACAAGATGTATTTCACATACCTGCATTTAAGTTCAATTTGTTGTTGGTGTCTAAATTGACTAGGCAACTTAAATGCTCAGTCAAATTCTTTCATGAATTTGTGGCGTTTGAGGATCTCTTCACTGGCAAGGTGAAGGAGATTGGTAAAGAAGTTGGTGGTCTATACTATCTGCTAAGGTCTCAAATTGTCCTCACCAAAGAACAAATCACTGGTTTATACAATCTAATGATGTTGATGCTGATGTTGATCTCAATCTATGGCACAAAAGAATGGGTCATAGTCCTGCTAGCATTTTACTTAGGCTGTTTCCTTCTAAATCTAGTTCTGTTAATTGCTTAATCAATAATTGCACAGTATGTCCATGTGCAAGACAAACTAGATTGCCTTTTCCTAAAAGTACTATTTTCGCTACTAGACCTTTTGAGCTTGTACATATGGATGTATGGGGACCTTATGAAGTTGCTATTGTTGATGGTTTTAAATCCTTTTTAGCTGTTGTGGATGATTTTTCCAAATTCACTTGGATATTCATGTTAAGAATGAAATCTGATGTATTTGAACATGTCAAAATTTTCTTATCTCTTGTCAAGACTCAGTTTAACCTCAACATAAGAACTGACAATGGCACAGAATTTGTGAATTCTTTGTTTACTGAATTATTTACTAGATTGGGTATTGTACATCAAAAATCCTGCCCATATACACCCCAATAGAATGGACTAGTAGAAAGAAAACATAGACATATACTTGAAATAACTAGAGCTATAAGGTTTCAAGCTCAAATTCCTATTAAATTTTGGGGTCATTGTGTCCAACCTGCTACATATATTATTAACAGGTTATCTTTGGGAGTACTTAAAAGTGTATCTCCCTTTGAAAAATTGAATGGTAGGAAAACATCTCTGGTTCATCTCAGAGTTATGGGATGTTTATGCTTTGCTAAGATTATTCCTCAGCCTGACAGACTGAAATCCAGAAGTAGAGAAGCAGTTCTCATGGGATATTCAGAAACTCAGAAAGCATACAGACTGTATGATCTCACCAGTAGATGTTTTTTTGTGCATAGAGATGTGATATTTAAGGAGGATGTGTTTCCTTTTGTCACTCTTTAAAATGAAACTTCAACTTTGTTTCCCTCAATAAATAGTACTAATGATGGTTGCATATCAGATATACATGTAACTACTAACAACTCTGAGAGTGCAGGGCAAAGAGCACACACTAATGTAAATATGCAGGAGATTGTCCCTCATGCTACAGCTAGTCATGACAATGCAGAGATTCCATTGGATCCAACAAACAAGGAAACAATGCTGAGGAACAACACCAACAACATCCATCAGTGGAGGCTCAAACACAACAACTGGTACATCCAAGAAGTCAAGCAAGTAGACAATCTGCTAGACAAAAATATCCACCATGTTGGATGAAGGAGTTTGTGTCCCTTAATGCTTATAATAACACTCCTTATACTCTATCTAATTATTTGAGCTATGAGCAACTGTCTTCTCACTATCAAGATTTCATATCTGCTATGACTGCTATCACTGAACCTACAACATATGCAACAACAATTAAGGATCCTAAGTGGATTGAGGCAATGAAGGCAGAAATGAATGCACTTAAACAAAATAAGACTTGGCAAGTAGTGGACTTACCAGAAGGAAAAACACCCATTGGATGCAAATGGATATTCAAGATAAAATACAAAGCAAATGGGGAAATAGAAAGATACAAAGCAAGGCTGGTTGCAAAGGGATATAGTCAACAAGAAGGGATAGATTACCAAGAGACTTTTAGTCCAGTGGTAAAAATGGTAACTGTCAGAACTGTGCTTGCACTTGCTGCATCTAGGAAATGGCAAATACATCAAATAGATGTATATAATGCCTTCCTACAAGGAGACTTACATGATGAGATATATATGGATCTTCCTCAGGGATTTCAGAGTCAAGGGGGCACTAGACAAGTATGTAGACTCACAAAATCCCTGTATGGTTTAAAACAGGCTCCAAGGCAATGGAATGCCAAACTTGCAGAAGCTCTAGTTAAGTTTCAGTTTGTACAAAGTCACTATGATCACTCTCTATACACTAAGAAGACAGACAAATGATTCATAGTTATTTTGATTTATGTTGATGATATGCTACTCACAAGTGAAAGTCTGGAACTGATAGCAGAAAATAAGAATTCCTTACAAGAAGCATTCAAGATGAAGGATTTGGGGGAACTCAAATATTTCCCTGGGATAGAGTTTGCAAGATCAGAAAAGGGGATTCTACTGCATCACAAAAAGTATGCATTAGAATTAGTGTCAGAATCAGGCTTAAGTGCTTCCAAACCTGCAATTACTCCTATGGAAGCAAACTGCAAGCTCACTACAATAGAATATGATAAAACTGTGAAAAAGCTAAACAAAGAAAAAGGGATCAAGCATGAGGGAACACAAGACAGGTTACTAGAGGATCAAAGTATCTATCAAAGACTGATTAGGAATCTCTTATATCTCACAGTAACAAGACCAGACATAGCTTATACAGTTTAGAATTTAAGTCAGTTTTTACAACATCCCAAACAGTCACATATGGATGCAGCATTGAAGGTTGTAAGATATATTAAGAATCAACTAGGATTAGGTGTTATATTGTCCAGCAACAACAAGAATGAAGTGGTAGCTTATTGTGATGCTGACTGGGCATCCTGTTCATTTTCAAGAAAGTCTATGACAGGCTTCTTATTCAAGCTAGGAGATTCCCTAGTTTCTTGGAAATCAAAGAAGCAATCTACTGTGTCTAAGAGTTCAGTAGAAGCTAAATACAGAAGCATTGCCATAACTGTGTCTGAGCTAACCTGGTTAACAGGAGTGATCAAGGATCTAGGAGTTTAACTTCAGCTGCCAATACTTCTTTACATTGACAATAAAGCAGCATGACAAATTGCTGCTAACCTAGTATTTCACGAGAGAACCAAACATATAGAGATTGATTGCCATTTCATAAGGGAGAAAATTCAACAAGGTTTGATCAAGACAGAATACATGAGAACAGATGAACAGCCTGCAGATGTTCTAACAAAAAGATTAACCAGAACTCAACATGAGCACTTATTGTCCAAGCTTGGGTTGCTGAATATATTCATGGCATCCAACTTGAGAAGGAGTAGGGAAGAAAGGAGGAGTATAGAAAATAAATAAATAAATAAATAAATAGAAGGGTAGTTTAGTCATTACACTTATTAGTTGTTAGTTAAAGTCCTAACTATAAATAGGAATGTACTTAATCATTCTAAGGTTAAGCATTGTATTTCTCTCTCTAATGTGACCGTTAAAAACAACTACTGCCTCTCTACTGTTCATCATCTTCTTCCTCTATTTGCTTATATTTCTTGTTCATGATTCAATAATCAACAAAAGGAACAAAATCACACGTTTAAATTAATTAAAAACTAAATGTGCTTAACCGAATATCATAATTCATGAGGATCAAAACTAGAATTCAACAATAAGCGGACGACCAAAAATACTAGTATCCCTTAACATTAATTACCATCAACAAAAAAGAAAAAAAATTGTCTCAAATGAAAGTAAAACTCCCTCTATTTTAAATTTGTTTGGCAGGAGGTTTAAAAAAATTAGAAGATTTTAAAATTTGTAGCCATAATATGTCATAATATTTGCATGACTATACAATTTTTGAAATTTATAAGTATAAACATGCCATAATATTTGTGTAAATTCAATAAAAATTATTTTTGAAAATATAAAAATCCTCCTTAACAATTAAATAAATTAATACTATTCAAAGTAGCATGAAGGAATACTTTATTCTTAACAATGGACATATTCCAACTTTTTTTATTTCTAAGCTTGTTTTGAGACCCGATAATTCGGATTCGAGAAGTTCCACTTTGAATGTAAAACTCGTGAAATCTAATTAAAAACATCCATTAGTTACCAACCTTGTCATACTCTTCAGTTCTAATAAAATAAAATTGATTCAAGTAAATTCACAGAGCCAGTTTTTCTTGTCCCTCACTTTCTTCAAGTTCAGATATGTAGTTTCATAGTTGCAACAATTTAAAAAAGCAAAAAGGATAGGAGAAGTATTATTGCGGATCCTAATGTAAACAGGTAAATTTTCACAAAAGAAGATTGTTAGTGCAATCATATGGAGAACATTCGAATTTCTCAAAAAAAGATTATTTATGTAATCATATGCTGATATACAGGTCATTTTATTTTTTGAAAATGTTGCATTCTGCAGAAGAGTAATATGCATACAATAGACCCTTGTGGTGCAGCGTTCTTCGGATCCATGCATAGCAGGAGTTTAGTGACCGGACTGCCCTTTTTATACTACTCCCTCTGTTCTAATTTAAGTGTCTTAGTTTGATTTGACACGGAGTTTAAGAAATAAAGAAAGACTAAACAAACCTCGAAGCTGACTAGGCCAATTATCCGATTTTTTTTTTTGACATGAACTATCACATCTATGTATTAAAATTCACCTTATAGCTATTCCTTGTTCTGACCTGAACTATCACTATCTATTTATTAAAATACATCTCGAAGCTGACTAGACCAATTATCAGTTGTTCTTTTTTCTACTTGAACTGCCATCGTCTACTCAGCTATGCTGTTTTTAATACATAGATGGTGATAGTATCAGTATTAGTGTTGGCTGAAATTATGTCACAGCCCATTGCCGTGGTCTTTGTTTATTGAGAAAAAGAAAGTAACATCCCCGTTCTGTGGCTATGGTCTTTGTTTATTGAATTCTGTCTCAGTCATTTTATCAAACACCTTCCACACAAATTATGAGTTACTTTAATTTTACATAGGCTGAATGCATAGTAGCTCCTTAAACTTGTCATTTTTTTCTTTTAAACACTTAAAATAAAAGGTTTTCTTATTGAACACCCGAACTCAAACTATATTGTGTCTTTGAACACAATTTTTGCAGCAAGCTTTATGCTTGAGGTTCAAATGCTGCTAATGTAACAAATAAGTAGAAAAAGAGAACACCCTTTTCTTCCACCTCCACAAAACGGCCACTACCACCTGTGAATACCATGCCATTGTAATCACCCCGTTGTTTATTAAACAACTACTCCATTGCAGTCAACTTCGTGTATTCTATTTCAGATTTTTTTATACAGTTTTCATTGTAATTTCTAGCAGAACTTGTACAAAAACACTTTAAGGGAAAAATATTTTTCTTTTTGGAGGTGGCGGTTGAAGGAGACAGAAGTGAAATAATTATCAAAAGAAAGAAAGTAGATTGGGGTCTTCCACTCTCTGAAAGGAGAGTGTACTACACATGCTGTGCCATGTCAGCATAGTGTGCCTAATAGGCACAGTATAGTTTGACTTTAGGAGTTCAATAGGTAAATCTTTTAATTCGAGTGTCTAAATATAAAAATTAGACAAGTTTAAGGAGCCACATATGTATTCAGCCTTTTACATAATATACTCTTTTTGTAATGGATTCGTGGTAGCGAACTGATTCTCTGAAAAGGGAATTGCTGAGATAGAAACGAGGCCATAACTTTTGCAAAACTATAAAAACATTCTTATTACGAAAAGAAACAACAACGGTAAAAAACAAACATGAAGTATCATTTTTTTGCGAGTTTTCTAAATTCAGGTCTTTGTGTTTTCCACCTGAACTATCACTAACTATTTATCGAAACACACCTCGAAATTAATGAGTTCGTTGTCAGGTGGACGAAATTTTATGGGCAAATTAAGCTGTCACGCGCCTTTTAGCGATTGTGTTCAAACACTTGGTTTAATCAGTTTCGAGGTGCATTTTTTGAAAAATAGTTAGTAATAGTTTATGTAAATAACTCGGAAAAAAGTGATACTTTGACCATTATCTCTAATTTTTTTCTTTAAAAAAAAAGGGGGGAGGGAGAAGTACTATTTTGTGTCCTAATGTTTAAAATGGGTAAATTTTCTCAAAAGAAGATAATTAGTGCAATCACGTGTAGAAAATTTTATTTTTTAAAATGACTCCGACTGAGACTAGTAGTAGACTTTACATGTCTTTTTCAGCAAAAGCTAGAATTTTTTCATAATCTATTGGCAGGGTCTTTGTTTATTGAGAATAAAAGTAGACACAATGGTCATAAAAACGTCTGAACTATCACTGTTTTGACGATTTTCATATCCAATTATCAATTGCTCATTTTTTCTACCTGAACTATCACCATTTATATATTAAAATACAGCTAGTTGATAGTTAAGGTATGAAAAGGTAACAACTTATAATTGACCTAGTTAGATTTGAGTTGTGTTTTATTACATCGTGATAATTCAGGTAGGAAAAAAGAACAGCTAATAGTTGACCTAGTTAGATTCGAGTTGTGTTTTAATATATGATAGTTCAGGTAAAAAAAAAAACGGAAAAGGGTCAAAATTACCCCTGAACTTTGAAAAATAGTTCATTCATACCCTTCGTTATACTTTAGGGCCAATTATACCCTTACAGTTATACTATGGGGTCAATTATACCCTTATGTCTAACGGCTGCCACGTGGCATCATCTCAGCCCTTCAAAATTATTTTACCCTCAAATAATTTTTTACCCACTAAAATAACTCAAAACGACCCGAATTTTTTTTTTCCAGCAAAAATAATAGGAAATTAATTTTAGCCCTTTTCTGATAAAAAAATCACTAATAATTGAATGTGAAACTCACAAAAAAAAAAAAAGTGATAGTTGACCATTAACTCAAAGGTAATATTCCTGTTCTGTTGCTATGGTATTTTTTTATTGAGTTTTCTTTCGGTCATTTCATCAGACACCTTCCATGCAGAACAGTAGTTGCTTACTTTATTAGTATCAATAGTGCTTTAATTTCAGTTAAAGATGAAATATTTATCACAATCCATTGCCATGGTCTTTGTTTATTGAGAATAAAATAAAGAAGGTAATATCCCCATTCTGTTGCTATGGTCTTTGTTTATTGAGGTTTCTTTCAGTCATTTCATCGAACACTTTCCATGCAAATCACGAGTTGCTTTAATTTTACATAGAATATGCCTTTTTGGTAGTGGAAATGTGGAATTTGTGGCAGTGAACTGATTCCCTGGAAAGGGAATTGAAGTGGTTACATGAGATAGAAACGATGCCATAACATTTGCATAGTGATAAAATTTTCTCATTTCAAAAATATAGAAACGTGTTGTTCTTTAAAACGAACTAATAAGAAAATAGTGTCAAACAAAGTAGATCGCAGGGATTACTAAATTGTTAACCATGGCAGGTGTCATATTCTTGATCTCTAGTTCAAGTAAATTCCTAGAACTAGTTTTCTTGTCGTTCGCCTTCTTCAATAATTTATAACGTTAATGGTTTCACATCACAACAATCAATTGTTCTGTTTACTGCTTGAACTATCATCATCTATCTATTAAAACATCTAATTGAGTAGACGGTGATAGTTCAAAAAATATCGAGGTGTGTTTTAATACATATCGAGGTGCTATCAATTTTTTTTCCTACCTGAACTATCACCATTTGTGTATTAAAATACATTTTGAATTTAGGTATGTATTAAAGCACACATCAATATTTCCTACCTGAACTATCACCATCTACTCAACTAGGTATGCTTAAATATATCGATAGTGATAGTTTAGGTAGTAAAAAAAAAAAATGATAGTTGAACTGTAAAATTGGCAAAAAAATAATAGTTCATGTGTATTTTTTTAAATACTTATCTTTAATTTTAATGAGCGAAAAAATAATAATTCATGTGTATTTTTTTAAATCCTTATCTCTAATTTTTTTAAAAAAAAAAAGCAAAAAGGAGGAGATGACTATTGTGGGTCCTAATGTAAATGGATACATTTTCTCAAAAAGATTGTTAGTGCCATCATATGTAGAAAAATTTATTTTTGAAACTGACTGCTGTTGAGACTAGTGGTAGACTTTACATATCTTTTTCAGCAAAAGGTGAAATTTTTCCACAATCCATTGCTGTGGTCTTTGTTTATTGAGTTTTGTCTTAGGCATTCATCAAACACTTTGCATGTAAATCAGGAGTTGCTCACTTTATTAATTTTAATTTTAGGGAAACTTACCTAAATGCACCCTTCGGTCATTTAGTTTACCAAACATGGTCAAAGTATATACTGCCTGTACACTTTAGCTGTATAGGTACTGCATAGGTATGTATATTATATGTATAGGTATGTATAGTACATGTATATTTAGTATACTCTATGCACTACCTATTCACTGTGTACATATTGTGTAAACTAGATGACCGAATGGTATAAATTTGACTGTAATTTCCCATTAATTTTAGCCGAAGGTGAAATTTTTCACAATCCATTGCTGGTGGTCTTTATTTATTGAGTTTTGTATTAGGCATTTCATTAAACACCTTGCATGCAAATTAGGAGTCGCTCACTTTATATGTATAGGTATGTATAGTATATGTATTATATTTAGTATATTCTATACACTACACATACACTGTGTACATATTGTGTAAACTAGATGGCCGACTGGTATTTGGCCATAATTTTCCATTAATTTTGGCCAAAGGTGAAATTTTTATCACAATCCATTGCCATGGTCTTTGTTTATTGAGAAAAAAAGAAGAAGAAGGTAATATTCCTTTTCTGTTGCTATGGTCTTTGTTTATTGAGGTTTCGTTCAGTAATTTCATCGAACACCTTCCACACAAATCACGAGTTGCTTTAATTTTACGTAGGATATGCCTTTTTGGTAGTGGATTTGTGGTAGTGAACTGATTTTCTGAAAAGGAAATTGAAGTGGTTACATGAGATAGAAACTAGTCGAGGTCTCTGTGGAACATTATTGGAGCTACTTTATGGAAAAGAAAAGCTGTGCTGGAAGGGCCCAGAAGTGGAAACAACGAGAAAAATGATAGTTTAGGTAATAAAAAAAAATAAAAAAATTGATAGTTGGAATGTAAAACTGGCGAAAAAAATAATAATTTATATGTGTTTTTTTAAATTCTTATCTTTAATTTTAACTGGCGAAAAAGTAATAGTTTATATTTGTTTTTTTTAAATTCTTATCTTTAATTTTAACTGGCGAAAAAGTTTAAATCCTTATCTCTAATTTTAAAAAAAAAAAAAAAAAAGGACGAAGATGTACTATTGTGGGTCCTAATGTAAATGGATAAATTTTCTCAAAAGAAGATTGTTAGTGCCATCATATATGTAGAAAAATTTATTTTTGGAAATGACTGCTGTTTGAGACTAGTAGCAGACTTTACATGTCTTTTTCAGCAAAAGGTGAAATTTTTCCACAATCCATTGCTGTGGTCTTTGTTTATTGAATTTTGTCTTTGGCATTTCATCAAACACTTTGCATGCAAATCCGGAGTTGCTCACTTTATTAATATTAGTGCTTTAATTTTAGGAAAACTTACCTTAATGTACCCCTTGGCTATCTAGTTTATCAAATGACCGACGTATACATTGCCTATACACTTTGGTTGTATAGGTATGTATATTATATGTATGATATATGTATAGGTATGTATAGTGTATGTATATTTAGTATATTATATACACTACTTACACACTGTGTACATATTGTGTAAACTAGATGACCGAATAGTATTTGACTATAATTTTCCATTAATTTTAGCCAAAGGTGAAATTTTTCACATCCATTGCCATGGTCTTTGTTTATTGAGAAAAAAGAAGAAGGTAATATTCCATTTCTGTTGCTATGGTCTTTGTTTATTGAGGTTTCTTTCAGTAATTTCATCGAATGCAAATCACCAGTTGCTTTAATTTTACGTAGGATATGCCTTTTTCTCCTCTCTTGAGCCGAGGGTCTTTCGGAAACAGCCGCCCTACCTTTCAAGGTGAGGGTTAGGTCTGCGTACACTCTACCCTCCCCAGACCCCACATAGTGGGATTATACTGGGTATGTTGTTGTTGTTGTATGCCTTTTTGGTAGTGGATTTGTGGTAGTGAACTGATTCTTGAAAAGGAAATTGAAGTGGGTACATGAGATAGAAACTAGTCAAGGTCTCTGTGAAACATTATTGGAAGTTTCAGCTTTATAAAGTAGAAATTTCAAGAAGGAAAGTGACAAGAAAGAATTGTTCCACACACCATTATAAAGTAGAAATTTCAAGAAGGAAAGTGACAAGAAAAAGGTGGAAAAACCAAGAAAAAGTGAAGAAAGAATTGTTCCACACACCAGGGAAGGATCCACAATGTTGTTTGTGCGTTCACGCGAATTCAGTAACTTTTGCTTAGATCCTGTATTTATATTAAGAAATCCACTAATTATTATTAGGGGTCGTTTGATAGGGTGTATAAGAAGAGTACTGAATATGGTGCATTAGTAATGCTGAGATTAGTTATGTTGTTAGCAAAAACAAAAAGAGATTAGTTATGCGGACATTATGTTTTATGCGACTGTTTGGTTTGTTATATTAAATGAATAGGGTGTATTAGAATAGGAGTAGTATGTATTAGAATAGGAATAGTACTGGTATTGTTACTGTGATTGTTTCTTATGTATAAGAATAGTACTTAGTATTGGATATTACTACCGTATAGAAGCATGGGTAAAACCCATGCTTCGTCGTCATTCACTCTTTAAAAAAAAAGGGTGGGTCCCATACTAAATTCATCAAGCAATATTAAAAAATAAATAAATAAGGTGGGCCCCATACTAAAAACATCAAGCAATATTAAAAATAAAAATAAAAAGTGGATCCCACCATCTCCAAACTCATGTTAAAAAAAAAACGTGCATCCTATATTAAAAAATCAAACAATATTCATGTAATTCCCAAAGTATTCTCATTAAGTCAATAATGGTGGATTCATTGCCACATACGTATCAACTCATTAGTGGAAGCAAATAAAATTATTGTACAGCAAAAACATGGACCCCATATTATTATTTTTCTTCAAAAGGAGCCAAACCGTACAATTTCTTTTCTTTTCTTATATTAGCCTGAGATCTAATCTAGATATTTAACTATTGTATTTGCTATTCCGCCATGTCATTTATTTATTATATTTATTTATTTATATTTTAAAATAAGATAGAATTTAATTACTTTTTCATTTTTTTCCTTACTCTAATAAATGTGAAAAGAGATTAATGTCGTAAAATAAAAAATAATATTAAATGGAGATCAAATAATTAATAAGGTAAATTAGTCAAATTATAATTCTAATTGACGTTTCCTTAAAAAAATCGTGTAAAAGACAACATGACAAGTAAAATGAGCTAAACCAAGAATATTTACCAAAAATTAAAAAATACTAGTTCTTCGTTTAAATAGAAAATCAAATTTCTTCTTTGTTTCATTTTAAACATGTAAAATTAATTTAATAATTAGAATTAGAATTATCAAAATCAAAATTTGATAAAAAAATAATAAGTATTGTTTAGGTCCAATCTACATACATTAACAATAGAATATTTTACACCTTTAAATTAATCGAATTAAAATTCAAAGTATCAACTGATGCTTAAATATTGCTATTGTTTTATCTCAAAGAAAGGAAAATAGTTTTTCTTTTAAACAAGTCTTCTCTTTTAAAAAGTATTGCTAAATTTTTGCAAACTTCGTATTCATAGCAAACCCTAATATAATAAAGTTTTGGATACAGAACACAAACTACAATGTTATATTAATCGTGTTTTGAACATAGTGTGTGTATATATATATATATATATATATATATGTGTGTGTGTGTGTGTGTGTGTGTGTGTGTGTATAAAAAAGTGCAAACTTATGTATGTTTATTAGCAATATAAAAAATATATATATATATATATATATTATCACTACCCAAACACAATTACATACGCATAGATACACTATAATTCAAAGTGCACAGGGGCATACGCTGTCTAGTATTAGTTATACATAGGTTAAAAATACTACCAAACAACAAAACACTGCTAAACAAGGGATTAAATAATACTAAAGCTAATACCAGTATTATTTTCTTTAATATATCCTACCAAACGACCCCTTATATATCAGCATGAGGTTGTTGTAGGAAGTTATAAACTTAAAATCCTGGATTCGCTTCTGTCGCAATCAATATTACTGTTTAAACTTGAAGAAAGGATGCTATTATAAAGGTATGGGCACATATTTGAGAAATCGTATGGTTAAAGCTAAAGAAGGATTAAAGCATTTTCTTTTGAGCTAATATGGCAATGTTCATGTATGTTTACAGGGTTTCCGTTTCTCTTTTGCTGCTTTTGGTCCTTTGTGAGAGAACTGTGGAACAGGCTGCGCGAGGTCCTCTTAGCAAAATCTGTACAACAACGTGGTACGACACAAGTTTAACGACAATACCTCCTCTTGCCGAAGAAGACGGTAAGAATGCAAATGTGTTAGTATTCATGCTATTCTTAAGTTAACGGCTATTGCTTGAGTTCCCTCAAATATATTATCTTTATAGTTTCAGAAAGTGATATTTGCTTTATGTTAGCTATCATTTTCACCAGATAAGTGTGTTTGAGGAAAGATAAAGCATAGCTTAGTCTTTTGGGGTTTAATTCATGCATTATTATTCCACGTTATAGTCGGTACAAAATAATACACCAATTTGTGTATTAAATTGTAAAATGTAAATAGTTGGAATAATAAAAGAAGTGGAGGAAGAAGAGGAGTCAGAAGGATGGAAAGACAAATGAGTAATTAGGCCCTTATATAGGAAATGTGTCCATGCAGAGGTCAATACAAGTTGGACCATCCATTTGAGATCACAACATTTGTTAAACTAACATGGAGCTCTTATTTGAGGTTGTTATTTGCTGTTACATTCTTCTATTTAACTCTAAAAGTTTACAAACGATCATGCTCACTTTGATTATTTGTCTAAAATCCCATATCAAAAAACCACCTGGTGTATTCTTCAGGTATGCATATAGTTTTTATCAAAATATTCATGACGTCACATGTTATCCATTTTAACGTTTTTTTCCTTGCTGATGCAATTTTCTGCATGTGGATGCCAGAGGATGCCATCAAAGCTCTGCTTGGGTGTTCTTCTAGCAAAATATTACGCCCAAATTGTTACATTGGATTTACAAATGCCGTTACCTGCAATTGTTATCCTGAGAAGCATAAAAGATGTCGAGTGGTACAAATGTATCCCTTCTAATCCAAGATATTTACTATTGTTGTTGTTTTTTTTTTTTTTTTTTTTTTTTTTGGTATTTTTCTGAAATGCTCTTCTTGTTAACTGATTTGCTGAATGATACGTTATTTGGAAATATTACCAGTCCTTTGATAGCATGATCTGGAGACATTGATTGAATAAAATTCATCTATTTTTGTAATTGTAATTTGCACAGATAGAATTAGTGAACCATTATGCTGTCAGTTTTTTGGGGTTTGGTTGATTTGTTCACGGGGAGCAATATATGCTTATGGTTATCGTTTCTTTTTTTGTGGTTATCGTTTCTAATTTCTTTGTGGTTATCGTTTAAATAGGATGAAGTTCTTTATTGTTTCAAGTAGCCTAACATTTATGTATCCATTTCCTACCTTTTCTGAACTCACTATACCGTCCGTCCCCCTAGAATCTAAAAATGGTAGTTAATCTTTTTTTGTTCTTGTAAAAGTTCATCTTTTTAATCTGACTTTAGGATCATACATAGTAACACCTAGGTAATATTTTTTAGCATTTTGTTTTCCTTTGTCTGAGGACAAACATAGAGATAATGGAGAGTATGAAATTGCTCCCTCCGTCCCAATTTATGTGGCACGGTGTAGGCTGTCTACATCACACCCCTTGGGTGCGGCTCTTCCCCAGATCCTGCTAACGCTGGATGCTTTGTGCACCGGGCTATCCTTCTTTTATTTTCTTTTTTAGTCTGTCCCAAAAAAAATGTCGCGTTTCTACAATCAGAAAATAACTTAACTTTAAAATTTCCCTTTTACCCTTAATGAAATGATTTATAGCCACACAAATGTCTGAGCTTTATTTTAGACTATAAATTTCAAAAGTCTTCCTTTCTTTCTCAAACTTTGTGTCAAGTCAAACGGTATCACATAAATTGGAAAAGAGGCAGTAAGTAACATTGTTTCTGTGCTGAGAACGAATGCACTGAATTTAGTGCATTTGTGTTGGTCGAGTGCTTTTACCAACTTATTCTATCTGATCAATCATTTTTCACAAAGGATCACAAATATCTCGGAGTGAGGATTCTATGAAGTTCTTATGCTGATAAAGGAAAAGTTTACCCGTGTGATTGATTCATATTACTAGAAATTTTGAATGGTATGCCAGATTCATGACGTTGGAGGGTTAGAGGTTTGTTTTAAACTGTCTTTATGTTTGTACAGATCGATTTTTTAAGTTTCCCACTTTGCATGGACATAGCTGCAAAAACTATATTGCTAAAGCTAAATCTGGTTTAGTCATGATGCAATCTGAATCATTTTTTTTTTCCTAGTGCCAACAGCATATAACTACAGATATGGATGTATTTCTCCAAATTACAAATTTGTTTTGATTTCTTCTTTCCAGCCGTCATTCCTCTAAAATTACGTCTCTTTACATTTCTATATATTTTGATTAATAAAGTCTTGTTTGTACTGCAAGATTTTCCATGAAGCAGGAATATTCATCTTTGCCTACTCGACCAAAAATGATTTAGAATAATTTCACTATAATAGTAGCAACATCTGCACAATGTCACCACTAAAGTATAAAGCAGCTCAAGAGACATTTTAAATTAGTACTATTCATGCCAAATATGTGCAGGTCATCCTTGTTTTATGTTCATTATAGTTGTGGTCTCAATTTGTCACTTTAGTTTTTAACTATGCAACTTCGAGACTTCTGATTGATGTTTTTGCAACATAATGAATTGCAGTGATTTCTCCAATAGACGATTAGAAGGTAAGATCCCCAAGGAGATTGGTGACCTTCAGTATTTAGAATCCCTGTAAGGATACCTAAACAATGTATTATAATTTGTATTGTGCTTTTCAGTTTAAATGCCATTTCAGAGGTATTAAGCTATTTAGAGATCATAATCATACTTGAAGACATTGCATTTAAGTATCATTCCATTTTTCAGATTCCTGTTGCATTTTGTACTTGAATGTAATCAATATTATAGAAAAGAGAATGACGGATAATTATGAATTGAATATTATAAGATCTCATTTTCCTCTGACAATACTATGGCCTGTAGGCCTGTATATTTTGAGGCAGGAGATTTTTTATCACTAACACCGTGGAAAAGGTGGAATTCATGCCCCAAGAAATATACATAAGTAGGAAAGCATTACAAAAATTGGTGCAATGTTCTTAAAGATGCTAATCACCTTGTTGCATATCAAATGCACTAGATTTATACATTCTATGATCAAAAGCAAATAAACAAGAAATCAGCACTCTATGCTGATTTTGTGTTTTGCATCCTTAATTGAATAATAGCAGGGGAGCTCATGGCTAAAAAGTTAATGTCTTAAGTACTCATATAAAAAGCGATCTTATCTCCAGGGCCACGCGTTCCACCCTGTCCTGGTATATTAGTACTAACCATTAAATAAGAGGTAATCAAAGTCTAAAAGGATCTCAATATATTATAAAGTCTAAGACTAAACTCCATCATATCCAAGATTCCATAATGTAATATCATTTATGGATCTCTTATCTCTTTAAAACTAAATTGAAAAATCTGTCTCTCTTCTCTAACTCTCTCTATTTTGGTTGATCACAGTTATTTGAATGGAAACAATTTACGTGGATCAATTCCTGAACCGTTCAAAAATCTGAAGAATCTGGTGAATCTGTGAGTAGCTTCATGACTTTCACTGTAATTCTTTCATTATATTCTAAATATTTTCCTGTGGCCATTAGAAACTTATTTATCTGTTTTTAAAGTCTTTCATCACCATTGATACAGATGAAGCTAAGTAAATAATTTTTTTTTCTTGAATTACTGTGATGGTTATGATGTTTTATCTGACAGTTCCCTCTGTGATAACTCATTGGAAGGACCCATTCCACCTTTCTTTGGCGAGATGAAGTCTTTAAAAAGCATGTAAGTCATTGACATACCTTTTTGTATCAGCTTTAAGACTCAACCCGGCTAGATGTCAGACAATTGTCTGCAGTTCTGCTGCACTTTTACATGTCAACTAATGCAGAGTTAACATGGATCCGGCATTTTAAAATTGCAGCTTTAATTCACTCAAACTTCTATATTGGAATTGTATTTAATCATTAAAATCTAACCGTAGTTGCCACTACAGAGATCTGTGCAAAAACTTCTTCGACCAAATAATTCCTCCAGAATTGGGTTCTCTCCCATCTTTGGAAAATTTGTAAGTCTAAAGCTGCATTTTATATTGTCCTTTCTATTCCAAAATAGAGTTATTAGTATCTACTGTCTGGAGTTCATAATTATTTTCTCTTCTTCTTGCCTTTCAGAGACTTGGGCCATAATTTCTTATCAGGGAAAATTCCAGAAGAGCTGGGAAATATTAAGAGCCTCATTAGATTGTAAAAGCCTTGATAAAATCCATATTTCTACTTTATCTCACTTTTCATTTGGTTTAGTGCAAACTTGAATCCCCATCTATTTGCCTTCACAATTAGGTACCTGGTGGATAATCAACTCTCAGGTGTACTCCCAGTCAGGCTTGGAGATCTTATGAATCTAGAGGAGCTGTAAGTGTATTTTTGTTGGTTATTCTTAAGATAAAAATTATCTTTTTCTGGTTGAATACAATTTCTTGATTAAGTTGGCGGACTTACACACAGAGATGATTACTTGTTGGATTATACCAGTTTAGAAATGTAGCTACCCACTTACATTTCAGACTGACCTTTAGTGGATTCTTGTGCATGTACTTAGCTGCGTACAATGGGATAAAATTGTTTTCTTTCTGTCTATGCCCTGGTCCTGGAGAGCATTCACAACACAGCTCTATCGAAGTACACACACACACATATATATATATATAGAAGTACACACACACACACACACACACACACACACACACACATATATATATATATATATATATATATATATATATATATATATATAATGCAAAACAATTCTACTCACTCCTTGTATTTATTCTTTTAACCTGGCTGTAATTATGGGGATGCAGAAGCTGCTAAATTTTAATTGCATAGTACCGGATAGAGTTTCGTTAAAGGTTAACAAAAAACATGGAGATACCTATTATTATGTCGTAAATGATTTCAGGAACTTGCAGAACAATGAATTTATTGGTGCCTTGCCGCCGAGCTTCAAGAGTTTAAAGAAACTGACGTACTTGTAAGTATCTAATCTCTTGTCTTTAATTCGCATTAGCATAGAATTGAAACAAGAAAGAGGAGGGTGGAAGAGAGAGAGAGAGAGAGAATATAGATCTTCAGATTGGACTTTTATATCAATTGATTAATCTTCTTTCTCTGTAGCGATGTGCGAGGGAACAAGCTCAATGAAACAATTCCGGATATTTTCGAACTGTGGCAAGATCTGCGTATCTTGTAAAACTCACTAACTGTACACTTTTATACGATCTATGCATGTTTTTATAAAGACTGTTGATTTTTTTTTCCCACATGTTGAGAAGGAATCTGATGGGGAATAGTTTTTCTGCACCTTTGCCTGGCCAAATCTCAAAGCTGAAGAATCTAACGGAACTGTAAAATTCTGTACCTTTTTTGATGTACGCAGCTCGCCCAAACTTTGAATTATTATGGATTTTATAATATCTTCTTTCAGGCATATCAGTGACTTAGTTGGAAAAAGCTACTCATTTCCAGATTTATCTAGAATGGAATTTTTGAGAATTTTGTGAGTCCCCTGGCATCCAAACTTTCATGTTATTGGAGTAATAATTTTCTTTTGCTCTTCTCCTAAAACTAAATTCTATTTTCTGGTTTGTTGTTTATCTAGGACATTGAGGAATTGCTCAATAGATGCCAACATCCCTATTTGGATATGGAAGCTATTTCGCCTTCAGTATCTGTAAGACAGCTTCTGCAGTAAATATCTACATATTCTTTTATTACAAAGAAAAAGGCGTGTACTTATTTGATAGGGGAAAGTCAATGCTAGGGGTGTCAAATGAGTGGGTTGGCCGGGTCAAAATGGAGTGAGCTAATAACTAGGTCCAAAAGTTACTTGGGTTAAAGTGGGTAAAAAACGGGTCATAACCCAACCTATTCAATTGTTACTAAGTCTTAATTTTTTTGTTTTTAATTTTAAGTACGTAATAAAACTATTTTCTTTCTATGGCTATATCAAACCAAAAAAAAAAAAAAAAATTGACAAAGATTTTGATCTATATCAGCCCAAATTTTTGATGGGCAAAAATGGGTTGTGCTGATTTGAGCCGAGCTAAAGAATGGGCGGGTCAATGACCAGTCTAAACCTGGGCAGGTTGGCAGGTCATATATTCGTGAGCTAATTTTCCGCCCCTGCATACAGTAAATAAGAAAATAGTTGGGCCCACACCTTGAGAAAACTACTCATTCATACAAAGTAAGATGTATTTTTACTAACTTACCCTTAATAAATACCTTGAAACAGATTTAGCTCTTTAGTAGTTTCTTGGGTATGTAAAACTCCCTTTATTTAAAAAGAGGGTAAATGGAAAGAACATCATTAATGCCTTCTTGATTATGTGAAACGCCACTCATTTTTTAACAAAATGAAAAAGTAAAAACACCACTCATTTTGAAATGGATGGAGTACATGTTTCCTGAACAAATATATATAGTAATTCTACTTCTTCTTTTTCTGCTGATGTAGGGACTTGAGTTTCAATAGTTTGTTTGGTGCAATTCCAGAAGTTGTTAACTCCTCGTTGAATTATATGTAAGTGACCTTACTTCTCTAACTAATCATTAGATATAAAAGGTGATCTTACTTTTGTAATGAAATGTGGAAGCATTGATTTTTATCGCACTTTTTTCCTTTTTGTGTCTTGGTATTAAATGTCATGATCCAATGCATTCTTGCAGATTTCTAAGAAGAAATAAGCTCAATGACACAATTCCATCTTGGATGAATGCTACTTCATACGTGTAAGTGCTTTTTGCATTAATTTATTACTTTTTTGGTTTTAAGTTCAGACATTACTAGCAGCTCCTAGGAAATCTATTTTGTCAAGCTGAGGAAGGGAGTAACAGAATGAAACTAAAGTGAAGTGATAAAAAGGAAGTAAAAGCAGGCGCGAAATAAAGGGTAAAATTGCAACTGTAACTTTAATTATATTTAACGGTAAAGTTGCAAGTTGCAGCTATAGCACAAATTGAAGAAATATATTCCTTGGAGCAAGAACTTCATTAAATTCAAATTTGAAGGGTTTCGTGGAAGAAAATATATTATATTTCGATTGTTGTAAAATCGTGGCATTTAATTTCTTCCAATTGAAGTTTGATTTAACATGATTTTCTCTGCTGACTTTCTCTTTTCATTAATTTCTACAACATATTTTGCCACTCACTCTTCCAAGTTAAAAATGCAGGGATGTTTCTGAAAATCGTTTCAAAAATGTGAGGACAAGCTCCAAAGAGTATCTAAACCCTAACTTGTAAGGGTGATTTTCACATATCTAGAAAAATCTTATTTATGTTCTTCTTAGTCGCTTTTCTATTCCGAATCCAATTATTTTGCTCTTTCCCAGGAATCTGTTTGCGTGTTGCCCCAATGAAAAGGATGAGTAAGCTCTTCCACCTATATCTCCACATAAAGAAAAGAAAAAAGAAATAAATTGGAGTTAGAAGAAAATTGGTCTGAGTTCTCTACTTAACTTTGTGCATAAATTTGAATATAGGGTTGCAAAGCGGGACCAAGTTGATTTCCATTTTAAGAATGGAACTCAGTTCTGTACTCAGTTCTGTAAGTACTAACAACTTCAGACATGAAGTGATTTTTGTATACATATTATGTTATGTTATGTTCCTTATGACTATCTTTATAGATATTTCTTTTGGGATTGAATGTGACTCTACATAAAAGATTCTGCAAGACTAATTATTTCTATAATTAAAAGTGTTGTTTGTGTCATTATATTAGGAGCTGTTTGGCCATGAGAATTATTCACTTTTTTTTCCGGATTAATTTTTCACTTTCTTCAAAATCAATGTTTGGTTATAAAATTTCGAAATCCAACTTGAAGTTAATTTGCAAATTTGGGGAAGTGCTCCAAACCTGTTTTCCAACTCCATCTTCATAAATTCCAAATAAAGTGTTATTTTCTCTCCTTTGCTAAAAGTATAACTAAACACAACTCCAAATTTCATAAAATCCAAATGAAGTGAAAATTATTTGGAATCTATGGCCAAACGCCTACTAAGATTGCTATTTGCTAGTCTGTCTTTACACAATGTGAGCTGTAGATCTTCACAGTATATTTCTAGAAACATTTCCAGATAAAAGTTTCTCGTATTTTAAGATTGTAAATGCACGTTGTGCTGAAAATGCTGTTTCCATTTGTAGATGACCATTTGTATATAAACTGCGGTGGTGATTCTGTCCCTGTTAACGGAAATGACTATGAAGCTGATGTACATCCACGTGGTGAATCAACTTTCTTCATGAGTAAGAGGTCAAATTGGGGCTATAGTAGTATGGGAAGCTTCTTATGGGCAAATCGTAATAAGTACACTCTAAATGAGACCGGCGAAATTCATGCTGGTGATGCCCAATTGTATCGAACAGCACGTTTATCCCCAATCTCCTTGAAATATTATGGATTTTGTTTGAGAAATGGTGAGTACAAAGTGAAGCTTCACTTTGCTGAAATATCAAGTAGCAACACTAAAGATTCGCACAGCAAAGCAGGGCGACTCTTTGATGTGGATATCCAGGTAAGGTACCAAAACCAGAAGTTGTTGATCCATATGCAAACATATAGAAGACTTTTAAATTATATTTACGCAGGAAGAAAATGTGCTGAGAAACTTCAACATCGAAAGAGAAGCGAAAGGTGTGAATAAGGCTATAACAATGGAATATCCCACTTCTGTGAATGAAGGTAGACTGGAGATTCACTTATACTGGTCTGGAAAAGGGTCAGTCTTATGCCCATCAGGGTACTATGGCCCCCTTATATCTGCAATTACAGTAACTCCAGGTATTCATTTTATGCCTTTTACTGTTTACCATTTTACATGTTTTTGGTCCCTATTTTGTGACTGATATTTCATGGTAACAATTCATGAACCAGTTCAATCAGAACTGTCCAAAGGAGTGCTTGTTGGAATTTCAGGATTTGCACTACTTCTTCTAATATTGTTCATAGGTTTTTCCTGGAGATTCCAAGACAAATTACGTCGGGAAGGTAACACTACATTATTATATATTTTATTTGGTTTCCATTTGGGATTTGAAGTGAAGCCAACTCTGAAAGGATTTTTTAGTGTACCTTAAGATTCTGAATATTCCTGCTAGATCCCCAAAATTTTAAAATGTTGTCCCTCCTCATTACTCACACCTTACCATCCTCGATAAGGAGACAAGTAAATAGTTGATGCAATGATATGTTGCCGCTTCATCTTCAAAGTTGTAGTTTGTCTTCTTTAAGTTGTCCCACATCGATTGTGGGATGCGGAGTTGGTCCAGTTATATGGTATTCGGCAATCCTAACCTGATGAGGTAGTTTTTCGTGTTGAGTTAGACCCAAGATCCATTCTTATCATGATATCAGAACTAGACCCATCCCAATACTTGATTTACCCGATGTTTGGCCCCCCATATTATGTTGTCCACGATTCAGTTGGTAGGCTTTGGCGTAGGTTGGAGGGATTTTAAGTTGTCCCACACTGGTCTCATCATATGAGGTTAGCTAGTGAGTTAAGATTCTAGCTAGCTGTTGGGGTTGAGTTAAGCTCAAGATACATTTCCATCATGTGAATCATAGGTCTTTTTATTTGTTGTAAGCTTCTTTACTTTCTTTCGGTTTTCAACTCCGCTGATATTTTATTTACTAATGTGTTGATGTAGAGCTAGAAGTTGTTGAATTGTATCCTGGAGGGCATTACAACTTTCGGAAAATTAAAGCTGCCACAAAGAATTTTGGTGATGAGAACCGGTTTGGTGAGGGAGGTTTTGGGACTGTCTATAAGGTTAGCTAGAATCTTAACTCAGTATAGTTTATGATTTTTTGTATTCTTTGTGATATATCTTTTACAGTTTTCTTCAGTTAAATAAATTTTGCTTATCACTTGAGGGCATTTTTTCCGCCTTTGTATTCTTCATTTCTTTCGAAAAAGATATTCTCTCATGACAAAAGTTAGAGTACTAATGCACCCAAGGGTGTAGCCTAGTGGTCAATGAAGTGGGTTGAAAATCATGAGGCTTCAAGTTCAAATGCAAGTAGAGACAAAAACACTAAGTGATTTCTTCCCATCTGTCCTAGCCTTGTTGGACAGAGTTAGCTGGTATGTGTTGCTAGTGGGAGGTGAGAGGTATCCCGTGAAATTAGTCGAGGTTCGCACAAGCTAGCCCGGACACCACGGTTATAAAAAAATAAAAAAAGTTGCAGTACCAATTTTGTGGTTTCCTGATTCTCCTCATCCTCTATGCAACTTAACTGCACATCTTTGTTCTTAGAGGTATCATGTTGATTTAGAGCCTGCACCTGCACTGTGCACAAACTTTCTCCTTTTGCTAGCTGGATGACCTTCAATTTCTATAGATATATATGATTATATTGTTTTTCTGATTTGCAATTTCATCATCTGTAATTATTATTATTATTCTACCATTATCTTATTCTTCAATTTTATCACTACTATTGTTTCTTTTATCATAGCTTTTTTATTCTTGTATTTTTCAAACCTGTTTTGAAAAATGCTTTTCTTGAGTCGAGCATCAATGGAAAACTGCCTGTCTACTCTACAAAGGTCGGGGTAAGGTCTGCGTACAGGTGCAACCCGCCCCAGACCCCACTTGTGAGACTACACTTGGTATGTTGTTGTTGTTGCAGTTTCATCATTTGAAACACTTAATCAACATTCAGGGCACTCTTGCGAATGGGACTGACATCGCAGTTAAAAAGCTTTTGGCAACAAAAGAAGAAATGCACGAGTTTGTGGAAAAGAGTCATACAATTGCTGGCATGAAACATCCAAATCTTGCAACACTAATGGGATGCTGTGCAGGAGACAATGAGCTAATGGGATGCTGTGCAGGAGACAATGAGCTAATGGGATGCTTTGCAGGAGACAATGAGCTAATGGGATGCTTTGCAGGAGACAATGAGCTAATGGGATGCCGTGCAGGAGACAATGAGCTTCTGCTCATCTATGAGTACATTGGAACTAACTCTGTTGAAGATGCATTATTTGGTAATGTCTTCCATTTATGAAAAAGTTCATTTAGCTTCTGCAGTTGTAGTAAAGAAGGGGAAAAATAATTTTAGCTGTACAAATAATAGTTGAGCTTTGATTACTTACAGATTCAGACGAACTTAGAGAAAGACTGGATTGGCCAACAAGGTATAGAATTTGTCTTGGCCTAGCAGAAGGTTTAGCTTTCCTTCACGAGGGGTCCAAACTGGAAATTATACACGGGGATATTAAACCAGCAAACATTATTCTTGATGACGATCTAAATCCGAAGATATATGACTTTGGATTTGCAAAGCTTCATCACAAGCAAAAGTTGGAAGGAACACTGTAAGGGAGCACCTTTGACCGATTTTGTTTTCAAATTGGTCAAAACTTTGTATACATTGGCTATCACAATTGCAATTCTCAATAATGGAAGCCGTTTGCAGGTCATACACAGCGCCTGAAGTTAAAGATCACCCCTTAGAAGCTAGCGCAGATGTGTATAGCTTTGGAGTTGTCACACTTATACTTATCAGTGGAAGGAAAGTCACAACCCCAAGGGCAGGTGGTGATACTGAATACCTCGTGGAGGAGGTGAGTGAAACTCAACTAACTGCAAGAGATTATGTACATGAATCCACATTTTATGGTTGAAATCTAGGAAACTAAACAAAGTTATTGGCTTTTATGGACCATTATAGGCACAAGTAAAGGATCAGAGGGGAACTCTAATGGACCTAGTTGATAATCAGCTTCTGGAATATGACTGGGAAGAAGCAGATATCATTCTAAGATTAGCAATGAAATGCATTAGTTCACGCCCATTCAGACCGACAATGTCTACAGTCGTGAAGATTCTAAAGAAAGAATGCTCAATCGAGACCATTGAGCCAAAGCTGGGTGATTCTCCATATAGAAAAACCAAATCATGTTTGCTTTTCTGAAAAAACCAGATAGAGAAGTAAAGGAGTATAATATTTGCTTTAACAGTGTGCTTGACCAGGCGCGGGGCTAGAAATGGACTTAAGCATTATGCGTTCGGCTGAACCTAGTAGGTCTGTAAATTTGTGTTAAATTTCACTAAATATGTGCAAATTTTAAATTCAGAGTCCAGTTATTCGCACTAGAAGTTGTTATTGTAAAATTCAGAACCCATAAAATTCAAATCCTGGATCTGTCTCGACATGACTAGTGTGCTAGTACTCACCTGGATTTGATATATAAGGGCTTGCTAGGTTATGTAAATTTATGGTTGTGGTGCCTTGTTGAGTTAGAACCTTGTTGTATCTATTAAAGATGATGAGATATAATGAGAATAAATGTTTTGCTGAACTTATCGAAATTCAAAGTTGATATTAATGGCTAAGCGTTGATTGAAACACGATTGAGATTGAAGAGTTGGCATAATTTCAAGGAAAATGATTCGTGTTTTTTTTTTTTTTTTTGTCCTTTTGGTGGAAAACATCTTCCAAATTTCAAGGTACCAAACAATGGTGCTTGTGTTTGGTATGATGGAAAATATTCAATTTTGTTATCATTATTATCAAGGGAAAATTTGAAAGACCTCCCTCACGTTTTTGCTTCGTTTCATTGACCTCCCCTCACGTTTGCAACCTCCCCTATTTTAACTTTTTTGTAACAATTATTTTATTCAATTTATTACGAACGAAAAAATAATATATCTGACTGATTTTTACCTCCATAAGACCATGCTCTTTTAATTAATTCTTATTTTACATTATTTGGATTATTTTTTATTTTTTTTAGGTCTTCCATATTTGGATTTTTTTTTTAAACTCTTCCATATTTAAAATCTTTCCATATTTTTAGCTCCATATCTTTTCAAAATCTTTCCTTACGTATTTAGATCATTCTCTTTTAAAGTCATTCCTTTCTAAAACTCTCTTACCCTTATTTTTAGGATTTCCATATCTTTCTAAGTCCAAGTAATTAATTACAAATTAATTGAACTAACAATTCCATCCAACATGTAAGGGTATAAAAAGTTGGGATTGGACTTCTTTCCATTTATCGTCTCTCCATTTTTTTCAAGTTCTAGCTTAAATTAGGGACACTTGGCATAAATTAAAATTAATGGCTAAGATTTAATTGATTAAAACAAAGTTGTAATTATGATTTAAATAATCAAATAACTTGTCCATTAAATTAAAAACTTTTCTCTCTCTTCTTATTTTTCCTCCCACAGCCGTATCACTAATCTTCCAATTTTACTTGAATTAATAATTTACAATTTATCTTCCATTTTTTTTTTTTTTGAGTCATTTCTTTGGAATTTTCTCTTTAAAGTTAGAAATCGCAGGGATATGACACTTCAATATTTTTGTTAACTAGGTGCCTTAATCGTAAGGCTACTATGATTACCTTATTCACATATGTTCTTATTAAATCTATTATTAATGTTTTTGTAATAATTCGAAGCAACTCAGATTTCCTCTTTGCTACACAATTAGCCAAGCCTAATAAAATTTCTGAAGAAAATGTCAGGAAACTTGCCCTATAGCAGCCTCCATATAGTGGCATTTTCATGTGGTGGAATAAATGCTATCTAGTTACCCCAATGAAAAGCACACAAATTACAAATGTTTGATCCCTAAAAAATCGAAAATGGATAAGGAAGGACGACTATACAGCTGTGGGAGAAAACATAGGAAGAGAGAGAGAGAGAAAAGAATTTAATTTATGGACAAGTTAATTTAATTTTCTAAATCACGGTTAGAACTTTGTTTTAGTCAATTAAATTTTAGCTATTAATTTTAATTTATGTCATATGTCCTTAACTATGCTAAAACTTGAAAAAAATAGAGAGAGAAGAAATGGAGAGGAGCCCAATTCAAAGGGTTAATATCGTGGAAATTCACTTTTTTGTAATATAATAATATCCACAAATAGATTATTTGGAATTTGGTACTCCGCTTCCTTCATAGCAAGGTAACCAGTAAAAGTATTATTCAGAGTTCTAAGTTTTTTTTTTTTTTTAAATTAATTCCCACTAAGTTGAGCTTGGTGGTTTTATTTATTATTAAGATAAATAAAAATATATACAAAGGCAGATAGAACAAAGCAACAAAGCCAAAAGCTAAAACACACTTTCCTAATCTTCTATGCATCAAAAGCATTGACTGACAAATTACAAATGTTTGATCCCTAAAAAATCGAAAATGGATAAGGAAGGACGACTATACAGCTGTGGGAGAAAACATAGGAAGAGAGAGAGAAAAGAATTTAATTTATGGACAAGTTAATTTAATTTTCTAAATCATGATTAGGGCTTTATTTTAGTCAATTAAATTTTAGCTATTCATTTTAACTTATGTCATATGTCCCTAATTAAGCTAACACTTGAAAAAAATAGAGAGAAGAGAAATAGAGAGGAGCCAAATCCAAAAAGTTGATATCATGGGAATTTCACTTTTTTGTATTATAATAATATCCACAAATAGATTATTTGGAATTTGGTACTCCGCTTCCTTCATAGCAAGGTAACCAGTAAAAGTATTATTCAGAGTTCAAGTTTTTTTTTTTTTTTTTAATTAATTCCCACTAAGTTGAGCTTGGTGGTTTTATTTATTATTAAGATAAATAAAATTATATACAAAGACAGATAGAACAAAGCAACAAAGCCAAAAGCTAAAACACACTTTCCTAATCTTCTATACATTAAAAGCTTTGACCGACTATTACCCTAAATTCTCTCCACTACGATTCAAGCACACCTCTGTACAATTCCCCTCTTAACTGCTTGTGTGACATGTCTGTTGGTATCATCATTCTTTTGTTTTCATTGTGATCAGTAAGTGCAACTACTGATTATTGTACTTGTTGCTCTTCTTTACTCACTTCCTCTTCATTTTTTGACAGTGCATCAAACTTTTTGTGATCCTGCAGCAGCCACTTTTTCTCCAGATGTTTGCACACTATTTCCTTTTTCTTCTGTACCTTGTTTAGCATTCCACTGTGCAAGAACTAGCCAGCTTCCTAGGAGGAAAATTGTTGCCCTTTCCCTGCTTCACTCTTATCTCCAGGCACTGCTTCTTGTTTCCTTGGCTCCTTCTCTTTGTTATCCACCTTTCCTTTCTCTGTGTTATCCCCTTTAGAGTTCAAGTTATATACATCGCAATATAAAAATAAAAAATTACACCATCAAGTCATTTTTACTTGTTATAGTAGATAATTATCCTATTTTCAAGATTTATCCTACATTTTGAAACTTATTTATAGTTAATATAAAAAATTATTTATACTGAAGGTGTACATAACTTAAAACTCTTGTTATAAAAAGATTTAGCATAGAAGTTAAAGGGTTAATTACCGTATTGGAATTCCCCCCAAAAGGAAAACTCATTGTCTTCTCTATCACCAAATTCAAAAGTATCTTTATTTGCCTCTATAATCTCAAGAGTCACAGACCCCTCGTTTAATATTCATTCTTGTGGCTTAATCCAAAAACTAATTAAGCATCAATGGAAGTCACAACAGGTCTCAATTTATCTGTTCATATAGATGGCCATAATGACATTTTCACGTGTGATATTTGTGCTGATGAAAAATCTACAAGTACTGACATGTTCAAAATTTTGGGCTGCAATCATTCTTATTGCAAAAATTGCACGGCTAACTATATAGCCTCAAAACTCCAAGAGAACATCTCTCGAATATCGTGCCCCGTTATGGAGTGTAACATGCAATTAGAACCGCATAATTGTCGTTTGATTTTGCCTAATGATGTGTTCGATAAGTGGGGAGACAAGTTGTGCGAGTCGATGATTTTGGTGTCCGAGAAATTTTATTGTCCGTTTAAGGATTGTTCCGCACTTTTAATTGATGAATGCCCGGGCGAAAATATGGTTATTACTCAATCGGAATGCCCGGAATGTAGAAGGTTGTTTTGTGCAAAGTGTAAAGTTCCTTGGCATTCAGGATTTGTGTGTGAAGAATTTGAGAAGTTGAACAAAGATGAAAGGGAAATAGAAGGTATACAACTTATGCAACTTGCTAAGAATCAAGAATGGCAAAGATGTCCAAGTTGTAGGATGTATGTTGGGAGATCAGAAGGCTGTGCACAAATGAGATGCAGGTTCGTTTTTAGTCCATATGATTTTTTAATTTTTTTTTTCTACTTGTCTTGGAATTTTGTAGGGCGAAACATTCTTAGCACCTTTGACTGATTTGTGTATATAGGGCAAAGAAAATCATTTCTTTTGTTGTGTTGAGCAGTCTTATCCTCATTGAGAGTCGCTATGTGAGACGTCTAGCTTCTGGTCTCTGAGAGTTGTTTTGCCAAAGTCTAACGTCCTCACTGAGAGTAGCTTTGCGACACATTCTTAGCACCTTTGAGTGATTTATATATATAGGGAAAAAAATTATTTTGTTGTGTCCGCGCAGTCTTAATGTCCTCGTTGAGAGTCGTTTTGTGAGACGTCTAACTAGTCGTCTATCAGAGTCGCTCTGCTTTTTAAAAAAAAAAATATTCCAAGTCACGATTGTATTACCACTCTTTTGAAGAAACAGATTTGTGATAGGGGGGCAGCACCTGACCTTTCATACAAGATGGGAGTAGTGGAACTCCAATTTGACTAGAGACCTTTGACAATAGACAAGAAAAAAAAAAGTAGCAATAATTCTGAGAAGCTCAAGATGGCTCGAATGCGAGGGTGCTTGGTTTTCTCCTCTTGACTCGGAAGGATGGTAATTGTCATCTATCAACATTAATCAGACCTTTAACATACCTGCGAATCATATTAAAGTTTATAACAACAGTTGCCTCCTCCATTTGATGACCGAAAGAAACTAGTTTGTCCGCAACTTGGTTGCCTTCTCTGTAACAATGCTTAATGAAAATACCGTTGGCATTCACCAGTTCTTTGATCTCTCCAATCACTCTCTCTATTCTCCATGGAGCAGTCCATATGTCATGGATACAGTTGTGAATATGCATGGAGTCAGTGTCACCAATAATCAACCCATGGCCTTGTTCAATACACCATTTCAACCCAAATAACAGGGCAGCCGCTTCAGCCCAATTACTTGTCCCATTACCTAAAGGAATCGAGTACACCATGAGCATTTTGTCACTGCTGTCCCTGGCCACACCACCCCCGCAACACTTCCCATTGATACAACTTCCATCACTATTAATTTTCACAAAAAGTAATGGAGGTCTGGACCATCTGACAACAGTGATGCTTTTTTCGAAGATAGTAATGTCAAAAAGCTTACAAATATCTTCCCAAGTGTTACCAATGGAGATTCTTCTAAACTGGACACTGGCAAGTTGAGAGATGTTGAGAGTTGCTCTGCTAGACGTCTATCGTCCTCGTTGAGAGTCGCTCTGGTGAAACATTCTTAGCACCTTTGAGTGATTTAGGTATATAGGGCAAAAGACCTTTCTTTTTCTTTTTTCTGTTTGAGCAGTCTAAATGTCCCGTTGAGAGTCATTTTGAGAGACATTTATCTACTAGTCTCTGATTTGGTATTCGTATCTCTAGTCTCAGTTATAGTTCCCGGCGTGCCTCAATCTCAGGTTAGCCTTTCTACTTGGCTAAGTAGTACTCCGCTTATGTAATGGTTGTATATACGGGCTAGCCTATGATCCTGTCACTTAAATATACTCAACTTCTTCACTAGTAGATTCATTAACTAATCATAAGTCTTGGCTTGTCTCGCTCTCATGTTAACCTTTTCCACTTGACTAAATAGAATTCTACTCATGCAATGGTCGTATGGGCTAGCCCATGGTGTGTCACCTATGATATACTCGACTTCTTCTTCAATACGTTTATCTATAACAGTCATTCTTCAATCTTCCCACATATTGATATTATCAAATTAAATAGATAAAATAGTGATTTTGGTCTATGAAATTATGCGATATTTCAATCTTGATCAATGTGTTATTTGACTTCGCACATTTTATCTTTGCAATTATAATTTCAGCTTTTTAATGTGCTTGAGTTTAAGGTAAGTGCTGGTTTAAGGCTTTATTTCTAGTTCCAAAATATTTATGTTGTACTATTATATTGTTCAAATGGTGTCGGTCTATTATATACGTACATATTTTTTCTTACAAAATAAGAAAAATTCTGCATTTTTGAAAGATCCGAACAATCCATATTAGTTGTATATTGAACTCCGGATGCATTTTTGGTGTCTTTACAATTGCAGATGTGGATGTGACTTTTGTTACAAATGTGGGGCACACTCAAGTGATCACTACTGCAGTAGTTGTGGTACTTAAAAGACATTTACTGTACTTCTAAGGGTTTTTTCTTTCTTTCTTCTTTCGGTTATGTTATGTACTTCTGTTCTAGAAAAGAAAAAGTCCAATATTTCAATGAACTTGTTTCAAGTGCTTCTTGGCACATAGAGGTGGTTTTGTACTAATTACTAAAGGGCTACTTCTTATCATGATTGCATGTATTTACATTGTTTATTATTTGTGAATCCGGAATTTCAATAGAAATAGCATTTACTAACTGCTTTCCGGTCATGTTTTCTAGAAATAGTTATTGTCATGACCTGAAGTTTCAAATTTCACTTGTGAAACTTCATTATAATGTCCTGAAATCATACCGGTACAATCTGAAACGCCGTGACAATAGCTATTTTCTAATTACAAGGATTGAAAAGAGGCTATTTGTGAATTTTATTCTAAATTTCACTAGTTACCCGAACAAGCACGGATGACATTAATGAGGTTGAAACGCAATAAACAAAATATAATGTGAGAATCGACTAGTGAAAATTCGGGGAAAAAAATAAATAGTCTCATAAATATGGTGTATCAGAAAGCTTGATGTTGATAGTTGGTGCATCAAGCAGCCAATAACATGAAAGAATCAGAAAAATAGCTAAGCAGGTATGTCATAGGTTTGTGATATTAGTGTGTTAAATGGGGCAATTTGCTCGATTACCCTTATTCGGGGTTGGTTTTTAATTTTTGTCCCTCAAATTACTTGTTTTTAATTTTTGCCTTTTGCCTAATATTCTAAGTGGTCGTTTGGTTGCTAGTCAAAATAGTCCCGAGATTACAATCCCGGGACTAATTTATCCCATCTATTGGGATTATTTTATACCATCTAAAAGATGGTATAAAATAATCCCAGTATAAGTGGGTTAAGAAGGTATAAGTTGAGTTATTCCAGCACTAATTTTTATACCACGTTTGGTACAAGATATAAAATAATCCCGGGATAAATCTATACCTTATACCAAACGTGGTATAAAAATTAGTACTGGCATAACCCATTTTATACCTTGAACCAAACGACCACTAAGGTTTTAGGTTCGAATTTCGGCTCAGTCAAAAAAAAATCGCTAGGTAGAGTTTCACAGCGAAATTAGGCATATTTGGGCAAAAATTAAGCCTTAAGGCAAACTTTTGCCCAAAAGTAGGTCTTATGGCAAACCTCTGCCTAAGCCCTAACTTTGGATAGAATAGGCCTAATTTTAGGCAAATGTTAGCCTTTAAGGCAGAGTTTTCGCGAAAGTCTTGCCTTGCGATTTTTTTTTTTTAATTTAACTGAGCGGGAGTTCGAATCCTAAACCTCGGGGTATTTCTTTCACTTTTTTAAGTAAAGGACAAAAATTAAAGACCAACAATTTGAGGGACAAAAAGACTAGTGCATTTGAAGGGAAATCCGCACAACAAAGTGGTGTTAATATCATCGGCATATATGTGTACTATTGAATACTCTTAACATACAGGTTTCTATATTGTGTGATATATTTTTGCTTTGAATCCCTTTGCTTAAATTCTGGCTAGGCGACTGATTGTTAGGCACATCGTTATGCTGCGGACCATGATGTGTTAAGGGCTATATACTGATATACAACTTGATATACATATATTGCAAATACGATTTCTAGGTTTGATTTCTTATTTGAAACAAACACAAAACTTCTAATCTTTCTCAAATTCTGTGTATAACCTCGTTCGAGTGTTTTCAACCAATTCCAACATTGCGTAATCACAGAGGAGGACGAAGATGAAGAAAAAGATCAGGAGTATGAGAAGGACGAAGAGGAAGAAGAAGGTGAAGATGAAGAGGATGAAGTGGAAGAGGATGAAGAAGAAGAAGAAGAAGAAGTGGAAAAGGACGAAGATGAAGAAGACCGGGGGGGGGGGGGGGGGGGGGGGGAGGGAGGAGGAAGTATTGGAGCATCATTATCTAGATGTCGTTTATCATTGTTAGGAGTCTGTTATATTTATCCTTATATCGTTATGCTTATCTCTTAGCTTTATCCTTTAGTATAGATTAGTCTCTAGAGTTCTCTTTTAGTTAGAATAGTATTCTCAGGAACAACATGTATTTAAGCTCATTCAAACATTCAATAAGATACACAGTTTTTCCATAGCTTCTTCAAGCTCTTATATGGTATCACAGCCAACACAACTCTAACGAGTACGATCCAACTTTTTTTTTCCCTCTCCAACATACTCAGATGGGTACCAATGGCAACAACAACAATTTCAGAGTTGTCAATGCTGACAACACAACCGGTACCAACATCATTATTCAGTTCAATCCTGCTTCCAATTACCTATCAAACTCAGCGGTGGCCATAACTTTGCCACATGGAAAGCTCAATTTTCCATGCTTATGTGTGGCTACAATCTTTTCGGTCATCTTGATGGGACCACTCCGGCCCCGAGTCGCACTATCACCCTTGGCACAAACATATCACCCAATCCTGCTTTTTTACCTTGGTTCCGTCAGGACCAACTCATTCAGAACGCCCTTATGGCCTCTGTTGAACCCACCATTGCCTCCACTGTTGCTGCAGCCGACTCGGCAAAAACGGCTTGGGACGCCTTGCATACCACCTATGTAAATAGGTCTCAAACCAGGGTCTTCAGCCTGCGTGATCAACTTGCCCGCATCAGTAAAGACTCTCGCTCCATCACCGAATATCCTCAAACTATTCGGTCCCTCTCAGATGAGTTAGCCACTGCAGATGCCCCTGTGTCCAACCCCGAACTCATCGTCAAAATACTCAGTGGTCTAGGCCCTGAGTTTCGTGAGATTTCTGCTGCCATTCGTGCACGTGACACAAATGTCACCTATGAGGAACCTTTTGAAAAGTTACTAGACCATGAACTCTTCCTCCGTCACGAGGATGCTAAGAAACTATCCAGCCCCATCACTGCTGCAGTTGCCACAAATACAAATTATCGCAACAATCGCAAGCAGAACAATAATTTCCAGAATGGGCGCCAGAATTCACACTCTAGTACTCAACCACAGCAACAGCCAAACACGAGCCCAAATACTGTTGTTCGCTGCCAACTATGTAACAGGATTGGCCACACCGCCAATGTTTGTCGCTCTAAATCCCATGATCACCTTCAGGCCTTCGCCAACTATGCTGCTGGATTCAATGCTTCCACCAACCCTTGGGTAGTCGACTCAGGAGCCACTCACCACATCACAACGGAGCCGCACAACCTAAAACCGTATAACGGTAACGAGGACGTCTCCATGGGTGATGGTAACAAAATTCCCATTTCACACACTGGTTCTACTAATTTAAATGCATCAAATAATGTTTTTAAACTAACCGACACTTTGTGTGTCCCATCCATTAAACTCAACCTTCTCTCTGTGTCCAAATTTTGTCAAGATAACCTAAAGTCTATTGAATTTTCCCCTTTGATTTTTTTGTGAAGGATCTGAAAACGCGCAAACCGTTGGTGCACGGCCGGAACAACAATGGACTGTATGAGTGGCCTGTCTCACATCCCCAAGCTCACATGTCCGTCTCATTCCCTCCCCTCACCACTTGGCATCAACGACTGGGTCACCCCCACTCTAGAGTTCTTAGGTTTATTTTAAATAAATTCTCGCTACCATTTCATGAGCGAGACAATTTTTCTCATTGTAATTCCTGCTTATCTAATAAAGCCCATCGGCATCCATTTAGCCAATTAACTTTGTGTAGCTCTAAACCGCTTCAAATTATTTTCAGTGACTTATGGGGGCCATCACCAGTTTTATCTCTCGACAAAAAATTGTATTACTGTATTTTTGTTGATCAATATACCAAATACACTTGGCTTTACACTTTAAAGAATAAAAGTGAAGTTAAAGAACTTTTTCAAAAATTCCATCCTCTGATGGAAAAACACTTTGACACCAAAATTTTATCACTTTACACTGATGGCGGAGGAGAGTATAAAAGTCTTGATTCTTATCTCTCTCTTCACGGCATTGAACACCTTTCTACCCCACCTTATACGCCCCAACGAGTTGCCCTTGCGGAGTGTCGACATCGTCATATCGTCGAAACTGCAAGAACAATCTTACATGAGGCGTCTCTTCCACCCCAGTTTTGGTCTTTTGCGTGTCATCATGTTGTCTACCTCATTAACCGTTTGCCCACTTCTCAGTTAGATAATCAATCCCCGTTCCACCGATTACTTGGAAAACCACCGGATTACAGTTCCCTCCGAATTTTTGGTTGCTTATGCTATCCATGGCTTAAACCCTACTCCAAAAATAAACTCGAACCCAGATCCACACCATGTATCTATCTCGGATTCTCATTATCCCACTATTGTCACCAGTGTTTTGATCCAAATACGTCTAAGGTTTATTTATCCCGCGATGTAAGGTTTGTTGAGAATAATTTTCCTTTTAAAACCTTGTTCTCCAATATTACATTTAAGCGTTCTAACTTGGAATGGACTGATACTACAATTACTAATTCTTGCAAAATCCCCCCTCCCCTTCCCATTATTCCAGCTCTGCCCCAACCCCTCAATATTGACGCACCCAAGAAAAACAGTATGTCCCAATCCACTGCGTCTTCTCCAGCAATCCCCTCCTCTAACTCTACCTCGCAGTCCAAGTTTTTCGAGTCTCCACCAGCGGATGAAACAATTTCAGAGCCTTTGCATACTTCTTCTTCAGGTAAGACTCTCTCTCCCTCTCCTACTACAATTCCTAATTCCCAGAACCTAAGTTTCAGTCCATCCCCAATTCTACCCTCATCTATACAACCCCAATCCCTACCTATAAATACGTCTACACCCACAACCAAACCTACAACCAGTTCCACAACCCCACTGTTAGTATATCAACGTAGAAATCTTCCCCTATTACCATCCATGGCTTCACGCCAACCTGCCCCAGAACTGTTGCCCGAACTGGCCCCATCCCCGCCTCACTGTCCGTCTCCCGTAAATCGTGTTGTCACTAGGTCCCAGAACAACATCAGCAAACCTAAACAAATCTTTGATTACCTAGCAAACTTGACCCTCATTATCACAGCCACTACTGTGAAACAAGCACAAAAATACCCCGAGTGGCGCGAAGCGATGAAACATGAACTTGATGCTTTAATGAAAAACCGTACTTGGAAACTTGTTCCACATGATCCTTCTAAAAATATTGTGGCTTGTAAGTGGCTTTTCAGGATCAAAAGGAAAGCAGATGGTTCTGTTGATCGCTACAAGGCGCGGCTGGTTGCGAAGGGCTTTACTCAGAGACCCGGAATTGACTTTCATGCTACTTTCAGCCCTGTTGTCAAACCTACCACAGTGCGCATCATCCTGTCCATTGCTCTTCGCTTTCACTGGCCGCTTCGTCAACTGGACGTCAATAATGCCTTCCTTCAAGGCGAACTTGATGAGAAGTGTACATGATGCAACCTCCCGGATTTGCAGACAAGGTAACTCCTTCTCATATGTGTAAGCTGCGCAAGGCCATTTATGGACTGAAACAAGCACCTCGAGCTTGGTACACTGCGCTTATAGGTCATCTGCTATCAATGGGCTTCATCAAGACAGAATCTGATAGCTCTTTATTTGTTCGACATGGTCTCGGCGATGTCACATTCCTTCTGGTTTATGTTGACGACATCATCGTCACTGGCAGCAACACTACTAGTGTGAATCATGTTATTTCCTCTCTTGCTGCTCGGTTCTTGATAAAAGACCTTGGGAATCTCACATTCTTCCTGGGTGTTGAGGTCATTCGGAATTCCCATGGCTTTGTGCTCTCACAAGCTAACTATGTCAATGAAATCCTGAATGACGAACTCATGTCTGATTGCAAAAGTGCCAAAACTCCTATGAGTGCAACTGAGGTGCTCAAACGCGATGATGGAGCCAAGTTGACAGACGGCACTCGCTAGCGTCGAGTTATTGGCAAGATACAATACCTCTCTTTCCCCAGGCCGAACATAGCTTATGCTGTTAATAAGCTCTCTCAATTTATGCAAGCACCATCTGAACTTCACTGGAAAGCTGTCAAAAGAGTGCTCAGATATCTTTGTGGTACAAGCGAATTTGGCCTCCGTGTATCTCCGGATGTCGATCTCAATATCCATATGTACTCTGATGCCGATTGGGCTGGTGATCTCGATGACAGGAGCTCCACCTCTGGGTATATACTGTTTCTTGGCCAAAACCCAATTAGTTGGTGCTCACGAAAGCAACGGACTGTAGCTCGCTCTTCCACAGAGGCTAAATATAGAGTTGTGGCCCATGCCCTTGCTGAAACACTCTGGGTGCACAACTTGCTGATTGAGTTGCGTCTAAAGCCAACCAAAGTTTCGACAATTTATTGTGACAACATTGGTGTCACCTTCTTGAGCAAGAACCCTGTCCTTCATGGTCGTATGAAACATGTTGAGGTGGATTTCCACTTTGTGCGCAAGAATGTTGAACACAACAGAGTTCGCATAGTCCATGTCCATGGTGCTGACCAGCTAGCTGATACCCTCACCAAAGCACTTGCCAAACCAGCGTTCGACCGCAACTTGTTCAAGCTAGGCTTAGCAACACCTCGCCTAACTTGAGGGGGGCATATTGGAGCATCATTATCTAGATGTCGTTTATCGTTGTTAGGAGTCTGTTATATTTATCCTTATGTCGTTATGCTTATCTCTTAGCTTTATCCTTTAGTATAGATTAGTCTCTAGAGTTCTCTTTTAGTTAGAATAGTATTCTTAGGAACAACGTGTATTTAAGCTCATTCAAACATTCAATAAGATACATAGTTTTTCCATAGCTTCTTCAAGCTCTTATAGGAAGAACACGAAGACGAAGAAGATGAAGATGAAGAAGAAGAAGATGAGTAGGGTGGAGGGAAGAAGAGGATGAATAAGTTGAAGATGAAGAGGAATATTAACTAATGCTAGGTGCTTTTTTGAATTTTCAGGTAGGCTTAACCATTTATAGATGGAGCAAACTGCAAATGCCTGAAGTTTCGTTGTCTAATTCATTACGGAGTAGAAGTTAAAGTAAGACTATACATTAATTAATTATAGTTAAGTGATAAATTATTGCATGAAAGGCATATGTCTTGCATTCATTAGTTTGGTGAACTCTATATATTCAGGTAAGACTCTAAAGAACTTGTATTACTTTATTTTTATTTTATATAATATTAGCCTAAGACCAATTTAAAAGTAACGAGTTGATTAAGAAATCATATAGCCGATCCTTATTTTTTTACTACTAAAGAGTAGTTGTATATTTAGGAAGAAGCTACCAAATTAATAATCAACATTAAACAGCATTCATACGAAGGGTACTTTAACTAGCAGAACTTAAGAAACCAATAGTTAGAAGACAGTCACCTCTATATGTGTTCAGATTTCAACTATTTCTTTAGCTATCTCCTAATGCACAAATCTAAAAATGTATATCCACAATCTAAGCAAAATCAGAACAAGAAATCATGCATTTGCAGTTTTTGCAACCCTGGAGATATCTATAATCTGTCCAGTTTTACCTGAAAATACCAAAGAGCATCTCAGCATCAGTTAAGTTAGTTTCCTTTTCCCTGGAAGATAATATATCTTGAAGAATTAATCTAAATAGCCGCCCACTTAACTGCAGTGTATAATCAATATATAATCTCCTAGGAAAAGTAAAATGTGCTCCCCGCCGGCTATTTGTGCAAAGATCTCATATATCCTTAATGGCACAAATACTTGACAGACATTACATGTTCCATCACAAAAGCAAAAAGAGGACAAAGACAAGTTTACAGATAAATGTCGCTTGAACAATCAATATGTTTTTCTTCTTTTGGCCAGACACAGAACAATTGATCTTCTGATATGAGCTTAAAATGAAGAAGTGGAATTCTGAAAATCTATATCCAACAATTTAAGCAAAATTAGAAGAAGAAATTGTGCATTTGCAATTTTGCACCACTGGAGATATCTACAATCTGTCTAGTTTACCTAAAATACCAAAGCACATCTCAGCAGTAGTTCCGTTAGTTTCCTTTTAACTGGAAGACAACATATCTTGAAGAACTAACCTAAATAGTCATCCACCCAACTGCACTGTTAACATACCAGCTAGGAAATGTAAAGTGTTCCCAGCCAACTATTTGTGTAAACATCCAATATATTTTAATGGAACAAAGACTTGATGGACATGCAACATTTTCCATCACAACATCAAAAAGATGACACTGACAAGTTGACAGATGAACGTGCTCGGAGAATCAATATTTTTTTTTTTGTCACACACAAAATGATCAATCTTATGATATGAGCTCAAATGAGGAAGTGAAATTTATATAACAAACCCCAACTTGTTTGAGACTAATTGTGCAGTAGTAGTTGTTGTTGTGCAAAATGATCGAACTTCCAAGAATGGTAACTCTGTGTGTGTGTGTGTGTGTGTGTGTATGCATATTTATGGGCAGAGGCTAAAGACATAGAATCACTTTATTTTAGTATAATATTAGCCTGAGATGAATTTAATAGTAATATGATCAGTGAGAATTCATACAGCCCATTTCAACTTGTTTACGACAGAGGCATAGTAATTGTATATTTAGGTAAGAAGCTACCAAATTTATAATCAAAAACATTCAGACAAAAGGTTCTTAAATCAGCAGAACTTAAGAATCAAATAGTTAGAAGACAATTATATCTATGTTCATATTTCAGCTACTTCTCCAACTATAATCTCCTAAGCCACAAATCTGAATATCTATATCCACATTTAACCACTCCATCAACGAGGTCGTCAAAGCAAAATCAGAAGAAGAAATCACGCATTTGAGTTTTTGCACCCCTGGTGATATCTACAATCCGTTCAGTACACCTAAATACTAAAGAGTATCTCAGCAAACAGCATTAGTTCTGTAAGTTTCCTTCCGTTTGAAGAACCAATATGTTTTTGTTTTTGCAGACACAAGACAGTTGATCCTATAATATGAGCTTAAATGAAGAAGTGTAGCCGACCCCAACTTGTTTAAGACTGAGGTATAGTAGTAGTTGCTGTACAAAATGATCGATCTTCGAAGAATGGTGAACTATATATATGCATATCTATGAAATGTTTCCATGTAATCACCACTATATACAATTGAATTATAACTCGCAAGTCACAATTTATATTCTAAACATAGTGCTACAACCACAGCGGACTCATATTTGGCAATGAAAAATAAAGAACAGTACTGATAAGTTGAAATAAAATATGTTTTTAAGTACCACAGCGTTTGCAGTGGTGATTAGTCGACTCAGCTCCACATTTATAACAGAAGTAGCATCCACACCTGCAAATGTTAAACCAAAATGATGCATCAGAATTCTTAGCTAGATTTATCGTAACTACAATAGGTTTTGAGTACAAGCAAACAACAATTCCGTGGCAGCAGAATAGTTAAGGAAAATTGTACAAATCAAGCAGTTTTGTGATAGTAATGACTTATCAAACTGTGAGTCTATAGTTCCCGCTTCATAATACGATTCTTCCTACTAATTTAATACACATCCAACAACAACATAGACAGTGTAATCTGACAAGTGGGGTCTACAGAACGTAGGATGCACGCAAACGGGTGGAAAAGTTGTTTCCGGTAGACCCTCCGCTCAAAAGAAATGTAACTGACGCAAAAGTGTGGGAAGGAAAAGGGTCAACAAAATAGCAAATGTACAAAATAAGTGCAACAACATATATCAATACACATTAGCTAAAAAGAAACTATGCAGATCCCTAAATCAAGCTACTAAAAGTACAACAACATTCAACTATCTACTATCCTTCTTTCCTAATACTCAATCACCATAAAAATAAATATCATTAGGTACTCTGTTCTTTTCAGTCACCAAAATAAAAAATATGCAGCAGAGAACTCATACAATGACATACAAAAAATAAAAAAATAAAAAAAGAGACATAATTTGCATCAAAATGCAAGTAAAGAACTAGTTCTGCCTTAACTTTTGCAACCATCTTAACTTATATATAGCATAAAAGATCATCAATCTACTACAAAAGAGTTAAATCACTTTCTAAAGTTGAAGAGAGCAAAGGAGGGCCTAAACAATTCTTGGAGTTTGGCAGGTATAATCCTAGTGAGACAGATCTGATGTAGTGAAGCATTTAGTATATCTAAATATACAACATACACGATTCACATACTTCCATCAGTCGACATGGCAAATCTGAAAAATTTCTATAGGGGTTGTGTGTACACTAACAAGCAATCAAATTATTAGAAAATTTGTAGTTTACAATCAAGTAAATCATTCTTTTAGCATACGAGAAAAGTTGTCTTTCAAGTGTGTTCTATATATTGGCACTTGAGCTTATAAAGTAGTGTTATTTGCAAGTGTGCTATAAATTGGCATTTGAGGTAATTGTCTCTGGATTTGATGTCTAAACCTATATTTCAATTTCAAAGCCAGTATGTAATCCCTCAAATATCTTCGGTGTAATATTGTCAAGAAGTAAGAGTTTGGCGCCTGTGTTCTGGCTCTAGGGGAGTTTGTAATCCCTCAAAAGCTTGTCTTATTATATAATATTATAATCTGTATTCTGTTTAAGGAGATTAAAACTTCTGTAGTTTTCTACTCCATATGAATATTAGTATTCTGACTTGAAGATATAAAAATTTCGTTGGAATACCAAAGTTCATAAGTATACTGCGATTTGAAGAAATAAAATCTTCATCGTTTAAGTTTGTGATTTAATTGTTATTCTAGTTTTATTAACTAAAACAGTTTGTCGATTTGACAGTGACAAAGAAAGAATGGCAATTGAGACTGAAACTCCCTCTGAGACTGGAACTCCCTCTGCAACTGGAACTCCTTCTGTGAACATTGCACCAGCGGTCACGCCTACAACCCGTGCCGCTGTGCCACCGGCTGAGAAACCTGCGAAGTTCACCGGTGCCAACTTTAAAGGATGGCAGCAGAGAATGTTCTTTTGGCTTACCACCCTTGGTATGCAAAAGCTCACCAGTGAGGACCCTCCCGTGCCTGCCGCCGACATGCCTGACAACCAGAAGTTCATGGTTACTGAGGCTTGGAAACAGGATTATTTTTTGTGCAAAGGCTACATTTTGAGTGCCTTAGAAGATGATTTGTACAACGTCTACAGTGCAGTAGCTACCTCCAAAGAATTATGGAGTGCACTGGAAAAGAAGTACAAAACCGAAGATGCTTGCTTGAAGAAGTTTGTGGTTGCCAAATTCCTAGACTACAAAATGGTGGATGGAAAAACTGTTGGAACCCAAGTTCAAGAGCTTCAACTTATCTTCCATGACCTTATTGTTGAAGGTATGGTAGTGAATGAAGCATTCCAAGTGGCTGCAATGATTGAGAAGTTGTCGCCCTCATGGAAAGATTTCAAGAATTATCTTAAGCACAAGAGGAAGGAAATGAAATTGGAGGATCTTGTGATTCGTCTCAAGATCGAGGAAGATAACAAAACCACTGATAAGAGGTACCGTAAGAGTTCACCGATTGAAGGGGCAAACGTCGTTGAAGATGCTGCTTCGAAAAAGAACAATAAAAGGAAGAGGCATTCTGGAAAGGAGAAGTATCCTAACAAGAAAAAGTTCAAGGGCAACTGTTATAATTGTGGTAAAGCAGGCCATAAAGCTCCCGACTGCCGTGCCCCCAAGAAGGACAAAGAGAAAAACAAGGGTCAGGCAAACATGGTGGAAGATGTTGATGACCTGTGTGCAATGCTGTCTGAGTGCAACCTGGTTGGTAACCCAAAGGAGTGGTGGCTTGATTCTGGCGCCACTCGACATGTGTGTGCCGTTAAGGAAGCATTTACAACCTACACTCCTGCTGGACCCGACGAGGAGCTATACATGGGAAATACTGCAACCTCCAAAGTTGAAGGATATGGAAAGGTTCTGTTGAAGATGACATCCGGCAAAATGCTGACTCTCAACAACGTCATGCATGTTCCATCAATTAGGAAGAACCTAGTTTCAGCTGCACTACTCGTGAAAAATGGGTTTAAGTGCGTGCTGGTTAGTGATAAATTTGTACTTAGTAAGAATGATATGTTTGTAGGAAAGGGCTACCTCACCGAGGGCCTTTTCAAACTTAATGTAATGGTTGTTGCCATTATTAATGGAAAATCTCCTTCTTCTTACTTATTGGAGTCAAATAATTTATGACATGTTCGTTTAAGACATGTCAATTACAAAACCTTGCGGAAAATGATTAATCTTGAAATATTGCCTAAATTTGAGTGTAATATATCTAAATGTCAAATATGTGTTGAATCAAAGTTTGTTAAGCATTCGTATAAGTCCATTCAAAAGAATTCAAATCCTTTAGACTTAATACACACTGACATTTGTGATATAAAGTCAATACCATCTCGCGGTGGGAAAAAGTATTTCATAACTTTTATTGACGATTGCACTCGATATTGTTATGTTTACTTGCTAAACAGTAAGAATGAAGCAATAGAAGCATTTAAGCAATATAAGAATGAAGTCGAAAATCAACTGAATAAAAAGATAAAAATGATTAGAAGTGATAGGGGTGGAGAATACGAATCTCCTTTTGCAGAGATATGTTTAGAATATGGAATCATTCATCAAACCACTGCCCCCTACACACCACAATCCAATGGAGTTGCGGAAAGGGAAAATCGGACTTTGAAAGAAATGATGAATGCTTTACTAATAAGTTCCGGTTTACCGCTGAGCTTGTGGGGGGAAGCTATCCTTACAGCTAACCGAATACTCAACAGAGTGCCCCACAGCAAAACACAATCCATTCCATATGAACTATGGAAAGGAAGAAAACCCAACTTGAAATATTTCAAAGTGTGGGGGTGTTTAGCAAAAGTACAAGTTCCTTTACCTAAAAGGGTAAAAATCGGACCAAAAATTGTGGATTGTGTTTTTATTGGATATGCTACAAACAGCAAAGCTTGTCGGTTTTTGGTTCACAAATCCGACAATCCCGAAATTCATGTTAATACGGTAATTGAATCAGATAATGCTGAATTCTTTGAAAATATTTATCCGTATAAAATTGAATGTGAGTCGTCAAGTGAAAGATCTAAACGACCGCAGGAAGAACCAAAGGAAAGTACACCAACTGAAAAGGATCCAAGGCGTAGCAAACGTCAAAGGACATCTACTTCCTTTGGACCAGATTTTGTGACATTCTTGCTTGAAAATGAGCCTCAAACATTTAAAGCAGCGATGTCTTCTTCTGATTCAGCATTTTGGAAAGAGGCAGTCAATAGTGAGATTCAATCAATCTTAGATAACCACACATGGGAAGTGGTTGATCTTCCTCCTGGAAACAAGCCTTTAGGTTCTAAATGGATTTTTAAAAGGAAAATGAAAGCTGATGGCACTATTGACAAATATAAGGCAAGACTTGTAGTCAAAGGTTATAGACAAAAAGAAGGCCTTGATTATTTTGACACATACTCGCCTGTAACAAGAATAACGTCCATTCGGGTGTTAGTGGCTCTGGCAGCCGTGTATGGTATTGAAATTTACCAAATGGATGTTAAAACAGCTTTCTTAAATGGTGATTTGGAGGAAGAAATTTACATGGAACAACCCGAGGGTTTTGTGGTTCCTGGTAAAGAAAAGAAAGTGTGCAAACTTGTAAAGTCGCTTTATGGACTTAAACAAGCACCCAAACAATGGCATGCTAAATTTGACCAAACCATGTTGGCAAATGGCTTTAAAATCAATGAGTGTGATAAATGTGTTTACATTAAAAACACTCCAGGTCACGAAGTCATTGTTTGTTTGTATGTTGATGACATGCTGATAATGAGCAAAGAAATGGAAGATATAAATGCTACAAAGCACATGCTGGCTAGCAAATTTGAGATGAAAGACTTAGGAGTTGCTGATGTAATCTTAGGAGTCAGAATTCATAGAACTCCACAAGGTATAGCATTATCACAGTCTCACTACATAGAGAAAGTACTTGACAAGTTCAAGTACTTGGATTTCAAGATTGCTAGAACTCCAATTGATGTGAGTTACGCACTTCAAAAGAATGAAGGTGAAAGTAAATCACAAGGGGAATATGCGAGAGTGTTGGGAAGTCTGATGTATATCATGAATTGTACACGACCAGATATAGCATGTGCCATTAGCAAACTGAGTCGGTTTACAAGTAATCCCAATTACACACATTTGATGGCAATGAAACGAGTTTTGGGGTATCTGAAACATACTCAAGACTATGCTTTGCATTATAATAAATATTCCGAAGTGATTGAGGGATATAGTGATGCAAATTGGATCACTGGATCGTCTGAAGTTAAATCCACGAGTGGGTATGTTTTCACAATTGGGAGTGGAGCAGTGTCTTGGAAATCATCCAAACAGACTTGCATCGCCCGTTCCACTATGGAATCTGAATTCATAGCTTTAGACAAGGCCGGTGAAGAAGTTGAATGGCTCCGGAATTTCATAGAAGATATTCCATTCTGGCCCAAACCTTTGGCTCCTATATGTATACATTGTGGCAGTCAAGCAGCAATAGGAAGGGCAGGGAGCGTAATGTATAACGGAAAATCTCGTCACATACGACGAAGACACAATACTGTTAGACAACTCCTCTCTAGTGGCGTTATCACGATTGACTATGTAAAGTCAAGAGATAACGTAGCGGATCCGCTTACAAAAGGCTTATCTAGAGAGGGAGTTAGTAGATCATCAATGGGAATGGGGTTAAGGCCGAGGACAAGTCATCATGGCGGTAACTCTACCTAGCAGACTGGAGATCCCAAGAGCTAGGTTCAAAGAGATCAAACAAAGTTATGACTGACGGTTCAACATTGTCAAACAACTCAACCCATTCTCGGATGAAGACAATGTTCAGAAATAAGGATAAAACTTTATGGCTTGTTAATGAGTTAATAAATCTGGCAGTGTATGACCAGATAATGTGGCTATAAGACCACATGTTTAGAAATCACCTATGTGAGTGTTAAGTGTAAGCCGCTTTAAAAGGGAATGACAGTGAAGGCCCATTCTCTATGCACTCATGAAACCAGGCGGTGTTCATGGCTGAAACGAACACAACCGTGAGAACCATAAATGGTTGAAGGTTGATTGTGTGATTTATGTTGTCTAGGTATACAACAAAGTTAGACGGTTCAAAGATATCAAATCTACCGATTGATCGAGTATATCCGATATAAGTTCACTACGGAAAGTTCAAAGGGAAACCTACTTATCCAGATGCAGTCAATCTTCGCTTGTATATCACACTTGTCCGCACATTCTTTTATATTATGGCCATTCCCCATTCATGTGGGGGATTGTTGGGTTTTTTATATTGGTGAATGGGAAATGATGGGATGAAAAGTGAAGGGAATATAAAAGGTTCCTTGTGCTTTGGTTAAAGCATCAGTCCCACATAGAAAAAGAGAGAAAAAGAGAGGTGTACATATTACATTACACCTTCTCTAGTTGCTAAAAGGGTTGAGGGGGAAAGGACCCCTCGCGCCGTCGTCGCTCGCTCGGCTCGGCTTCGGCTTCGGCTTCGGCTTCAGCTTCGGCTTCGGCTTCGGCTTCGGATTCGGATTTGGATTTGGATTTGGTCAAATGATCTGATTGATTGATAATCTTTTTGGACCAAAATTCTTTTAAATTTTAATTTAATTATTTATTTATTAATTAATTAATTATTTCTGACCCGTTAGTGACCAGGATCCGCGTGTCTGACCCGCGACCCGTTTCTTCCCGGATTAATTTAAATTTCCCTCCTTTTTTAAAAAACGTATATTTTCTAAAAGGTTGCAAACCGTTCTGAAAAGGTGCAAACCTTTTCCCAACCAGTGCGTTAATGGCTATAAATTCCAATTAATATTCAGATTATGCTTTACGAATTCTCTGAAATCCTCTATTCTTCTACTCTTCTTAAAAGTTTTCTTTTCTGTGTGATATACTGCCATTGAGTGGTTCGCCGCTACCAGAATTTGGAGTACTACTATTTTGGTAAGATAATCGTTCTATCCTGGGAGGGGATATTCCATCAACCTCGAGTACTGTGAGGGGAATAATTTCTTTAAGGACACACTTTGAACTAAGTGGGCTCGATTATGTTCTGAATATATTTTTCTAACACTGTTTCTGTTCATTTGTCCAGTTTTTGTAATTTACTGGTTTTAAGTTTTTACAGATTAACTTTATTTAGACTTATACAGATTATTTTAACAACAAAATTGACCCCTCGTTAAGGAGGACAACAAAACCTAAACTGCTTCTAGCTTTGCCGCGGAACCACCAACTCCATTTAATACTAGCGCTTTCTCAATTATGATGTAATCGGGAATTGAAACATTGAAAGAAGGTTTAAGAGGAGTAGGAATAAACCTTTTTAGGTGTTGCTCTACTAAAGTAGTTGGCATAACCTTGTTCCCGTAGCCAATTTTTCTCTTTCTCACTCCTACATTAATTTTTCTACTTCATCCACACTTTTTTATTTTTTTCTGAAGTGTGGAGCAAAAGGGGCACTCGAATTAATTACTCCCTCCATTTTAATTTATGTGAAACTATTTTTTTATTGAACTGTGCAAAAAGAATGACCTCTTTCTATATTTGGAAATAATTCACCTTTATGCAATGATTTATATTCACACAAAATATAAGTCACTCATTTAACACCATAAGTTTAAAAATCTTCTCTACTTTCTTAAATTTCGTGTCCAGTCAAATGTGTTCACATAAATTGAAACGTAGGGAGTAAAAGCAAACAACCGACATTACAAGCAAATAGATTAAGACATCTAAGCTTGGACATCTTTGATCACACAAATTTAACAGGACAAATAGAAAACAACAAAATAGAAAACACAAATTTTGATGAGTTGGACGCCACATGGCATGTCGCCTCGGCTCCCCACCCCATTTTACCCCTCCTCTCCAGTTGTTCTTCAACCGCTAGCTTGAATATAATATAATACAATACAATTTGATAGGTTATGAAACAATTTGTAACTGACCTGCATCGCATTTGAGCGCAACCAGAAGACCTTACAATGTATATCTGACACCTTGGACACCTCTGCCATTCTTGCCCCTTAGCAAGTTGCATAAGCTGTAAATCCTCTTTCTCCCTTTCATCTTTATTCAACTTCTGAAATTCTTCACACAAAATACCCGAATGCCAAGCAACTTTACACTTTGCACAAAACAACCTTCTACATTCGGGACATTCACTTTGAGTCACCACAAAATCACCACCATCACAACTACTATCATCAATCAAAAGGGCAGAACAGTCTTTAAGCGGACAATCAAATTTCTCACAACCTAATATCATTGCCTCACATAACACATCACCCCATCTATCAAAAACTTGTTTAGGCAAAATCGAACGACAATTATATGGTTCTAATTGGCCGTTACACCCTAAAACCGGACATGATTTTTGGTGTAGCACAAACACCCCTATTTTTGGTGGTCCTTTTTTGCCCTTCATCATTTTTGGCGTAGCACAATTTAGATTATGTAAGACATATAGTGTTACACCTCAGAAAAAAAATTGAGTCCATGAAATAATTCTGCGGGCGAACAGTAGTCGCGGATGAACAGTAGACGCGGAGGAACAGTACCGGTGAACAGTAAAAATCAGAGACTAAAAAAATGAAAAAGAATCTGATTTTTTTTCATTTTCTACCCCTCTCTCTCACTCTAAACTCTCTCTAAACCCTCCCAAAACCCTCCTAAAAGCTCTCTAAATCTTTCAAGTTGAACTCCTCCAAATCAAAGCAAGATTTCATCTTAGGGAATTGGAAACTAGTTAGGAAAGGATTATAGTATTTGGTGCTTGATGTGTGGCTGATTATTGAAGCTTGGAGCTAGGATTTTAGTTGAGTTTTCTGGGCAATAAGGTATGTAATATACTCTATTCTTGTTAATTAAGTTATTCATGGGAGAATTCCCTAGTTTAAAGTGAAGGGAATTATGTTATGAAGTCATAGATTAGTTGGTTCATATGGTTGCCTTGAGGGTTGTTTTTTATTGGAACTTTGAGAGATTTCTAGGTGCTTATATTGCTATATGAGGTTGTTGATATTGTTGTTGATGTTGTTGATAAGTTGTTGTTCTTGAATTTGGGAGAATAAAGTGTATAAAGATATTGTATACAAAGCGTATACCGGGCTGTTTTGTGCCGATATTTGGGGCTATTTTATGTAATTTTCGTGGCTGTTTTGTGACAATATTTTGGAGCGGTTTTATGTAATTTTCGTGGTTATTTTGTGACTATATTTTGGAGCTGTTTGGTATAATATTTGTGGCTGTTTTGCGATGATATTTTGGGGACTGTTTTATAGTCGTTATGGATTGTTTTGTGGGCTGGAATATCGGGGGATTGGCTGTAGTTGTTGTTGTTATATTATGGATATACGGAAATAAGGAAGTGTATACAAGCATTGGCATCCGAATGCATGTTGGGCTGTTTTGGGAGTAATCTAAGAATGGATTTAATCCTAGTTTGATATGAAATTGTTGGTATTGTTGTTGTTGGTACTTTGATTGATGTTTGGCTAAGTTGGAATTTCGAGGATTGTTAAGTTTACAGGGGAAATGTTGCCCAATTTTCTCTAGAATTTACGACCCGTTCTTATAGTCGATTAACTAATGTTAATACAAATTCTCCCGTGAAGGTAACGACGTGACATTGGGGGAGAGCAAGTGAACGATAACATAGCTAAACGACAAAGGTATGTGAGGCTAGTCCTTTCTTTCTAATGGCATTAATCCTATAGCATAAGTTTTTTTTTCCTCTTCATGAGTTCTTATTTTCCGAAAAGCTAGAAGCCTAAGTCCATAAATGTCTATATAAGATAAGAGATAAGAGATATGATATGATGATGCCATATTGATAATGATGCTATTTATTTCTTACACTCACCTTATGTACTAATTCCTTCAAGGTGAGGCAGAATGTCAATAATTGCTCCATAATGAAATCGGGGGATCACGACCTTACGCCACCCCGACAGAGTATAGTTGATCTTGAGTCTTATGCATGTACTATGATAAGCATATTATTACAAGTATTTTTTTTATGAGCATGCCATGATCATATTACACCGCGCCTAGTTGGCCGGGCAGTCACCGCCAAGGCGGGCAGCTATACGGATAAACCATGACCTTTTGGCATGGGCAGACACCACTAGTGGGCGGCATGAGATGGTACCCCGGACGCGGGCTAATGTTATTGATTATCACACCGTTCCGATATGGACGGGCAGCTTGCATATTATGCATATATGAAATTATGATGAGTATGAGTAAGACAACATGCATTACTTCTTTTATGATTGTCATTCAGATTTAGATGTTTCATATTGATGTTCACATTATATTAACACTGTCTTTCTTTATTATTTATGCCTCTCATACTCAGTACAATGTTCGTACTGACGTCCGTTTTCTTTGGACGATGTGTTCATGCCCACAGGTAGACAGGGAGGTGAGATTGGTCCAGACCCTTAGTAGCTGTCAGCTGATTGAGAGCACTCCATTATCCGGAGGTGCTTATGATTCTTATTTTGGTATATATGCATATTTTGGGCACGACGGAGTCTTGTGCCGTCTATATGTTTAGTATGTCAGTAGAGGCTCGTAGATATGCAGTGTGGGTCAGATGGTCTCACAAGATGTTATTATTATGTATATATTATTTTGATGGCCGAGAGGCAAATGTATATAAGTATTTATGTTTCTATATAAAATATGATTTTCCTACAATTCGTGTATAAAATTGGTAAAAGGGCATTAAATGAGTAAGATGAGTATTAGAACGAGTGGTGCTCGGTGGCTAGCCCCGGGTACCCGTCACGGCCCCTAGCTGGGTCGTGACATATAGTTTACGTTTAACTTCGACATATATATCATAACATTCCAGGGCTGAGGAAGGAAGGGCTGAGGGGGTTGATCTGAATAGCCTTCGGTAGAAAATTACACAGCTTATACATGATTAAAATTATTTTTTATGTCTATATAGTGGACATTGAATCCCCTTTGGCTTCTTCATGTGTTTATTTTTTTCATAGTTTGAACTCCCTTAGTAAAAATCTTGACTCTGCCACTGATAACATCCACACAAATCATAACTTCGGCATATATATCAACGCTCAACATAATCTGAAAAATACTACAAATCTTATGCCGCTTAACTTAATTCCTACATAATTTATGCTGAGCGAAGCAAAAGTTCAGTTTTTGAAGATAAAAATGTTACAAAAATTTTGCCTTGAAACAATCCTGGATATTTCATTAAATAAGTAGCAGGGGAAAAATTAAAGACCACAGATTTGAGGGGCAAAAATTAAAGACCAGTGAGTTTGAAGAGTGAGTTTGAAACAATCCGCGCAAAAACAATGATGTGTAGGGGTGGCCAAATGGGTCGTTTCGGCTGAAGTTGGGCATGTTGACACCCAATTTTCACCTCATAAACTGCGTATTTTAATTTTTAAATTTTTCGAGTCTAAGGCGGAGTAAGGATTCCCTTAAAAAATTTAAAAAATAAAAATCATGAGAAAATTGCAAAAATTGACGTTTAATTATTATTTTTCATAAAAAATAGCAATTACAAGAAATTACGAGTTATTTACTTTTACAAACGTGATTTGAAAAGAAGATATGTATCCCACCCCGTCTAACTCGAAAAAATTATTAATTAAAAATGACGTATGAATTACAACTCATTTTGACCGCATTTTTTTCATATTTTTAAATATTGCTCAGAAGTATATCAATATTAGACTCATTTTGAAGCTTGTATTTTAAAACGACGTGTTATAATTTTTATTTTGTCAAAATATTATTTTACGAGGGGCAAATTCTGGATAATTCTATCTACCCCACTTACTATTTCATCTATCCCATATTTATTTCTCCCCTCATTTTTCTTGACTTAGGCCCACATGTTTTCCTTTTTCTTGACTTTCTCCCCTTATTTTTTTTTTCACCCGTCCAACTCTCTCTCTTTTCAAACTACTTCCTTTTATTTTTTTCAACTCTCTCTCTTCTTTTTAAACTCACTTTTTTTTCTTGTCAATTATCTCTCCTGATTTTCAACTTTTCTTTCCTATTTAATCTAACCTTACATCAAACACCAAACTTTTAATCTGATCAAAAGCAGTCGCACACCCCATTTCTTTTTCCTATTGTACACGAGATTCCAAACCTCTTTCTCAGCCTTTTATGAAAGCTGTCTCTCCATTTTGGTGTAAATATTTTAAAATCCTCCCTCTTTCCTATTTAATTCTCTCACCCCTCAGTCAAAACATCAAAAAAGTCCTGCCTCTTCACGTGAAGAGTAATATTCTTTCAGAAAACTTTTGACTTGAGAGAATACGTCGTCTCTTTCTTAGCCTCTCTCCATTTTTCTCCACACGCGTCATCACCTCCATCTACTATGGCAGAGCTTTGTCCCTTCAACTTTGGCTAACTGTTCCTCAATTCAAACGACTCTTTTGACTGTTTTAATTTTGAATTCCCTCTTGGAAGCCCTAGCTTCCTGCTATAAATACTCCTCTTTGGAGTCCGAAAAAGGGGGGAACTCAGCAGCCTCTATATCACTATAACTCTACTGGTCATACACATCCTTGCTCTCTATTTACTTACAATTTCTCACTCGATTTATTCCACAAGAAATACGAAAACTTTGGTTCCCTAGAACCCTCAACACTTTCATTCGAACTTACTCGGCTCAAGGTTAGGATATGTTCATAACGAGAGAGTAGATTTGAGGCCTTGACATCCTAGTTCGCTGCACCCACAAAAGGTAATATTCGACTCTATTTTGTTTCTTCTCTTTTGTTTTTAAAAGAGTTCCACGTTTACTTAAAGAAGTCATGACTTAGGTTCATTCTATGTTCACACTGATATATTTATGTGATAGGTGTGTTGACACCCAATTTTGTCCCGCTTTCCTCCAACATATCTATTTACGCTTTTAATATTTTGGGCAATTTAAAAAATAATTATTTATAACAACGTTTCATTACCCTATTGTAGTCATTAGCTATTGTTATTTTTATCATTATCGTTACTACCTCATTATTATCATTATTATTATTATTATTATTATTATTATTATTATTATTATTATTATTATTATTATTATTATTTTGGTTACCAGTATTATTATAATTCACATTTTTGTCATTTCAGCATTTTTATCAGCCTATGCACACGCATCGCATTTATCTTCGCATAATTAAATAATAGCGTTTATTTACTGTTGACTTTCAAAATATTATTGCACGGCTATTACGACGTAATATACTTTTATTTTCATCCGAGCGGTAATAAATACATACTTTTATATTAAATAATATTTAGAAGCCCAAAATTATTTCTTCCATTCAGCCCACATTTTAATTCATCTAACCCAAATCCAACCCCAATCAACTTATAATTATTTTTGGACCAGGCCAGCAATGCCCAGCCCATGTTTTTAATTCATTAACCCATTTTAAATCGACCAGCCCAATCCACTACTCGAAATGCCCACGACCCTTCATCTGACCCAGCCCACTAAAGCCTTAAATCCCCAACTTTTTTTTTGTTTCCTTTGTGAAGAACGAACAGCAGCCAAACGAACCCTAACGCCGCACTTCCCCGCCTTCTTCCTCTCTCTCCTTTCTCTTCTCTCACGCTTTAACACCAAATATGGCAAGATCACAGTCGACTTTCACCTTCCCCAGACCGTGCATGGTCTATTTGGGGAAGGGAAATTAATGCTCGATACCCCCCCCCCCCCCCCCGGTCCCGTTCAGAGTCAATCTTTGAAAGGGGTTAAAGTTTGTTTGCTTCCTTTTTCTCTTCGTTTTTGCCTCTGAAACGTATTCATGATTTTTGTTCGTTCATGAACCCATCATTTTCTTATCAGTCTCTTTTTTATCTTTCGGGTACGAAGCTTTAATGAGCTTTGTCCATTTCTCTGATTCGTTGTCATCCGAACGTTGTTGAGCCTAAAAAAAATCCCGCCTAATTTTCAATTTCTAAACCCCAGCAAACCCTAACCTAAATCCTATAAATAGTCGCTAGTTGAGTCGTTCAAGAAAAAGTTTTTCGGCCGCCAGAACTCCGAAAAATAAAAGAGTTCTTTTTGGTCACGGAAATTCCCTAAAAGACATAAGTTTTCAGCCAACCGAAATCCCTTAAGCAATATTAGTTCATCAGTTTTATATTTCTGAAGATCGAGTCAAAAATACTAAGTCATTTTTTTTTTTGGTTTTCGTTGTCTTGGCATTGCTTGGAATCCGAGCATCGCAAGCTCGGATTGGGTAGTCTTCGAGGTGAATTGGAAACCCCGCACCCTGTTCGCTGCACCCGAAGAAGGTAAACCCCTTTCCTTAGCTATTTCTCTTTGTTTAAATTGTTGTTTATACTGTTTATGCTATGTGTTTAATCCTGTGTTAGTAGTAAGCTTGATTAGGGTAGTTATGTTGTTTGTTAGTTTAAACTAGGATTGTACACGTTAAAGTTAGTTAGGTTTAGTCGTATTTGTATCATTTGCAAAGTTTAATCATGTTTAAGAGCATCTAATTCCTGCTTATTTGTTAGCTGGGGTCCTGTTTAGCCGAGATTCAGTATGTTGAGTAGTCTGTTCGATCGATGGTATGCCTACTTCAGCTTCTGTTTAGCATGTTCTTAGTTTAAATCATGTTTAGCTACACCTCTCTATTAGGCGCTTAATGATTCAATCCCTATTATGTTGAGAATATGGTGTTAGTAGTAATACCTCCCCTGTTAGACTCCATGTGTGTTTTAATCCACTAGTAATGACTGTTGCTGCGTGTTTGAGGTTTAATACTAGGTATGGTATGCACATGATTGATAACTCACATAGGTTGGATTTTATGTTGCTAAAGGAAAATGGAGACAGCTCCATGATAGTTCAAGTAAAAAGGGAATAGACTATTATAGGTGTAACCTTGTGTTTGTATACAACTGTATGTTTCCAGAATCACTTTGTTAGCCTGAACTAGAATCTGACTAAGTTGTGTCAAGGTGATTATGTGTTGTCTTAGGCTTCAATAATTCTTAAACATCATGGAAGCTGGATAACCTGCAGCTATAACTATATATATGTGTGATATAAATTGATGAAACAGAACTCTTTTGTTTAAATTTGGTGCACTGTGATAACGTCCAAATACACTCCTCAAAGAGAAAGTGTACACGGTCCTATGCAATATATTTACCCAACTATGAGTCGGGGTCGATCCCACAGGGAACAATATGCTAGGCGATTAAGAAAGTAAGGAACTTTCACCAACTACGCTAAAGCCAAACCATGGATAATATTTTGGTATTTTGTGAGAAAATTATAACTAATGCGGAAAATGTAAACTAACCTAGAAAGAAAGTAAAATGATCAATGGCCACAAGCATGGATAATAGGATATTACACTCAAGTAACGATCCAACGTATTTTACGATTTTACAACTAAGAGCGGATTTGTGTTGATAGATAATGATATCTAAAATCTCATTGAAAGTCTTCCAACCAAATCAATGAATTTCACTCTAAGCTTTTCCAAGCCTTAGAGTGTGATATTAGGTACAATCAATTTAACCTCAAGTAACTATCCTCTTCCGAGCTCAAGTTATTAGATGAGTTTAATGACCCAAATTCTTGTTAATTAATCTTTCTCAACCTAGATTTCCTCTTCCAAGCTCAATCTAAGTAAATGGGTGAGTCCTAGGGTTAGCTAATCCCTTTGGAAACATTCAAGAACGAGATTAATTAAATCAACAAAGACCCACTTCAATAGCAATAAGAATCATTCAATACATAAGCATAACAAGAGTTTCAAACCAAACTTTAATCAAGAATACTTTCATAAACAAGATTCAAGTTATGGAATAGAAAGCTACACACTTAGATATACAATACAAAGCAAGGAATTGAAGAAATGAATTAAACGTTTAAGAAATACTCAACCAAATCTTCAAATCTTTAACCCCAAAGTGTGGTGTAAAAACTAGTCTCTAAACTTGAAGAAAAACTGCCAAAGATAAATATTACAAACCCTAAAAGAGTATTTATATCATTCCAAAAAACGGGAACAAAATCTGGACCAAAATACCCTCTTGCACAACATGCTGCACCACATGCTATTCGCATGTTCAACATGCTAATTGCATGTGGTGCCAAAACCGTAGCATGTGGTGACATTTTCTCTGTCACCACATGCTGCTCGCATGTGCGACATGCTGCGCCATATGCTGCACTCTGCGAGTAGCATATGGTGCAATTTACACTGGCAGCAGATGCTGCTAGCATGTTCAACATGCTGCACCACATGCTATTAGCATGTGGTGCCAGAAACGTTGATTTGTTCTATTTTTGCTCTATTTTGGTCCGTTTTGCTCCGTTATGCTCTCCGGGCATCTTTTCCTACAAAACAACATAAAAACACAAAAAGTAGCAACAAAAGTGCTTAAGGAGTCACAAAAGCTTAAGGAATTAGCGTCGAATATCGCGTAATTTCACGACTCATCAACACCCCCCAACTTAAATTCTTTGCTTGTCCTCAAGCAAACTAAAACAAAAATCTCAATGAGGATCCATTTTAAGCACAAAAACATGACTTTGGTTGGTACCAATAATTAGGCTACAAACATGTGAAGCTTCAACGAAATAACTCCCTCGTTTCAAAATACAATTTCAAGAATGCATTAGAGATTTAAAACAATCAAGCAACGACACTCAAGCCTCAATAAGTGACTCAAAACTACTAGCTTACTAGTTATGCTCAGTTGACTCAACTTTGAATTTTTCAACATCACCAATCTATCGTAATCCATATGCCCTCACAAGAAAGAAAGTCCCAAAATCACTATATTCACAACAACAACACAAGGGACAAATACACAAAGTCACTCACACTCAACAAAGAAATTCTAGTGCTTACAAATATCACACCATAAGCTTGCCCTTATTTTCAATCATCACTAACTCAAGAACATTCGGTTGGAGATCACATAGGGACTTTTTAAGCTTGTAATGTAGGCTTAGGGAAGGGTATAAGTATTTGGGATATAAGTTACTACGCCCTCCTTGAACACTACACATACTTTTTGTCCACTTTTCTCTTCATTTCAAAACATCACTCCTTCCTTTGCATACTAGTTTCCCCAATTATTCAATTTTATTTATTTATTTATTTTATTTTATTTTTGCACAAAAAGTTTGCAACTTAGGCTTTTGGCCTCAAATTCACAATTTCATGTTCAAGGAGGGAAAGGTTCAAAAAAGAGACTTTTCATCAAAAAAGGGTAAAGGCTTGTAATGTGGCAATCAAAGAAAAGGTCATGCGCTCAATTGGGGTTACTAGCGATATTGTTTATGCAATGGTAGGCTAGAAAGGCTAAAGAGGTTTTTTCACAAAGATAGCCCAAGGTCATCTCTCCAACCAACATAATCAAAATTAGCATTGAACGACTAACCGAGCAAGTTCTAGATGATAAAAGTAAACACAAGATTTATTCAACAAACACTCACACACATGGCATATGAACTAGTCAAGATGGATCAATTTCACTTCTCAAGCAAGAACAACTAGTGCAATATCTCATAATCCAAAGTCAACACACTAGTAGGTAAAGAGTCACAAAATGAGCCAAAAAGTTGTCACAAAGATCATTCTTTCCTATGCACCTTGCTTTTTAACTTTCACAACAATTTGGAGAGGTATTCACATTTCAATTTCACATGCAAGAGACTAACTCTATTAGTACCAAACAAGCCAAGAGTTTTCACATTTTTCCTCAAAGGAGAACCTACACCTAAACTTACAAGACTAATGAAAGAAAATAAAATAATAAGAGTGACTAATCCACAACATGTCAAAAGAATAAAATTTTCAGAAATTTAGAACAAGTTTCAAAATATAATGCGCTACCACGTGCCACCCCCAACTATAAACATTGCAGTATCCTCGCTGCACATAATCAAAACAAAACATAAAAATAGAAAAGGAAAAAAAAAAAAATTTTTTACTCGCTGTCATCACATGCGATTCGCATGTATGACATGCGAGTCGCATGTGATGTCACCCGTAAAAAAAAAAAAAAAAAAATTTAAACTCTCTGTCACCACATGCGACGCGACACGCGATTCGCATGTATGACATGCGAATCGCATGTTATGACACCAGAAAATATTTTTTTGCAGCTTTTACTGGTTTTGGGGGTTGTCCGGGTATCCGATATGCTCAAAATAACTCCAAAAATTCTGAAACTTTGCAGATTAGTCAAAAACCATAAACTAAACTATTCTAAAAAATAAAATTTCAAAAACGATTTAAAACTTTTAAAACGATGGGTTACCTCCCACCAAGCGCTTGATTTAACGTCGCGGCACGACGGTTACCTTTACCACTTTTCCTTCCATTTGGAAGATATGAATTTGCGCCCCAACTTTGAATCAAGATCATGATGACGCTCATGGGGCGGTGGTAGAAAAACAAGGAGGCCAACTCTCGGGTGTCGCATTTTGCACTTCTTGGCCCTTAAGTGAGGCATGCCATTTTGTCTTCTTGGCATAGCAAACTTCAAAATAAAAACGCTTTCTTCTTCATCTCCAAAATTCTCCATTGGCTCGGTTAGTTCAACTTTCATATCATCAACCAAGCACAATGTTGAAAAATGGTTGGAATGTGGTCTAAGGCTCTCCATTTTCAAATTCGCTCCATTTTTGCCATCCTCACCCTCAAATGAACTAGAGTCCTCAAAAATTATTTTGTGAACCTTTTTATTCAACTCTAGTATCATTTCTTCAATCTCGGCATCTTGCATTATTTTTGGATTGGTCGGTTGGCAATTCATCATTAGCTCTTGAAAATCAATGTTGACCACTTTTTCATTGGAAACTAACTTAAAACTACTATCCATGACTATTTGATGTTGAGTATTGCATACCTCAACTTTTGCATTCAATTCGGCTTTCAAGTCACGGATAGCAATTTCAAGTTCCTTCAACTCTTGACTTTGCTCAACATGGATTTTTAAAAATTCTTCCATCATCCTTGAAATGCCTTCACGATGATCTCATAGGCTCCAAGTTGTTGAGCTTGAGTCATAAGCTAATCTTGGCTCACAACTTCCACTTTGTCAAGACTTTCTTCAAGTTGAGGGTCATTCAAAGCTTGTAAAAATCCACCCTTGGAGAAATTCATGTTTTGGCCACTTTCTTGTCTACTTTCAACATCCTCAAGTTGTTGAGCATTATGAATCTGAGCCAATAATTTCATTTGATCCTCCAAGGTGTGAATAGCTTTGTCATTGCAATTAATTGCTTGCCTCAAGTCATCAAGTGGTTGCCTCAAGTCCTTAACCGCTAAGTCCTGTTTTTCAAATTTTTCAAGGATGGTCTCTAACATGAGCATTATCCTCTCATTTTGAGCATTTGAGGCTTCTTCCATTTCCATATCCCTACTATCATCAAAATCAAAACTAGAATAGTCATAGTGGGGGTTCGGGGAAGGGAAGGACAAATAATCACAATTATCCCAATGACCATTTTGACCACCACACCTATCACATATACTCCACTCATAGGTTTGGGATTGTGCGCACAATCCGCCCCCGGGAGAATTCAAACAATTTTGCCATGAGTGTGGTCCTCCACAATAAAGACAAGGGTCATCAAAGTATGCATAACTACCATCCGACCAATTTTCATTATATGATGCCATTCTCTTTTTTTTTTTTATATAAAACAAAAACTGGACAGTTTTGCAAAAACTGGACGGTTTTGCAGAAGCAAAAACTGGTCAGTTCTGCAAAAACTGGACAGTTCTGCAGAAGCAAAAACTGGACAGTTCTGCAGAAACTGTGCAGTTTAGCACAAACTGGTTTTTTTTTATTTATTTATATAATAAAGCAAAGAAAGTTTGGACCAAAGCAAGCAAGCTTAAATCCCAAACTAACTCAAATACGCCAAATTGTTCCCCGACAACGGCGTCATTTTTTATAACGTCCAAATACACTCCTCAAAGAGAAAGTGTACACGGTCGTATGCAATATATTTACCCAACTATGAGTCGGGGTCGATCCCACAGGGAACAATATGCTAGGCGATTAAGAAAGTAAGGAACTTTCACCAACTACGCTAAAGCCAAACCATGGATAATATTTTGGTATTTTGTGAGAAAATTATAACTAATGCGGAAAATGTAAACTAACCTAGAAAGCAAGTAAAATGATCAATGGCCACAAGCATGGATAATAGGATATTACACTCAAGTAACGATCCAACGTATTTTACGATTTTACAACTAAGAGCGAATTTGTGTTGATAGATAATGATATCTAAAATCTCATTGAAAGTCTTCCAACCAAATCAATGAATTTCACTCTAAGCTTTTCCAAGCCTTAGAGTGTGATATTAGGTACAATCAATTTAACCTCAAGTAACTATCCTCTTCCGAGCTCAAGTTATTAGATGAGTTTAATGACCCAAATTCTTGTTAATTAATCTTTCTCAACCTAGATTTCCTCTTCCAAGCTCAATCTAAGTAAATGGGTGAGTCCTAGGGTTAGCTAATCCCTTTGGAAACATTCAAGAACGAGATTAATTAAATCAACAAAGACCCACTTCAATAGCAATAAGAATCATTCAATACATAAGCATAACAAGAGTTTCAAACCAAACTTTAATCAAGAATACTTTCATAAACAAGATTCAAGTTATGGAATAGAAAGCTACACACTTAGATATACAATACAATGCAAGGAATTGAAGAAATGAATTAAACGTTTAAGAAATACTCAACCAAATCTTCAAATCTTTAACCCCAAAGTGTGGTGTAAAAACTAGTCTCTAAACTTGAAGAAAAACTGCCAAAGATAAATATTACAAACCCTAAAAGAGTATTTATATCATTCCAAAAAACGGGAACAAAATCTGGACCAAAATACCCTCTTGCACAACATGCTGCACCACATGCTATTCGCATGTTCAACATGCTAATCGCATGTGGTGCCAAAACCGTAGCATGTGGTGACATTTTCTCTGTCACCACATGCTGTTCGCATGTGCGACATGCTGCGCCATATGCTGCACTCTGCGAGTAGCATATGGTGCCATTTTCACTGGCAGCAGATGCTGCTAGCATGTTCAACATGCTGCACCACATGCTATTAGCATGTGGTTCCAGAAACGTTGAATTGTTCTATTTTTGCTCTATTTTGGTCCGTTTTGCTCTGTTATGCTCTCCGGGCATCTTTTCCTACAAAACAACATAAAAACACAAAAAGTAACAACAAAAGTGCTTAAAGAGTCACAAAAGCTTAAGGAATTAGCGTCGAATATCGCGTAATTTCACGACTCATCACACTGCCTAAGGAAGATGATTGTCCAAGTTAGTTCCTTCATTGTTTTCTTTCCCAAATAACAAGTCTTTTCCCAAACATGAAGCAGTTCAGTTTTCTTTCTGAGTTTGAATTTGGATAAATTGGTTTTCTTCTATTCTCTTGAGACTTTTTCTAGTTGAAATCTGAGTTCTGAAAATAGTTGATATCTATTCTTAAGATAACCTGACCAAATGTGTACATTTGTTTCTTTCCTTTCTTTATGTTAATCCTAATGTTTCTTTCTTTTGCGGATAATGTCCTTGAGATTCAAACTTTGCTTCGTTGGAGTCTTTAAACTGTTTTACTGCCTTAACTTGGACATACCAATGTCCCCAATTAAATGGCTGTCGTACGCTGATATTATTTGAACCCAAATGTGTCAGCTAATTACGTAAATTACTAAAGAAGGGTTGATTGTATGAATTCCTATATTTGTCTTTGTCTATTACCATTGGTGCCTCATCTGATATCCAGTAGTTCTGGGCAGTGTATACATTGAATATAAGTTTGTAGAATGAGATTTCTCTCAAAGCTACTCTCTCTCTGTTCGACCATCTAAGTATACAAATAAAATGACTTAATTAAATGTGCAGTTAGTGGGATTGATAGTGGAACAACAGTACTGATGAAAGTTTGCTATGTGTGTTTTTGTCTGAGAGGACCATGTTTTGTAAAAATTGTCCTGATTTGGTTCATGTTGCTTCCATATTGATGACACGAAATGCTTTGTATCTTATTCGTTTGCCTTTGCAAGTGATTAAACTGAAGTACTGATTTGAGTATTATCATAGACTATGAAAACTGGCAGTTAGTTCAATACCTTGAGGTTGTTATTGATTAAAACATGAGATATACTTAAAATATACACAGAATATATACAATCTACTGATCTATTTTGAACTTATATTCTACATGTTTAACCTTACTCATTGATTAGATACTAATCCTTATCTTTCTTTTTATGCATGACCATTGCATACGAGTCCGAGGGACTCGTTCTTCTTCCTTACTTTGGTGTTGGGCTGAAAGCCCAACATAATCTTGCTCGAGTCATCTCTGTCCAGCCCTCCGCAGCAAAATAAAAAGGGTTTCTGGGCTAAGCCCAACAGCAGCAGATCAGCAGTCCCAAAACAGGCTGGCCCATTTGATATTATTTGCCCTTTCATTTTATTTTGTGCATATTAATTTGTATTATGCAACTAACTTTTTGTTTGTTTTGTTTTCTTAGTTTAGATAAATCCTGATGAATTAGTAGGTTTAGTTTAGAAATGGGTAGTTAGTTTAAGGAAGACTAACAATTAATTCCATAAGTTCATTATCTTCTTTTCATGTTTAAACTATTTATAATGTCTAATATTTATTTTATTTGGAATAATTGATTTGCAAAATAGCATGACTATATATTTTGAGTAAAGGGAATCATATTTTATTCTCACTATCTTAAATATTTCAACACGTCACTAATATATAAATAGTAACTTAAGTATATTTTATAAACAACGTTTTCAAGATTCATCCAATTATACATTTTTTTTAGCCGAGCATAGTTAAATAAAGTAAGCATATCTAACCAATTGAAATTTAAAGCCTCATTTACATTATTTTAAATCTTTTGCATTCTATTTATAAAATAAGTCTAGATTTTCTACATCACTATACTCATATAATGTGATTTTATTCCAAGTTTAAATTGGCTAGGTCTTCTCTTAAAAGCTTCTATTTATATGCAAATCGTATATTTTGCAAGTCCCACTTTTAAAAATAACATTATTATTTAAAATTTAGCAATATTTATAGTTTATTTTAAATAGCATTTTAAGTCTCTTTTTGCGAAAATTATCCTACAAGTCTTGTTTTTAAATAGCATTTTTATTTAAAGTCTTAGCGCATATTTTTAAATCTTATTTTTAAGCAGCGTTATTGTATTTTCCCATAAAATCTTAGTAATATTAGAAGCCATTTTCTTAAAATTTAAGCACTACATTTAACCTTAGTTAATTAACCTAAATTTGGCCGGATAACCGTAGTTAACGGATTCTAAAGGGTGCCTAACCCCTTCCCTTTAGGATAATTAGAACCCTTACCTAGAATTAAAGTTAAGCAGACCATTAACGGGGTTTAGTTAGCTTTACCTTAGTTAATAATTAGGTGCTCTAATTCACCTTAAAATCAATTAGGTGGTGACTCCTTCAAATAAAGCAAAATAGGAATCTCCAATATGTTGTACTCTAATTTAACCCGTTTTAAATGGGGTATAACAAGGTGTATTCTATATTCAACTGATACATTTATGTGATATTAAGAGTCATCCTGTTTATTTTTTCTTCTTCTTCTTTGTTCTTGTTGTTTGTTAAGTTGTAGTTGGAATGTACATCTGAACATGTATTATTACTGCCCGTTTCCCATGAAATTATGTGTTTATTAAATACTAGAAATTCGGTTTCCATATTCGTTTAGATAAAAGTTGAGTATGTATTGTTCTTCCTTAAGTACATGACCCCGTTTTAGTAAAATAAATGACTCTGTGACTAAGATTATTCTGCTCTAAAAATCACGTTTGTGATGTTTGTTATGTGCATATAACACAGTACTTGTTTGCTGGTTTGGTTCTGCCTCTTGTGCTAAAAAATTGTTCAGCTCATTGTAGAAATTATATATAGGTTACTGTTATTGTTTGTATTTCTTATGTATGAAAAATGCTCTGTCATACTTTCATTCCAAGTTTAAATGCATTCCCTTGCTAGTTTAATCAGTGCATAAAGCGTTGCATATGTGATTTGCCCGTTAATGTTAAACCTGGGATGGGATTTGCCACTGCTATGTGTATTTCATCCCGCTACAATGTTAATATTTTTTTTACCCAGCTAATTTTTATTTCCCCTTCTTTTACATGTACACTTCGGAGCAAAAATGGAATCTTCATAAAGACTCTCACTGCCCGAGCAGTCTCATTTTGAGACTATGCCGCCCTAGATTCGGGACCAACATACAATCCTCACTCATTCCTCGCATCTGAACAGAAAATGATGAGGGGCGAGATTAGAACATTCTGTCATAGTCCTCTTTTGTTGCTTACCACACAAACATTATCCTTGCCTGTTCTGTGTTCATTATGAATGTTTTGTTTGTCATTGGTAGTTTTTGTTTTAAGAAAAGAGCTTGAAGTATTTGTCTTCTGTTTGACCACTTGGAAAATCACTAGTAAAAAAAATCTCTTAACCTTAACGTAATTCAGAAATAAACCAATTCCATCTTTTTTTTTAGTTCTAAAGAAGCTTTATTTGAACACCTGTAGGGCATTTTGAAACTAATCCCCTTCTACGTTAAAAAAAATAATTTTGGCAGAAAGCAACTTTGGTTTTCTTTATTCACTTTTTAACCATGTTTTTTTAATACATAGTTATAAATTACTTTCCTATCATATGATATATTCATATTTTGCACTTGACACATAGTCTTTTTAATTAACTTTAAGTCCGGTCGGTTAACAATTTTTAATGGATCTTAAAGGATGCTTAATACCTTCCCTTTAGATTAATTGAACCCTTGCTTAGAATCTTTTGATTTCGTAGATTTTAAAACGAAGTAACTTTAGACAATGACTTAATTAATTTTAGGTGTCCTAATTCACCATAATAATTAGGTGGCGACTCCTTTACTTTAATTAACCTCGAAATTACCGAAATGTTGTAAATCATTTGACCTCGGTTAAAATGGGGTATAACAGGGCGGGTCAAGATATGTTGAACTAATAGATGGGTCAATGTCCAACCCTGCCCCAAAGATTATTTAGGCTAAGATGAGTTGGGTCAAGATAGGCTAAATGATGCGTCATAATCCAACCCGTTCAAATTAACCCACTTTTTAAACTTTTTGAAAAACTAAAAGTATCAATATTCTTTGATTGCAAATCTAACCGCACTCATTTTTTTCTAAACGGTGTTTTTAAAAAATCAAGTCTAAATACTTCTTATACATAAGAAATCTCAATCAATGCTTTCACTCCAACTAATAAAAACAAGGGCGACTTACAAAAATGACTACATTTTGGGTTTTTTTTAGGCATAGCTACACTTTTGCCAATTACGTTTCGTAGCTACAGTAGATTGTATTCACACGCTATAGTAAATTGTATTCAAAATTCGGCGCGCTACAGTAGATTGTATTCAAAATTTGGCTGAGTCAGATTTCGCTGTATTCAAGTCAGATTTATTCAACTAAGTTGTATTCAAGTCAAATGTATTCAACTAAGTTGTATTCAAGTCAAATATATTCAACTCAACTGTATTCATTTGTAGCCACTTTTACACCGCATTCACTTTATTATATTTAAAATCGGTTGTATACAAAAAATATCCTTCAAAATACAAGCAAAATATATATAAAGAAACACTGTATTTTACACTAAATTAACGATAGACTCAAAATACTAAATAAAAGAAATAAAATACACCCCCAAACATTGAATTTTGCACTAAAAATTTAACGAATACACTCAAATATTGAATGCAAGAAAGAAAATACACCCAAACACTGGATTATACGCGAAAAAATTAACGACTACACTCAAATGTACACCTCCATCTCAGATACAAGACAATGAAATACAGTCTGATTTGAAATATATATATAAAAAATATAAAAATAAAATAAAAAAAGCTCAGATCTGAGCCAGTACGCCGGAAAACGATCGGATCTGGAGAGCGCCGGCGGTCGTGACAGTAGCAGATCTGAAGTTTTTAGGTAAATATTAGAATTAGAGCCCACAGCAGAGAACTGAAAATTCACCCTCGTTCAACTCCGAGAAGAGTTAATGACGATAATGGCATCATCGACTGCTTGAGCTTCATCCATTAGTAATGCTCAACATATTAGATCACTACACACGTGTTAGTGGCTACGATGCTCATCAGTACCAAAACTTCCATAGCCACGGTGGCGATGGCTATGGAAGAGGTGGTGGTGGATACGACGACGGTGGTGGAGGAGGCAGTGGTTGTATTAAGTGTGGTGAGAGAGTTGAGGGAGAAAGAGAGTGTGTTAAGGGAAAACATTGATACAATGGAATTAGGGGGATGGGTTTTGAATTAGTTACTTGTTTAATTGACATATAAAATTTAGCTATGAGATGTAATTTGGGCAATGTATAGCTACTAAATATAAATAAAGTCTAATGTTCTCTATACCATGTAGATTTCCCAAAAAACATTTACTTTAACTATTTCATCATAAGTTATCCCAATACAAAAATTCTCTTTGAAATTATTTTAATGTACCTTGTGATAAACAAAACAAAAAAAAATTAAAATTAAATTTTTTTAAAAATTTAGAATTAAAAATTTGAAAGTTAAAATTAAGAAACGAAATATTTAGTTGATGCTATTAGTATTAAATGAAATATTGTGAAAAATTTGCGTGAAAAGCTTCTTTTAACGCGAAATTTCTGTCGACTAGACCTTACTTTTCTTAGAATACTTAATTAATGAGTTGCAAGGACGGACTCTTATGTCATCAAACAGAGACTAAAGCAATTGTTTGACTCAAATTTGGTGTTAAAGAGATCAACGTGACTTATTATATTCCTAGATAGTCCAATTTATGTGTTAACGTTATTATTAGGGGGGTCAAAAAGCGAAATTTTAGTTAATACCGAGATTACTTGCACCACAATCGAGATTAATCAAATATAGAATAAAATAATCTCACAATTTATTCCTAGATTATAACTCTTATTATGCTAACCAAACTACCCCTTAAACTATTGGTCGTCTCCTTCTGCTCCTATTCAAGATTCAGTTATGGACCAATAATTTTCACATTATACTATTTGATAAATTTTCCCTTCTATGCAAATATTCTCAAAAGCTTAAGTCAAGATAAGGGTGTCAAGTGGGCCGGGCCGGGCCATTTAAATGTGGGCCACAAGGGGCTGGGTCGGGGCCGGGCCGGGCCGTAAGTTAAGTGGGTCGGGCTGGGGGCCGGGCTTGGAGAGGGAAAGGGTGTCCGGCCCAACCCACCTCGGATAGGGGCTACACGTCGAGCTAACCGGGCCCGTTAGTGGGCCGGGCTGTTTTAGTTAGTGGGCCGGGCCAAGTTTTAGTTAGTGGGCCGAGCCGGATTTTAATTATTTTAAAAAAAAATTCTAATGCTAAAATTTATTAAGTTTAATACTTTAAAATCTAGTTGTTGTCAACTTTATTTTAACCTTCAAGTTCCTTAAATTATACTTTGGCCCTATTTTCAAACTATAAATACCATTCATTCTTCTCCATATTATCTCACAATTACCTACTCTCCTCTTTCTCTAAATTTCCTACTCATCTAAATGGGAACTAAATGGGAACAATGCACATGAGTTTTGATACTAAACCAAAGTTCTTAATTTAATTATCTCATCTGATCCTAAGTCCTAATGTCATGTGCAGATTGTCACGTCTCCATCATCGGTGGAGACATTTCAATATGCTAAAAAATATTAAATTATTATTATATATAAAATATTTGAAACTAATAAGATTATATTAATATATTATTATATATATAACTAATAGTTTATATTATTATATAGTATACTGTATAACCTATTGAAATATTTTTGAACTTGTGTAAGCCAACAGCAAGATAGTAACTTAAAAGGGGTATTTGATTTATTTCACGCATCAGCAATTTCAGAGGCTTGTCATTTCACTGATTTTGTCAGCCTATTATAATGTCTTGTTGCTTTTGGGCACTGATCAATGTTTGTACCTCCTTGCAGAAATTTATCTTGGAGTTGCTACTTGTGTAGGATTAGTTTTACACAATTACATTTATAGTTCTATTTTGACTGCGTACAGATTATTATTCTTGTAAATAAAATTATAAATAAAATTATAACACAAATTTGAAAAGAAATTCAAAGGCTCAGTGAGCCTTTAGTTTTATTAATCGATAATTGCAATTTTGAAGAGAGCTAATTAGTTTTCATTTAGTAGCAATTAAATATTAACGAATCTGATTCCTCTTCATTTTTATTGTCTCCATTTTTCTCAAGTTCTTACTTGAATAAGAGACACATTACATGAGTTAAAATTAATGGTTAAGTTTTAATTAACTAAAGTAAGATTCTAACTATGGTTTGAATAATTAATAAATATTTCATATATTTGCTTCCAAAATTTTAAGAATCCCACAATTATAGCTACAACTATTTTATTGGGATACAATGTTTTTAAAATACTTATTATTAGTAATAAATGTAATACTTTTTTTTTTTTAATTTGAAGTGGGCCGGGCTGGGCCGGGCCGGTGCCCCGGTGGGCCATCACCCGGGCTGATGGTGGGCCGGGCTGGTGGGCTGTCCACCTTGTCCGGCCCAGCCCCCTAATAAAACCCACCTAGCCCAGCCCCTTACACCTATTAGTGGGCTTGGGCGGGGCCGGTGGTGGGCCGAGTTCGGGCTGGCCCGACCCACTTGACACCCTTAAGTCAAGAAGGTACGAACGAAGTGACAGGTCCTTTTAAAAGATAGGAAGCGACTTTCTTGTGGTGATAATTGAAATATTGATTATATCCAAACATCTAATTAGGGAAGGGCGACGTCCATGAAGCTCTGGTGGAAAGGGAAGGTCTGTCAGGCCGTATGCCCATAGGTACTGTATTCTTCGAAAAAGCGCGAGCTGACTCGAAGACCTAGAACCTTGGCTTAGTAATGAATGAAGGGAAAGTGGTTTTGTGAGTGGTTGATAAACTGCAGTTGCATCTTTAGGAAGTCCCGTAGCAGTGACGCTTAACATAAAAAGAAAAGGCTGGATACTTTTCTAGGTAGAAGGTGACAATCCTAATGAACTGACTATGAAGGAGGCTCTTAGCTACATCAGCACCCAAATTCCTTAATCATTGTTGCTCAAGCTTTGATGTTCAACCCCCGGCACATTTAGGTTTTGATCTTCGGCCATCCTGGTCCTCAGAATCAATGATCACAATGATACTTTGTGCACCTTCCCCACCCAAGAACAAGAAAAAGCAAAGAAAAAAACACACACATGGAATTATCATGCTTCCTCTAAACAAATTTATGTCTAACACAATCAAGTTGGAAACAGAAGAAACAAAAAGCAAACTTCAAACTTAGTCCAATCTAATTTTGTAATAAATCTGCTATATATATATTTAAAACTCTCCATGCAGACAAGAGTTATACGATATTCTGCAGAACTTAGAATCAGAAAAAGAAAAGCAGATGTTTGCTGTTTGGCGTGGGCATCATCTATTGTCGATCCAGTTCACCTGAAAATTCCGAAGAACATCTCAAAAAATTAGTTTTGTTAATTCCCGTGTATATATATATATATATATATATATTCAAATTATATAAGGGCACAAAGACTCAATGACATACAACAAATAACAACAACATACTCAATGTAATCCCACAAGTGGGGTCTAGAGAGGGTAAGATGTATGCAGACCATATATACTTCTAACTTTGTGGGATAGATAAACTGTTTCCGATAGACCCTCAGCTCAAAAGAAATGTAATCGATGCAGAAACGTAGAAAAGAAAAAAAGGACAACAACATAGCAAAATGAACAAAATAAATGCAGTAACATATATCAATACACATATACGGAAAAAAAAAAATACGCGACCACCCTAAATCATACGAAAATGACTTTATTACCTACTAATCATCTACCCTAATCCTCAACCTCCACACCCTCCTATCCAAGGTCATGTCCTGAGTCAATTACAGTTCTGTCATGTCCTGTCTAATCACCTCTCCCCAATTCTTTTTCGGCTTACCTCTACCTCTCCTAACTCCTGCTATAGCCGACCTCTATATACCAAGTGAACTAGTTTAGGTACATGTCAATTATAGGTAACAGCTTCTAAGTAAATTAAATTATATAGACACAAGCAAATTATCCGACACCGCCATTATGTTATATTATCTATATATTAAAAAGGCATATCATGAACTAGAGATATGCAAGCCGCTCAAAGAATCAAGATTTTGTTAGAACAGAAAAGAAAAAGAAAAAGGAAGATCAATAAATTTAAGTAAAGGTAGTACTATACTTATGTCTTTAACCACACTTGCAATGGTCAGCTCCACGGTCAGCTCCACATTTGTAACAAAATGAACATCCACACCTGTAATTGTAAAGACAAAAATAATGCATCAGTTAAAAGATTGTTCACAACTTGTTAACAATTGATAATGCTAATTAATTTACCAAGTATATTTATTAGCCACTTAAAGACAGAGCAATCAGATTCTTATAAAGTTGTAGTAGTACTTATTTATCAACCAAATAAGTCATTCTTGGAAGTTGGATCATACACACTTCGTTTCACTTTGAGGGGTCGTTAGGTAGGATGTATTAGAAAGGAAAAAAAATATGTATTAGCTTTGGTATTATTTATTCCTTGTTTGGTAATGTTTTTTAATCTATGTATAACAAATACTCTCTACTTCAATTTGTTTGTCTTATTTTCCTTTTTAATCCGTTTAAAAAGGAATGTCTCTTTCTTTTTCTGGCAATTCTTTAATTTCAACTTTATACATGATATATTTAAGACCAAGTGATTAAAAGACATTTTGGTACATTCATCATATTTTTAATTTAACACCACAAAATTCAAATGTTTTCTTTATTTTCTTAAACTCTGTGTCAAGTCAAAATCAGACAAATAAATACTATTCATAGTCTAATACATCTTATTCGGTACTATTGTTATTCTAATATACCCTATAATTTAATACAAAAAATCAAACCGTCAATAAAAAATAGGCTTAAGTCATCGACAGACCCCTGAACTTGTCCTGATATTTTATTTAGACCCCCCAGCTGAGGCGTTGACCATCTCGACTCTCGAACACAAGCTAAACTGTGCCATTTGAACACAGTCCATATCAAGGGTGGTGTGTGAGCTTCACTTGCTGTGACATGGAAATATAGACCAATTAAAATAATCCATGTCAACAAAAAAAATTAATTTTAAGAAAAATCTATTTTAAAATCTATTTAAATATTTTTTTAAAAATCTGGAAAACCCAACCCATCCTCTCCGATCTGAAAAACTAACCCACGTCAGCGGTGTCGCCACCGCCGCCACCACCACTGCACTTCAAAATCTAATTAAATAATAATAAATAAATAAAAAGAGTGTCGTTTTTCGTCGGAGATTTGTTTAAATAGATTTTGAAATGGAGTGGTAGCGGTGGCGGCGATGGAGGCGAAGTGGGCTAGGTTTTCAAATTGGAGAGGATGGGTTGGGTTTTTCAGTTTTTTTTAATTATTTAAATAGATTTTTTTTAATTAATTTTTAATGATTAAAAAAAAATTAAAAGGAAAAATTTGGTCTCGCACGCTCTTTTTAAAGCAGTGTATTGCACGCATGTACCAAGCTGGCACGATGTGTTCAAATGGCATAGTTTAGCTTGTGTTCGAGGGTCCAGATGGTCAACGTCTCAGTTAGAGGGTCCATATGAAAAATCAGGACAAGTTCAGGGTGCTGTCGATAACTTAAGCCTAAAAAATAATGCCAACATAACTAATTCAAGCATTACTAATACACCCTATATATTCAGTACTATTTTTTTCTCATTTTGTCTTTACTTATTATCTAATAATCCTATTTTATTGTTTACCGTAACTTTCATAAGTTTATTCTTCAAATTGAACATGTATGGCATTATGTAACGACAAGAAACAATACAATCTATCTAAACGTTGTATCCATCAAAACAGTACAGTACAATATAATACATCACAATAAAAATCAATATGATACATTATGAAACAATATTTAACGAGTGTTACTAACCTGCATTGCATATGCGGGCAACCTTTATTTCGTGCAACATAAATTCTACATTTTGGACATCTTTGCCATCGTCGACGCTTTGCAAGTTTCATTAGCAATTGATCTTCTATTTCCCTTTCGTCTTGATGCAATTTCTGAAAATCTTCACACACTATTCCTTTATGCCATGGAACTTTACAAGTAGTGCAAAATAACCTCTTACATTCTGGACATTTTGATTGATTAATCGCCAATTTTTTGCGATTCATAAGTGCAGAACAATTTTTGTAAGGACAGTAAAATTTATCAGAATCCAAAATCATCGTCTCGCGTAACGCGTCTCCCCATCTATCGTACACTTGTTTAGGTAAAATTGATATGCAATAATAGGGGTCCAATTGTCCATTGCAACCCAAAACTGGACATGAAATTCTTGTTATGTTTTGTTGGAGCTTTGAGGCTATATAATTAGCCGTACACTGATTGCAATAAGAATGATTGCATCCCATAATTTTGAAATTTTCAGTCATTGACTTTTCGTCAACGCAAATTTCACAGATGAAATTATCATCAAAGGTAGGTTTAAGATCTGTGTACGTCCTATACTCCTCAGACACCACTTGTGAAATCACACTGGGTATGTTGTTATTGTTTTTTAAATTCTTATTTGATGAATTCGAACACCCTTTTGGATCTTTAGAACTAGGTAGTGAATATTTTGAGCCAAATATTTGAATTACTTGTGGGATCACACTAGATATGTTGTTGTTGATTGAATTCGTGTTCGATGAATTCGAACACCCTTTTGGATCTTTAGAACTAGGTAGTGAAAATCTTGAGCCAAAAATTTGTATTTCATCATCTGGATATTCTTTCGATAGGTCAATTATGACTTTGCCTGTTCCATTGCTGCTGGCTTTTGAACGAAAAATTTCGAGGTTTTTTTTCTCGAAGTAATCTTCTACTGAAATAGGATCAGTAATTTTGGTTCGTTTACGCTTTGAGGTTCTTGGGGTTGAATATATTACTGAAACATCGTCATTGTTGTTGTCTTCGTCAGCAATTTCGATTATCTTCACAGGATTAATGGAAGTTGTTACGTCCATTGTTAAGTTTTTTGTTTTTTTGTTTTTGGGATATGGTTTACTACAGTGATGAGCCTTTTTACGGTTTAGAGGAAAATGGGAAGTTGTGTTTGTGAATTACGTGATGAATAAGACCATGCGTTGTTTTAGGATTCTGTATCAGTACGGTAAACTTCGAAGTAGTACTAGGACTCTAGGAGTAGGGAACTATTTTTTTAAGGTTTTCTTTTCGTTTTCCTTTTTTATTGGAAGTGGGCCCATGGATTAATAGCTAGTATAGAGAAAGGTACAAGAAAAGTCTTTAATATGGGATGCTGATTAAGTTATTTGTTCTAAAAAGAACAAAGATAGCTGCTCGCTACTTTTGATAACCCCGTCAAACTTTAAAACTTTTTTTAATGATATAGCCTTAGAAATTTTAGCTACTTTAGTAAACTTAGTTATGAAAAAAAAAAAAACTTTGACCAAAGCTATTAGCTTTCCATCATTGTTGATTTAACCTTGATTATCGAAATACACTTTACCCCAATCTCTTTAGAGTGATGCTTTTTTTAAGGCTGTTGATGTCTATAAAATTTAATTGTGTTTTTCTATTTACTCAAGTTTCCACCTTTTGTTCAAAATAGAGTATTTCTAGTATTTTTAATCACCTTCCCATTAAAACCAGGAATTTCAATTTTTGTATTCTGCGAAAATCACTTTGTCATTTGTGCCAAAATTGAAACTCTTTGAAAATAACTTATTGATGAAGTGTGTAGTTAAATATACAAAAGTTCCACAAAAAAATTAAAAAAATAATCAAGAAAACTGAATTAAGAGAATCTGTCAAACTTCAACATCTACTTGAACCTAAATTCATTATAGACTGCGTATATACATTATAATCTATGTATAACTATTGCATAATATGGGTATAATTTATGTATATTCTGATTATACACTTGTTATACAAATTATATAATTTATGTATAATTATTGTACATTGTATATTCTGATTATTCACTTGTTATACACATTGTACATTGTATAATTATGCATAATATGAGTAGAATTGATGTATATTTTGATTATACACTTGTTAAACATTCAGAATGTACCAAAAAAATCTATATCTATATATAATATAAAGCTAGGCATAGACAAGGTGATGTGATACCTGTCTATGGCCTCCATTGGTATTTATCTTTTTTCTCTTTTTTAAAAAAAAAATTTCGTACTTCTAATACATAATAAATTAACTAAATGACTTAAAAAAGACCTCACAAATTAAATGTAATTCTACAGCCACTTATGAGTAATCAATTCAGATCTTTAAGACAAAACCAATAAAAGCCCAAGTAACCTCTTTCCCTTATCAGCCCACGTAGTAAACCCCTTAATTACGGCCAACGTTTTTAGTCCTCTTAACTACGGCTAATTGTCTTCCTTTTCTTTCTTGCAGTATAATCTCTTCAATTTATAGAACCTTCATCTTTTCCTCTTCTTCCTCTTATTTTGCCTGTCCATCTCTCCGTGTCCTTATTTTTTAGTTTTCTCTCCCAAGGTAAATCTCCTTAAATGTTTTTTGTTTGGTATATTTCATCTATGTATTCAATATGCTGGAATTATATTTGATGGGTATGTTTGGTATATTTCACATGTTTGAACAATTGCCTTATCTAACAATACAGTACAAACATACTTTTGTCATACTAAATCTTTTTAGTTGTTCTTTATGAATGCTTTAAATTGCTTATGCTTTTACTTCAATTTTTAGTTTAATAAACCATCGATAATTTATGTCATAAGTGAGATTAGGGAAGAAGAAGAAGAGATTTTAGCAATGGAATGTAATGGGATTAATTTTAATTCATGTGTAATGGGGTTCATGGGGAGGCCAGAGTGTAGTTTATAATATCCAAAAAAAAATAGACATTATTGTGGCTTTGGTTGTTAAGAAGTAAGAGAGTTTTGGATTAATAACCTCTTATGTTTGTATGATCTTGAGTTTTGAGAAATAAGATGAAAATGTAATGAGTATTTTTCAATTTTCTGGATTCTTAAGTTGGTTATCAGTTTAAGTGCTCATTTATGTGTATAATAAAAATCAACAGGTTTATCAAGCGAGATTGATTAAGCATAAACATTTTCTGTTAAAGAAAATGAGGTTAAACTTTGTGAGGTGAATCTCTGACATGTCTTCTTTTTAGTCTAATTTGCTAAATATCTATTTTGGAAATTAGTTAACTGTGAGAATAAAATGTTAATTGGTGAAATGAGTTTTGGAGTTAGCAAATAATTGTACATATATACATGAAAATTGTAATTCTTTTGTCCCAAAAGAATTTATGACAAGATCATATACATCCTAAAGGTTGTATGGTTTACGAATACATGACAATTATATGTCCATTGAGGCAATGGTTGTATTTATCATATGAGTTTGCACTCAATATTTCATCCTTAGGTGATTGTAGTTGTATGTATGGACTTTTATATTTAATTTGTTTCCTTATTATTTTTTTTATCTTTTCGTTTTCAAATTTTGACACAAACTTAAATGTGTAGTTTTATTTTTAAATTGAAATATTTTTTACGTGTCGGTCAAATAATCTTATATAGAATGCTGAAAGAATCATTTAGCTACTTCTGTTTTCCACCTAATTGGACTAAAATTGGTGTTGGCTAATTTTTACATAGGTATTCTTGAAAAGAAAATTAATTAGTTCAGTGTAGGTATATATATGAGCTAAATTAAAGCCAGAAGTAGTTGATAGATAAATGGTCTGAGAATGAAATTAGAACAAATCAATGATACTTACAAATGTGTAGCAAGATGTATGAAGTTGGATAAAATGTTTAATGAGCAATTTTAGATGCACATGTTTTCTGAGAAGCATAACAAGTACATTACTTCCATATAGGTGTATCGAAGGATTTGGAAGGTTTTACGTTTCATATTACACATTAAAATTTAAAAAAAAAATGAGGTTTATATATAAGAAAAATAACGATAGACCTTGAGAAAATAAAATTTTCAAAGCGTATCTGACAGTGATGATAGAAGAATATACTAAAAATATAGTTGGTTAAGGAGTACCACCTCCGACCTCAGAAATTGGAGGTTTTAAAGATATGTGACAATACAAACTTTTGTATATTTTACTTTTTTATAGAACACATGTAATTAATATATATATAAATTTGTTGATATTTTTATCACCGCGCGAAGCGCGGCCAAATTCACTAGTAAAAAATATAAAAAGGAGGCAACTAACCAACATAGAGAAGCAGTAAAAAAAAACTATGCATAACTCAGGATACACATTAATTATGAATCAAATAACACCCCTCACATACCCATGAGACCTTTTTTTTTTTAAAATGGGTGGACAAATCCTCAAATGCTTAACTTTGTACAATTTTTTTTACTCATTTAGTTGATGAAAGGTGTGTGTTAAAAAATTTAAGAGGGATTTATGATAAAGAAGGAAAAAAAAGTAGATGAAGGGCCATCGGAAAAAATCTCCAGCCAAGTGCTTACTGCCATCCTCCCTTGTTGAGGAGAGCTAGAAAAAAAAAAAACTTTTAGATGGGTACAGATGCGGAAACAAAGAAACCTATTTTAAACGGGGTATTTTTATATAATCCCTAAAATTATGTAATCCAAAATCAATACCCCTATAATTTCTCCTAACAATTATAAACACTTACTAATTATATCTAGCTAGAACCGGTTGAAAAGGTGTGGAAATTGATTAAAATGGTTTATAAAAATAAAATAGATTTACTTTGTGTTTGTAATTAATAAGTGATGTTGATTGAGTTAATTATTCTAAAAACAACAAAGCTAGCCGCTCACTACTTTTGATAACACCGCCTAACCTTAAAACTTTTTTCACCATAAGCAGCCTTAGAAATTTTAGCCACTTCAGTAAACTTAGTTATAAAAATAAAAAAAATAAAAGATATAAAAAAAAAACTTTGACCTAAGCTATTAGCTTTCCATCACTGTTGATTTAGCCTTAATCATCAGAATACACTCTAACCCAATCTCTTTAGAGTGCTGCTTTTTTTTCTCTGTCATTGAAGGTAGCTGATGTCTACAAAATTTAGTTGTGTTCTTCTATTTACTCAAATCTCTACCTTTCGTTCAAAACATAATATTTCCAGCATTTTTAATCACCTTCCCATTGAAACCAAGAATTTCAATTTTTGTACTCTTTGAAAATCACTTTGTCATTTGTGCCAAAATTGAAATTCTTTGAAAATAACTTATTGAAGAAGTGTGTAGTTATAGAGTTCCAACTTTTTGAAGAATTTAGACACATGCAATTCACCATTTCGTATTAGTGTCTCGTTAATTACCAAGACAAATACAAAATAATTTGCTAGGCAAGAGTTTGATAAAGGTTAAAAGCAAAATTAAGCAATTTTTAATAATATAAAGGCAATTTTTTTCTATTTTTGGTCACATGGAGATATCATAAATACGTTTTCAATTTCATTTATATAATTAAGTGTTAAGTGTGAATACACAATTTAGTGGGTTAATATAGTTCGCGGCAAAGTAATTAGTTGATCAACATAGACGTAATTCAGGATGAGTAATTAAAATTCTTTAGGAAGAAATGAGAATTAAAGGTAGTTATATTGCGTAATTATATACAATAAATAACTTCTTTTTTTCATGCTAGCTTCACTATATCTTTTCCACGAGGATTCTTCTATTTATATTTAGAACTATTAATTGGATCAACTGCTCCTACTAAATAGCTTTTGAGACCTGTAGAAATTTAAAGTCGCATTTTACAGAAAGATCAAAATTGATGAAAATGCAATTGCATTGTGTAATTACAAGCCAAAATTAACTTTTACAAGAAGGTTTTTTTCGCGCTAGCTCCTATTACTTGTTTCCACGTTACCTTTTTCATTGGCAAAATATTAGTTAAGCAATATTCTTCCCTCTAGTATCGATCTTGGCCTTCAATTTGTTTATTAACATATTATTTTTCTTTTCTACTATATAGAAGAGCCAAGTTGAGGACGACCAAGGGCAAAAGAGTCATTTTGCTCTTTTACTTCAGGTCTGCAAATCTTTCAATTTTTTTTTTTTTCAATTTCCTTCATCTTCTTTTCACTCCTTTCCTTTTTGGGTTCTCTTCAGATTCCCAATTTCGTGATTGTTAATCATTCTGCTTTCCATGTGGTCGTCACTCGACATAGGGGCATGAAAAGATTGAAACATTTAAGTGACTAAATAGAAAAAAATAGATGACAAAATAAAAGGGGAAGGCTTTGTTATGTGCAAAATGTAGGCGTGTGATTAGAGTAGATAAAGATTAATATATATATATATATATGTGCGCGCGCGCGTGTGTGAGTGTGTGTGTGTGTGAGATAGCAGTAATTTCAATTGCTCTAGACTTCTTTTTTAATTTCCAAAACTCTTGAAAATCTGTTAAAGAGGAACGAATTCTATGATTATATATCATTTTCTTTGTAAAGATTTCATTATTATATCTCTAGCAGAGGAGAACAACATATCCAGTATAATCACTCCAGATTAGCGTGATTAGTAAATCTAAGAAATTAAACGTCATTTAATATTGATAGAAATTAGACGAGATTAATGACATATAAATGACTGCAGATCTCTCTTTCCATATCCCGTTAGCAAGTTTTTCTCTCTTATTGTAACTTGAAAAAAAGTTAATGCAAGTATGCATCAAATGGCTTGCATATAATTAGTTTGTGTTTTTTTGTACAAAATGTAATGGAAGATGATTTTGGAATTTCTGTGTATCTTTCTCAAAGGGAAGGTGCACCTATTTGTACATGTATCCTAAATAAAATAAAAGAATAATGTTTATTTCCTATACAATTTTGTCTAATTCCTATTGGCTATTCTCTAACTAACTTTATTCTTTTCTATGTAAATATGATAGTGACTTGTCCTTGTTCAATTAATTGATCACATGGGTAATATTATCTATCAAGGCATTGGGCATTTGGGCCATATCTTTGTTCTGCTAATATTGGCCCATATCATTAAATCACTGCAGCAGCCCATTAGGACTAATAATTGTAAGAGCCTATACAGCAGCCCATTAGCTTTGAACCCGGTTGAATACGGGTGTTCATCATCGATATCATCGATATCTTCATCATCGTTTATTATCATCGTCTTCTCTCTTATCATCATCATCTTCTCTGATAATTCCTACACCCCCCCCCCCTTCAAGTTGGAGGGGATCGTAGTGACTCCCAACTTGCGAAGAAGATGATGATGCGACCGACCAGCTAGAGATTTCGTAAAAATATCGGCAAGTTGGTCCTTTGATGGCACAAAAGAAAGTCAAATCAATCCGGAGAGATACTGTTGCCGGACAAAATGGCAATCTAGCTCAACGTGTTTCGTTCTTTCATGAAACACGGGATTCCGAGCTATGTCGATAGCCGCCTTGCTGTCAGAATGTATAGGCACCGGAATCGGAGAAGAAATCGACAGATCTGAGAGCAAACGAGTCATCCAGGTTAATTCCGCAACCAATCGCCGCATGGAGCGGTATTCAGCCTCGGCGGAGGATAAAGAGACGGAAGCTTGTTTCTTGGTCTTCCAAGAAATAGGTGATCCACCCAAGCTAATAAAGAACCCACTTACAGAACGACAAGTGTCACAGCAAGTCGCCCAATCGGCGTCACATAAGGCAGATAAAGAAAAGGTTGGTGAAGCATTGAGAAGAATCCCATGACAGGGGTATTTCTTAAGGTAACGTAACACTCGCAATCCCGCATTAAAATGATCTATAGTAGGCGTTTGCATAAATTGACTCAGTGTCAACACAGCAAAAGATAAATCTGGCCGAGTATGAGTTAAATAATTCAATTTTCCAACAAGATGTCTATAAATGGTGGAATCTGATAATATTTCTCCTGTTGTTGCAGATAACTTTGCTGATGGATCCATTGGAGAAGAAACAGAGGCAAGGTGGGAAACATCAAATTCATCGAGGAGGTCCAAGGTATACTTTTTCTGACTGATAATCATACCATGATCTTCCCTTAAAATTTCCATTCCCAAGAAATAGTGGATGAGACCAAGATCCTTAATCTTGAATTCTGAATGAAGAAACATCTTAAGAGTCTTAATTTCCTGATGATTGTTGCCAGTAATAAGTATGTCATCAACATATACTGCAACAATAGAGACCAAAGATCCTGTATGTTTAAAGAAAAGAGAGTAATCATTGAGTGAGGCTGTGTATCCTTTAAATGTTAATGCACCAGCAAGCTTGACATACTACTGCCTGGAGGCTTGTTTTAAACCATATAGAGACTTTCTAAGTCTGCACACCAAACCAGGAGTAGGGGGGATCTAAACTAGAAGGAAATTTCATGTAGACTTCTTCTTGTAAATCACCTTACAAGAAGGCATTATTCACATCAAATTGTGACACATCCCAACCTTTCTTTACTTCAATAGCTAGCAAACATCTGATTGTAGTCATTTTAACTACTGGGGAGAAAGTCTCATTGAAATCAACACCTTCAGTCTGTATATCCCCTCTTATGACTAGTCGAGCCTTTAACCTCTCTATAGTACCATCTGCATGTTGTTTGACTTTATATACCCATTTGCAAAGAAGAGCTTTTCTTCCTGGGGTAAAGAAACTAAATCCCAAGTTTGATTTGATTGTAGTGCCTCTAGTTCATCTTTCATGGCCTTCAGCCATCCAGGATGATGACAAGCCTGATTAAAACTGGTAGGTTCTTCAATTGTAGCAACAGATTTTAAAATGAGTTGATTTGGCTTAGAGAGGGCATTGAAAGATAGAATGGTGGGTGTAGTAGGAGTAGCAAAACAGGACTATGTAACATTACTAAGAAAAATAGTGTTACAAAAATATTCATTAAGGTGGGAAGGAAGAGTTCCTTTGTTTGATTTAGCTGACCTCTGGGTTGTGGTTCAAGTTGAGAGTTAATAGCATGGGTTAAATCAGTAGAGATAGGAGGAGAGATAGGACATGTAGTGGGATCAGAATGATCAGAAGGGGAATGAGAAGATAGGGAAGAATTAGGTGTATTTGTCAAGGAACTGGAAGAACTAGAAGGAGACTGATCATGTGTTGCATCAGGATTAGTCATATCAAATGGTGAAGAAGTGGTGTCCAAAAAAATATGAGATGAATGATCTGAAAAAATAGGTAGCTTAGATGCAGTAGAAACAGCAAAAGGGTAATGATTCTCATGAAATTTGACATCCCTAGACACCACAACTTTCTTGGTATCTAATTCTAATAATTTGTATCCTTTTTGGGTCAAAGGATATCCTAGCAACACACAAGCCTTTTCCCTGTGATCAAACTTACTCCTTCCCTGAGTTAAAGTAGACGCATAACACAAACACCCAAAATTCCTTAGGTGAGAGTAATCTGACAATTGTTTGAAAATGACTTCATAAGGAGTTTTCCCTTTGAGGACACTAGAAGGCAATCTGTTAATAATGTATGTAGCTGTTAGAATACACTCCCTCCAGTAAGTAACAGGCATGTTGGACTGAAACATCAGACCTCTTGCAATTTCTAGGAGATGTCTGTGTTTCCTTTCAACAATGCCATTCTGTTGAGGGGTCCCTACACAAGACATTTGATGAATGATCCCCTCTGAAGCAAAATAAGTTGCCTCTTGTGTTCCTTTTCCTAATTCTAGGGCATTATCAGATCTTATCATCTTCACCTTCACATGAAACTGCCTTTCAACCATAGAAAGAAAATTTTTGAGAATGGGAAAAGCATTACTCTTGGTGCTTAACAAAAATGTCCAAGTTCCTCTACTAAAATCATCCACAATAGTTAGGAAATATCTAAACCCATTGTAAGTAGTTGATTTGTATGGTCCCCAAGTATCAATGTGAATGAGTTCAAATATTCCTTTTGTTTTGATACTACTCACAGGAAATGGAAGCTTAGCTTGTTTAGCTTTAGGACACACATCACAGATGAAATCAGAAATAGAATCACAATGAAGGAAATGTAAATGTTTCATTGCTGAAAATGGGAGATGCCCCAATCTTACATGCCAAAATTTTACATTAGAAGTAGCTTTAACATGTGCAGAAATAGCAACAGATTCTGAATTGGAATTTCTTCCTTTTGGAATTGAAAGAACATTTGCATTAAATAAATACCTAGACTTAGAATCAGTAGGTTCCAGTAGATATAGTCCTTCTCTCACTTCACCAAAAACTTGAGGACTCCTCATTGAATGGTCCTGCAAGAGACACTTACTACATGTAAATATTGCATCACACTTGATTTGAACACATAACTTATGCACAGATAATAAGTTATACTGAAATTCTGGAACATGGAGAACATTTTCCAAAATAAGACCTGGCAGAATAGGGATGCTTCCTGTATGAGTAACATTTACCTTGAAAGAGTTAGGTAAATTAATGTTCAAAGGTACAGGAAGAGGAATGAGAAACATGAATGAACTAGGATTAGAACACATGTGTTCTGATGCCCCTGAATCAATTATCCAGGTGCTTGACTTGAGACTGCTAAAAACTGAATTAGAGTATTTAAGAATAGTACCAGCCACAGCATTAGCATTTATGCTTGGATTTCCTGATTGTCCCAGTTTTGCTTGTTTGTATAAATGCATCATTTCCTTAATTTCTTCCTTGGTGTATTGCTGTGCCAGATTGTTGTTGATATCATTGTTGTATCCACCCATGCTTTCTTCCTCCTCATGTGTTACTGCTGCATTTCCCTTAATTGTCCCTTGATATTCTTTAGAGTTAGTGAACTCAAAATCAGGTGGGAATCCATGCAGCCTGTAATAATCATCCTGTGTGTGTCCTGTTTTCCCACAATAGGTGCAGTTAACATTTTGGTTATACTTTTTCTTTCCTTTAAACCTTTGTTGTGGCTTAACAAACCTCTGAGCAGAATTGTTAAACCTCTGTGGTGTGTTTCCTCCTTTGAATGAATGGTTCTTAAATTTCTAAATCTGTTTCCCATTCCCTGATGCCATGAAAGCTGCAAACTCATTAAGCAACTGAGCATGGGGTTGTTGACTTAATCCAGCAGCCATAAAAGATGCAGAATCAGATGTTGAGTGTGCATTTGCATACACTTCTCTCTGGTTCTCATCTTGCAAAAGTAGTGAGTATGCAAGGTCCATACTAGGCAAGGGATTCATCATTAGAATATTCCCTCTTGCCTGTGTATAAATGTCATTTAATCCCATCAAAAACTGAATTAGTCTTTGATCTTGTAGAGATTTTGTTAGTTTTGCTTTACCTTCACATACACAAGGACATGAGCAGCATACAATGACATGAATAGCATCTAATTTATCCCATAGTTTCTTGAGTTTTGTGAAATATTTAGCAACATCATCATTACCTTGAACCAGACTTGTTATTTCTTTTTGTAAGTGATAGAGTTTGGCACCATTTGACCTCCCAAGCCTTTGCTCTAGACTTTCCCACAATTCCTGGGCTGTCTTAGAGTGTATAACACTGTCAGCAATGTCTTTTGTCAATGCATTTGTGATCCAAGTAATGACCATATCATTGACACATGACCATTGTTCATAATCTGCAGAGTTCAGATCTGGAGATTTGCAGGTTCATTGATGAAACCAAGCTTCTTCTTGGTTGAGAGAGATAAGAGAATGGATCTCCTCCATCCCGGATATCCTCTACCATCAAACACACTATTAACTAGTGTCATTCCTGGTGAATCTGAATTGTTGAGATGATAGGGGTGATTGACTTCATATGTTACTGTTTTTTCAGTGCTGCTTATTTCAGCAGCAGTTGGTGGTGATTGAGCCATTTGACTTCACTGAAGAAGAGACACAAAAGTATGATTTATGTTGATATTTGGATAGGATCGAGCACTGCTCTGATACCATGTACAAAATGTAATGGAAGATGATTTTGGAATTTCTGTGTATCTTTCTCAAATGGAAGGTGCACCTATTTGTACATGTATCCTAAATAAAATAAAAGAATAATGTTTAATTCCTATACAATTTTGTCTAATTCCTATTGGCTATTCTTTAACTAACTTTATTCCTTTCTATGTAAATCTGATAGTGACTTGTCCTTGTTCAATTAATTGATCACATGGGTAATATTATCTATCAAGGCATTGGGCATTTGGGCCATATCTTTGTTCTGCTGATATTGGCCCATATCATTAAATCACTGCAGCATCCCATTAGGACTAATAATTGTAAGAGCCCATACAACAGCCCATTAGCTTTGAACCCGGTTGAATACGGGTGTTCATCATCGATATCATCGATATCTTCATCATCGTTTATCATCATCGTCTTCTCTCTTATCATCATCATCTTCTCTGATAATTCCTACATTTTTTATCCAGTTTGGAACTATTGTCTAGCTTGATGTTTACCATATATATTCCTTGGTGTGTTGCATTTTGTGCTTCTAAACATTCGTATACATCTAATTGATATTCTTAATTTTGTTTATGTTGTACATGTGATTTATACGGAGATGGAGATTCTAACGGTTAAACTAAATCTAGATGCATCTTAGCATAGAATAGATTTGATCATTGGCATTTCTTGATTTTTTTTTTTCACAACTCTATCGGCGGATTCGATTTGTGAGAATGGTGAAAGAAGTCACTTCAAAAATCTCGACGCTAGGGTTCGTGATATATCCTCATCAACTGGATATTGTCTGCCACCTTTTGCAGCAAATTTTGAGAGCTCATTTGTATCTTCAAGGTGAATGTCTTTTTTTTTTTTTAATTTATTAAGAAGGGAAGATAAAAAGGTTTGACAGAATTTCTGTTCTAAATTATTTTATGGACGTAGCATAGTGTAACTTTCAACCTCTTCCATGGATAATTCTAACATTGGGAGGTTTGTGTTCAGGTTGATATCCAAAATACAAGAAATGTGACGTAGTATTTATTCATGAACTACTCTTTCAGCCCTAAGATTTTTGATAGTGATGGCCTGTTTGACATCGTCGAACTTCATACCTTCAAACTCTATATGTAATTGTCGACATATGAAGGAACACATATTTTTTAACATATATACACATCCTGTAAACTAAGGAAACTGATAGACTATGTAATAAGTCTACGTAAATATTGTAAATATTCTTTTCCTTATGTATAGTAATTAGGTCCTATAATTTAGCCTAGTATTATGCTGCTAGTGAGATACCTACTTTGTATATAATGACTTTTATACATCAATACAGATCACGGATTGATTTCCTACATGGTATCAGACCAGGTTTCTCCTAAAAACCCTAGCATCCAAAACCCTAGCCGTCCACTTCCCTCTCTCCTAACCCTAGCCGCAGCCGCAGCCCCCCCCCCCCCCTCATTTCTCCTCCCTCTTCTCTCTTCAATGGCTGACAACAAAAAATTTCATTCTGCTTTAACCGTCACGAATGTGAAATCTTTAATCTCAATCACTCTAGATATGGAAACCGGCCATTATCACGAATGGGCGACACTATTCAAAGTTCTAGCCCGTGTCTACTCTGTACTTGAGCACATCATACCACCAACTGACACCACTGAACTCACCGCGTTCAACGCAACGAAGGCAGCTAATCTTCCGCTCTGGAAACGGCTAGATACGGTGGTCCTTCAATGGATATACGCCACCGTATCCCGTGATATTCTTACCTCTATTCTCGTGGCGGATGATGTTGCGGATAAGGCTTGAAATCGAGTTGCTCAACTTTTCCAAGACAACAAGCACTCAAGGGCAGCGTACCTTGAAACCGAGTTCACTGTTGACACCCAATTTTGTCCCGTCTCTCTGCCAAAATACCTATTTTTAAGCTTCTAATATTTTTTGGAAAAAATAAAAAAATATATATTACGTTTACTATAATTATTAGCCTCTTATCAATACCGCTATTGTATCATTCTATCAATTATTATTATTTACCGTATTTTTATTATTATTATTCACAATTTTTATCATTTCAGTATTTTTACCAGCTTACGCACACACGTCGCATTTATCTTTGTATAATTAAATAATAGTATTTATCTTACTGTGGATTTTCGGAATATTATTGCACGGCTAGTACAACGCCATTTTTTCTTATCCAAGCGTTGAAGATTGCATATTTTGTATTGAGAAATATTTAACACAAGTTATTTAAACAAATATTTTATTTAAATTTAGAAGCCAAACTATTCTTTGCACTCAGTCCGTATTTTTACTTACCGGACCCCAAATCAAAGTCCGATTAACCCCTAATATTTTTTGGACTAGTCCATATCTCTTATCTCAATTTTTGGAATAATTCGTGTTTGAATTTATTAGTCTATTCTTTTAATACCCAGTCTAAAAATTGACCCATTCCATTTACGGACTGGTCCGACCCATTTTCAAGAAAATAAGGGAACCCTAAAAAGGGTTCCCCTTCATTTCTCCTCTTCGCCTTCGCCGCACCCCACCTTTCCTCCGCCTCCCTCTCTCATTTCTTTCCCACCTCATCACCGCCGCTTCCCCTCTCCACCGCTCTTCCATCGCCGCCTCCTCATCCAGCCAAACACCCCTGACACCCCACTTCCCTCTGCTCCCTTCGTCTCCCATCTCCCCCACGTTACCCCCACTACTTTTCCGACATCATCACACCCATATCCATCATCTCCACTCACGCCCGACATCTCCACTCCTCACTGCCATTCCACTTCATCGTGTCGCTCCTCTGTTCCACTCCATCCTCACCACGTGACCCCCATCCCGCACCCATACCTCTGACACCACGTGACCATCATCTCCACCACACCCATACCCCCACGTGCTCTGACATCACCACGTTACTTCTCCCTCTGTTCCTTTCGCCATTTTTGTCTTGAACCCAAAACCCTATAAAATGGGGTTGATTCATCGATAAAGAGGGGGGATTTTTTTGGATTCAGCAAAAAATTCCCAAATAGCCGATTTTCTTTCAGTTCAAGAAATCCTCTGCGAAATATTTTGTTTAGTTGTCACAATATCGCAAAAATATCGAATCAAAAATATTTAAACAATTTTTTCGTCTACTCTGCGTTTGTCGCGAATTCGAGTCTCGCGGCATCAAATTTGAAGTGTTCGAGTGTAAATCGAAGACTCGCACCCACTTCGCTGCGCCCGAAGAAGGTAACCTTTTCTCTTTAAACCATTTTGCTCATAGTCTGGTCTACATATGTGTGTGCTCTGTTTGGCGTTTTAGAGGAACTCGTCTTAATTTGTCTTGTGTACTGATTTTATTTTTCCTGTTTATTATGTATTTGTTAATGTTTGTGATTGATTGTTAAAATTAATGGCTAGTTTAGCATTGTTAGCAGCTTTAGCATTATAAGTCTGTTCTGTTTAGTTTAATATAGTGTCGTTTGCTTATATGTCAGTTTAGCTGCTATTGAATTATTATCTTAATGTAGTCCAGTTTTCAGTCTGGTGTTAATTTTGGTCGTTATGATTTGTCTTTAAATATGTTGTTAGCTCTTATGTGAGTTTGGATATCACTAAACCATGTGTTTATGGATGCTGTCTAGTACCTTATTTGAATGATGCTCATGTTTAATCCATTTTAGTCATGTATTCTCATGTGATCAGGTCATGCTTAAATGATAATTTCCTCACATGCCTACTAGTTTTGAGCCTAAGTTTGCCTGTACATTTAACTGTTGTCACTTGTTATACTACATGTTTGTTAGTATGTTTATTAGCTGATAGTTTCGTATACCCTGTTTGGTACAATAGCATGCTTAAAGATCAGTTCGCTATGAGGTTCTCTCTTGCTCGACCCTTGTTTGAGTTTAAACCATTACAAAGGGGAACTCATTAATCCATGTATCTTGTATGCGATTGAGAGTATTTTTTTATTGCGCATGATACATGTCTACTGCTTTTACATGAATTAAAACTGCTTGCATCTCACCATTAATAGACTTTAAAGTTAAAATATATACAGGTTTGTTTAGGACCTGTCTGAACTAGGACTTCGAATCATTTTGTGATAGTTTGTTGAATAAGATTTCACTAGTAGATGGCTAAATAATGGATTCTCTTCTTTTCAAAAAGGGTCAACATGGTTCTTTGAAACTGTTTGGATTGCCCTATGTTCAGTTAACTTGTTTGCATTACGTTTGATTAACTCCTGTAAAAAATGAGTTTCAAAATAAAGGATGAGACTAGGAAAAGGGTTAAGTTCAATAATGTTCTTGTTGTTTGATTTTCTCGGTATGATTTGGTCTTCTTAGTCCTAATTTCTCTTTTATTGTCATCTGGACACATCATTTAATTTAGATTGTTGTTGGATGTGGTTCCTAATTAGCTCGAACTGGATAGCGACTCTAAATAAGCATGCTTATAGTCTTTTTTTTTCCCTGAATCTGTTTGTTGGTATTTTTGTGTTTTTTCCGAATCTATTTTGTAAGCATTCGTGAGGAAATTGCATTCCAGTTGTGTGTTATTAAAAGACAAAGTTGCTGACCCATTTTGATATTCTTCAGCAGTGTATTATCTAAATTAAAAGAACATCCCTCTTACATAAAAGGTTTTAAAATGTACCTCCAAGTTTAAAACAGATTTTTATCATATGATCTTTTAACAAAGGGTACAAGTTTCTTCGATTAGCAAATGTCGTGATTCTGATTTCATCGCTAGATATAACGGAAGTACGTTGTGTCTTCTATACTTGTTCGAAATTTCATACGCTTTCACATCATAGGCATACATAGTATGTATACATAATTTACTGATTTGTTTCAAGTTTGCGTTTTACATGGTTAACTTACTTATTGATCATGTATTAATCCTTTTCTTTCGTTTTGTTTTTATGCATGACTATCGCGTACGAGTTCGCTCGGACTCGTCTCCTTCCACATTGGGCGTTGGGCCAAAAGCCCAGCATGATCTCTCTCTGTCCAGCCCCCTATCCGCAGTGAAAAAATGAATTCTAGGCCAAGCCCAATAGACGTGAACAGCCCACAGCATGTTTAAAAAATGGGCTGAGCCCACTCCCATCAGCAGCCCAGATTACAGCAGTCTTAAAAATGGGCTGAGCCCATTTAACTTGTTTACCCCTCTATTCTATCTTTTTGCATTTTAATTTGTATTATGCAACTAACTCTTTGCTTGTTCTGTTAATTTAGCTAAACCTTAGCAGAATTAGTGGGTTAGTTGAATGGGACGGGTAGTTAATATTTCATTTTGTTAGAATACTTGATTTTTTTTTATAGCATACTCGGAGTAAAAGGAATCATGTTTGGCTACTGTAGAATATCGCTTTGAGAAATGTCACTAATATGCAAACATGAACTCTAGTATATGTTATAAATAGCTCTTCAAGTTTGGAATCAACCATATATTTTTTAAATTAAGCATAGTTAATAAAGGGTAATGGAAAAGAGAAAGAAAACTCCATCTTGTCTAAACTGCAAAATCAATTCGTTTCAAGTATTAAAACGTCGCAACCTGCATTTTCTTCTGTTTATGTGCAAATTATTATATTTTGGCAAATTTATTTTAAATAACACTTTTTAAAGCCATAGCAATATTTATAAGATTATTTCTTTTAAATAGCATTATCATATTTTTAAAAGCATTAGTAACATACGTAAGTTTATTTCAAATAACCTTATCATTTAAAGCTTTAGAAATATTTACAAACCTTATTTTTAACAACTTATATTTTCCTTTTAAAACGTTAGCCCTATTGCAAACCAATTTCTTAAAATCCAAATGCCACATTTACATCTTTAATTTTAATTAATTAACCTAAGTTTGGTCGGATAACCGTAAGTTAACGGATTCTAAAGGATGCCTAACCCCTTCCCTTTAGGATAATATAGAGCCCTTACCTAGAATTACACTGGTTAAGCAGACTATTAATTGAGGTTTAGTTTTAACTTTGCCTTAGTTAACATTTAGGTGTCCTAATTCACCGTTAAATTAATTAGGTGGCGACTCCTTAAATAAAATAAACAGGAATCACCAATATGTCATACTCCCAAATCAACCCGGTTAAAATGGGGTGTGACAGCTTGGCGACTCCGCTGGGGACTTAGGCTCTAACCATAACAACTTAGGTTAATAAATAATCTGTGGGACATTTTGTTTGTTTTGCTTTATTTTCCCTATATTGTTGCTTTATATGCTTTTAAATGTTGTATTTCATTCCTTATGTGCATTTTTTCTATGTAATATGTACATTACTGCTTTCCTTAAACTGTCATTCCGTTCATATTTCTTCCACTTCTGGAAACTCACACTATCACACGTACACGCGAGGTGTGTTTTGCGCACCCGCAAATTTCTTTCGTAGAATCCAAATTTTAGGAGAGTTGGCGTATGCGCGGGGTGCCCGAGTAACGGGGACCGCGTAGCCTTCTCACTCGAGCAGTCCGCTTGGGAACCTTGCGTCTAGTAAACCCATTCTTAGTCTACTTAGGGTAGAGCGAAGCCAAAACCTTGTAAGGACATGCATCATTTTAAACCTAGGAGGCTTAATACCCTTGGTGTATTAAGTTCATTAGTCAACCTTACCAAATGTCCAAAAGAGTCTATGACTCTAAGTGACACTACTCACTATCTATGTGCATTATTTGAAGGACAAATATGTGGAATATGTAGACCTAGTACTCTATAGATAAGTATTTCAAGAAAAACTGACCTTTTGTTGCAGGTTGACGTGGAGCATCTAAATTAATGCTGGAGGTTGAAGACAACCAAAAGAAATTAGTGGAGTTGAAGTATTAGATATCTTAGTTTAACTTTGAGATGTATTATTTATTGGCATGTAATAAATTTTATTTTCTTGTAAATTAGTTGTAAGAAGAGTTATGGAATGATACATAAAAGACATGTTTGTCCTTCAATGTTCGTTAGGCCTACCTCTGGCATAAAGAGGTCCCTTGCATTATAAAACGCGATGTATTATGTGCAATAATGTGTTTATATGCAATAATATTATCCTTACCGTATACTGACTCATTTTCCTTTTCTTTTTCTTGTTTTTATCTTTTTTCTTTTTAAACTTATTTTCAAAACAAAAAAGGTTGACTTGTGCTAAAGGGGAACTGGCGGAGCATCCATATTTCACACGGTCTAGAGCCAAGAAATCAGACTCTGACTCATCACTAATCGTCTGGTTAACTAAAAGGACTCGTTCTAAAATGGAGCAAAGTTTAATCAATGCAACCACTTCATCTGAGCCATCTCTTAGTTTACCAATCACGAGTGATCCCACATCCTCTAATGAACCAGAAACACATTTGGAGACCATTGCTCGTCTGGAGCGACGAGTTGCCGAACTAAGTCATATGGTACTTCATAACCGGTCATTTTCTCAAACACCGCCACATATGACTCCGTCCCAGGGAGTTCGTCAGACTTTGCCTGTGCCACCTCCATTCCCAAATTTGGACGAATTTAACCAAGAAAATTATTTCACCACTTCTCAGCCAGTTCGTTCCGAACACCTCACTCAAAATGCTCCTTTTTTATTTACAGCCACCTCTTCAAAAGCTCAACTCATACCGCCAGCACATGACACACATCAAGTTCCGCCAGTGTATACTTATACCACAGCTCCACCCATGACACAGATTCAAGGACAATGTCGCACAGATGTTGATCATTATGTCGAAGTTGAAAATGAGGCACGGTCAGTTAATGATGAAATGATAAATAGAAAGCTCAAAAGTTTGGAAGATGCCATGAGAAGTTTGCGTGGACTGGGTAGTAATCAAAGCGTGAGATATGAAGAATTATGTGCATTTCCTGAGGTAGAATTGCCACCAGGTTACAAGATCCCAAAATTTGAGAAGTTTGATGGGTCGGGAAACCCTTTCTTTCATTTGAAAGTTTATTGTGAAAAGTTGATTGGCGTAGGAAAGAATGAAGGGATAAGAGTCAAACTATTCAATCAAAGTTTGAGTGGAAAAGCCTTGGAATGGTATTCCAAGCAAGATACAACCAAATGGCGTACTTGGGATGATTTGGCAAATGCTTTTGTGGATCACTACAAGTTTCATGTTGAGATCGCTCCTGATAGAATCTCAATTACAAAGTTGCAGAAAAAGTCGATCGAATCATTTCAAGAATATGCTATACGGTGGAGAGAAGAAGCATCTAGGGTACACCCACCCATGGAGGAGACCGAAATGGTTATTTTCTTCATTCAAGCACTAGAACCGGAATACTATGAACGTTTGGTGACAATGGGTGGAAAAACTTTTGCAGAAGTGATCAAAGCTGGGGACATGATCGAAGATGGCATTAAGACAGGGAAAATAACAAGTCTTGCGGCTTTGCAGTCTACTAGTAGGGCTATACAAACAGGTACTCTCGGAAACGGAAAGAAAAAAAAAAGGAAGCAGCCTCGGTAATGGCTTTGGGAAACACCTCGTACCGCCATCAACGACCCCCGCGATACCAGCCTAACGCTCACCACTCACAATATTTCCAATATTCTCCACATCCCTACGACCAAGCTTTGTCATCTTACCAACCTCAATCACCACAAATATCCTACCCTGTTTACAACACACAACCAGCATATCGAGCTCCACGACCACCAACATATCCAGCTCCACCATCACAACCTCATCATCCAAACAATGCATCCGCACCTCGCCCAAATAAACCGTTTCGCAATTTCACACCATTGGGAGAACCACTGAGCATTGTTTTCGAAAGACTGCAAGCTTCAGGCTTAGTATATCCTGTGGAAGGTAGAATTCCAGATCCATTACCCAGAAGCTTTGATCCCACTAAAACATGTGCATATCATTCGGGGGTAAAAGGCCATTCCACTGATCGTTGTTACGCATTGAAGCATAAGGTTGAGGATCTTATTGAAGCAAAACAGATCACGGTCAAACCACCAACACCAAATGTGGTTAACAATCCACTCCCGACCCATGATGGGGCCACGATAAATATGATTGGAATAGATGAAAATGTTGACGACCCAGCAGAATTTATAGTGCCTGTGGATCGTGTGGAGGAACATGATTTTGTAGCCGTTGCTTCTCCGGCTGTAGTGATAAAGGGTTGTGTGCCTGTCGAGATATTAGGAGCTTCATCAATACCTGTGGAAGTAGTTCGAGCACCAAATCAGTTGCCAGTGCTCGATACAAAAGCCGTACCATGGAATTATCAACAAACTGTGATGGAATGTCGAGGAAAGGACACGATCACTGACAAGGTTAAGACATCAGGAATGACAAGGTCTGGAAGATGCTATTCTCCAGAAGAGCTAGTTAGATTGGGGCAAGATAAAGAAACCAATGCGCCTCCCAAAAGGGTCGTGACAGAAACCGAAGCAGAAGAATTTTTGAGGAAGATCAAGGCTAGTGAGTACTCAGTTGTGGATCAGTTGAAAAAGACCAATGCTCAAATTCCTATTCTCTCTTTGCTTTTGAGTTCAGATATGCACAGGAATACACTGTTGAAGATCTTGAATGAAGCATATGTCCCAAGCGAAACAACTAGTGAGGCGTTAGCTGGGATGATTGAGCGCGTACTTGACAGCCATCGAATCAGCTTCGATAATGAAGAACTGCCGCCAGAAGGATGTATGCATAACAAAGCGCTCTATATAACTGTCAAGTGTCGTAACATGTTTGTGGCTAAAGTATTGATTGATGGGGGTTCTGGACTCAACATCTGTCCATTAGCAAGTCTGAAGAAGATCGGATATAATGTTAGTGAGCTCAAGACCAGTGATATGAATATTCGAGCATTTGATGGGGCTCAAAGGCGCCCTATTGGGGAAATAGAGTTGAAAGTGTTGATTGGCCCTGTTGAATTCATTATGGATTTTCAAGTACTTGATATTTCCACGACATACAATATGTTGTTAGGTAGACCGTGGATCCATTTGGCAGGGGCCGTACCATCTACTTTGCACCAAACTGTCAAATTCGAGTGGGATCAGCAACAAATATGTATACACGGAGAAGGGGACACGTCTTTCTATCTAGAGCAATCCACCCCATTCATCGAGGCAGAAGGAGGGTTCGACGGAGCAGCTTACCACGCTTGGGAGGTTGTGAATGTCACTAAGGAGAGTGAAGTATGTCAAACTCAAGAGTTCAAAAGATCATGTGCCGCAATTATGGTTGCAAAAGAAATGGCGAGAAATGGGTACCAACCTGGATTTGGGCTAGGGAAAACACTAAATGGGCGGGTTGAGCCAGTCGTTCTCCCTACGCAACAGTTTACATTCGGTTTGGGATATGAGCCAACTGAGGAAGAAGTGAAGAAAGCACGAAAGAATAAAAGGAAGGAGATTGCATTGCCAAAACCCATTCCTACCATTGATCAAACTTTCTTAAAACCTTCAGATCTTATTGTTGAAGTTGCCTATGATGATATCGTGGAAGGAGTCAAGAACCTGTTCGTGGAAGATGAAGATGATCATGCTATGATAATCAAAGACTTTGCTGAAATATTGACTTTATAGGCTGGTGAGCCGGGACCTGAGTTGCAAAATTGGACTTCTATCTTAGCCTCGGTTCGCCGGGAGTTTCAGTATTTTAAGTTTAAATTTCCTTTTGTAGTAGGCCGGAGGCATCAACTAGAACATTTAGTTCCTTTTGTCATGTTGCCTCTATGTTTTGTTACGGCCTTTTTAAATTAAGATTCTGTCATTTTGTTTGTAACGAACTACGTTTGGCCTGACTTCCTGTTGGATACGTAGGCAGCCCACATCGGGTTCGGCCACTTTTTCAAATCATTTCAGTATCTTTGTTGTATGGGTGGAACTACGTATGGCCTGATTTCCTTTTGGATACGTAGGCAACCCACATAGGGTTCGGCCCCTTTATTAAAAAACAAAACAAACTCAAAAATCTTTATGTTCATAACGAACTACGTCTGGCCTGATTCCTTTGGGATACGTAGGCAACCCGAGGCGGGTTCGGCCCTTCTATTTTGAAATTTTTATCTTCGGTTTGGCCAAACATTTTTGGTTCGTATAAAATACATAAGGATTTTTAACAAGATTTTGGTCTTCCCACCATTTAAATTCATGTGTCTTAGTATCTTGAAACTGGGACAAATTTTAGAAATAGCATAAAGTGGTCTTAAATATTTAACCATTTTTTTTAATAAGAATCTATCCATATTTCTAAAATACAAATAAATTCAAAAATCAAGACATTTTACATATTAGAGCCACTAAGTATTTCCTTTCAAAGTCATCCAAATCTCATTACTTTTATTTTCAAAATACATTTTTTTTTTATAACTGAAGCTCCCCGGCAAAGCAAGATATGTGGTGAGACATCGAAGAACGTGGACGCGACCGAGACAAAATTCAATTCAAGGGCCAAGTTCCCCGACATGCACAAGTCAACCAATTTTCTTTTAAACTCACAATTTTTCTTTGTTGAGACAGGTCCAATTAACATGAACACGGTGCATGTATTAAATTATGGGCGTGATCAAAAAGTTAACTTTCTTCAAAATGCAAACACTCTTCAGCGTGGATGCAAAGGTAGCTTATGCCGAACGGTGGGCGTCGTTCCACTCATCACGAAATTTCAATTGCAACAGTGGACACAAGTTCATCTTCTCAACCAAGGGCTGTAAGTATAATTCTTTTAGACCCAGCTATTGATTCTTATCACTAACAGTTGTTTTAGCTCGTGACATTCATCGATGGATCGAATACATATAATCATGGACACTGACCTTGATCACCTGTTATTGGTTAGAATTCCTCAATTTCGTCATCACTTCATACATGTTCAAATCATTATCAAATTCTTTTAGAATGAAGTATGTTAATAAGATAACAAGATCGAAATATTGCATCGTATATCAAATTGTGGGGTTAATTATAGATTTAACCCCCGTCACAATGGGACATCGAGTAAGATGTGGATATCTTTTTACAATATTATCTCTAAAGTGGACGTGGATTTACATTTATATTGTGGATACGAGTATGGGAGTGGGAGTAGAATTATATTACAAAAATATACATATAATTGTAGAAAGTGGATACAGATTTATGTTTCGAAAGTAAAAGTGAATTTATTTTTGCGCCGTATAATGCAGACGTGAAAGTAGATGTAAATTTACTGTTGTACCGTATAATACGGACGTCAAAGTCGACGTGGATTTATATTTTGTACCGTGAAATGCGGACGTAGATTTATATTTTGAACTGTGAAAGTGGACTTGGATTTATTTTTCTGCACCCTGAAAGTGGATGTGGATTTACATTTTTGCACCATGGGAAGTGGACATGATATAGACACCCACCTTAAAATGCGGGTATTTCAAAATTCAAATTAGGCACCCACCTTAGAATGCGGGTATGTCAATGTTCAATTTAGGCACCCACCTTAGAATGCAGGTATGTCAATTTCAATCCAGGCACCCACCTTAGAATGCGGGTATTTCAATGTTCAATTCAGGCACCCACCTTAGAATGCGGGTATTTCAATGTTCAAATTAGGCACCCACCTTAGAATGCGGGTATTTCAATGTTCAATTCAGGCACCCACCTTAGAATGCGGGTATTTCAATGTTCAAATTAGGCACCCACCTTAGAATGCGGGTATGTCAATTTTCAATTTAGGCACCCACCTTAGAATGCGGGTATGTCAATTTTCAATTTAGGCACCCACCTTAGAATGCGGGTATTTCAATGTTCAGTTCAGGCACCCACCTCCGAATGCGGGTATCTTATATTTCAAGTTCAGGCACCCACCTCCGAATGCGGGTATCTTATATTTCAGTTCAGGCGCCCACCTCCGAATGCGGGTATCTTATATTTCAAGTTCAGGCACCCACCTCCGAATGCGGGTATCTTATATTTCAGTTCAGGCGCCCACCTCCGAATGCGGGTATCTTATATTTCAGTTCAGGCGCCCACCTCCGAATGCGGGTATCTTATATTTCAAGTTCAGGCACCCACCTCCGAATGCGGGTATCTTATATTTCAAGTTCAGGCGCCCACCTCCGAATGCGGGTATCTTATATTTCAAGTTCAGGCACCCACCTCCGAATGCGGGTATCTTATATTTCAGTTCAGGCGCCCACCTCCGAATGCGGGTATCTTATATTTCAAGTTCAGGCACCCACCTCCGAATGCGGGTATCTTATATTTCAAGTTCAGGCGCCCACCTCCGAATGCGGGTATCTTATATTTCAAGTTCAGGCACCCACCTCCGAATGCGGGTATCTTATATTTCAGTTCAGGCGCCCACCTCCGAATGCGGGTATCTTATATTTCAAGTTCAGGCACCCACCTCCGAATGCGGGTATCTTATATTTCAGTTCAGGCGCCCACCTCCGAATGCGGGTATCTTATATTTCAAGTTCAGGCACCCACCTCCGAATGCGGGTATCTTATATTTCAGTTCAGGCGCCACCTCCGAATGCGGGTATCTTATATTTCAAGTTCAGGCACCCGCCTCCGAATGCGGGTATCTTATATTTCAAGTTCAGGCACCCACCTCCGAATGCGGGTATCTTATATTTCAAGTTCAGGCACCCACCTCCGAATGCGGGTATCTTATATTTCAAGTTCAGGCGCCCACCTCCGAATGCGGGTATCTTATATTTCAAGTTCAGGCACCCACCTCCGAATGCGGGTATCTTATATTTCAGTTCAAGCATCCACCTCCGAATGCGGATATCTTACATTTCATTCAGGCACCCACCTCCGAATATGGATTCAACTTTCGAAACAGGGGCTGCAAGTGTAACTTCTCCAACCCTGCCTTATTTACATATATTTCTTTATTGCTAACACTTGTTTTTAGCTGATGGCTTTTGACAATATCAAAGTTGGCATCACACATCAAATCGTGGAACTATTTCTTCGGCAGCGAACTGGGGCAATTTGTCGGGAAGGATAATCAGACTTCCCAACACGGGTCAAAGATCTACCTCGAACACTCGTCTCTAATTACAAGCATTCTCTTGCGTTCCAGCAATTCAATGTTCAGAATTCTCAAGTTTCTATCATAATACCCAGTTTGTCACAATTCAACACTGGACAATATTTTGCAAGCTTCGCGCCAATCGGGGTTCAAGTGTCGTAAGTATCCCAGAACTACACTCGACCTGATTCTCGTACAGCCCGAGATATGTAGGCAACTCAGAGACCGGAGTTCGGTCATAATCCTCTCAGATTTCCTTTAGCCGGGACAAAATAGGCTATTGAGTCAACGTCTTTGCCCGACAACTCTTTTCATCATTACCGGGCAAAGAGGGACAAGTTGTTGACACCCAATTTTGTCCCGTCTCTCTGCCAAAATACCTATTTTTAAGCTTCTAATATTTTTTGGAAAAAATAAAAAAATATATATTACGTTTACTATAATTATTAGCCTCTTATCAATACCGCTATTGTATCATTCTATCAATTATTATTATTTACCGTATTTTTATTATTATTATTATTATTATTATTATTATTATTCACAATTTTTATCATTTCAGTATTTTTACCAGCTTACGCACACACGTCGCATTTATCTTTGTATAATTAAATAATAGTATTTATCTTACTGTGGATTTTCGGAATATTATTGCACGGCTAGTACAACGCCATTTTTTCTTATCCAAGCGTTGAAGATTGCATATTTTGTATTGAGAAATATTTAACACAAGTTATTTAAACAAATATTTTATTTAAATTTAGAAGCCAAACTATTCTTTGCACTCAGTCCGTATTTTTACTTACCGGACCCCAAATCAAAGTCCGATTAACCCCTAATATTTTTTGGACTAGTCCATATCTCTTATCTCAATTTTTGGAATAATTCGTGTTTGAATTTATTAGTCTATTCTTTTAATACCCAGTCTAAAAATTGACCCATTCCATTTACGGACTGGTCCGACCCATTTTCAAGAAAATAAGGGAACCCTAAAAAGGGTTCCCCTTCATTTCTCCTCTTCGCCTTCGCCGCACCCCACCTTTCCTCCGCCTCCCTCTCTCATTTCTTTCCCACCTCATCACCGCCGCTTCCCCTCTCCACCGCTCTTCCATCGCCGCCTCCTCATCCAGCCAAACACCCCTGACACCCCACTTCCCTCTGCTCCCTTCGTCTCCCATCTCCCCCACGTTACCCCCACTACTTTTCCGACATCATCACACCCATATCCATCATCTCCACTCACGCCCGACATCTCCACTCCTCACTGCCATTCCACTTCATCGTGTCGCTCCTCTGTTCCACTCCATCCTCACCACGTGACCCCCATCCCGCACCCATACCTCTGACACCACGTGACCATCATCTCCACCACACCCATACCCCCACGTGCTCTGACATCACCACGTTACTTCTCCCTCTGTTCCTTTCGCCATTTTTGTCTTGAACCCAAAACCCTATAAAATGGGGTTGATTCATCGATAAAGAGGGGGGATTTTTTTGGATTCAGCAAAAAATTCCCAAATAGCCGATTTTCTTTCAGTTCAAGAAATCCTCTGCGAAATATTTTGTTTAGTTGTCACAATATCGCAAAAATATCGAATCAAAAATATTTAAACAATTTTTTCGTCTACTCTGCGTTTGTCGCGAATTCGAGTCTCGCGGCATCAAATTTGAAGTGTTCGAGTGTAAATCGAAGACTCGCACCCACTTCGCTGCGCCCGAAGAAGGTAACCTTTTCTCTTTAAACCATTTTGCTCATAGTCTGGTCTACATATGTGTGTGCTCTGTTTGGCGTTTTAGAGGAACTCGTCTTAATTTGTCTTGTGTACTGATTTTATTTTTCCTGTTTATTATGTATTTGTTAATGTTTGTGATTGATTGTTAAAATTAATGGCTAGTTTAGCATTGTTAGCAGCTTTAGCATTATAAGTCTGTTCTGTTTAGTTTAATATAGTGTCGTTTGCTTATATGTCAGTTTAGCTGCTATTGAATTATTATCTTAATGTAGTCCAGTTTTCAGTCTGGTGTTAATTTTGGTCGTTATGATTTGTCTTTAAATATGTTGTTAGCTCTTATGTGAGTTTGGATATCACTAAACCATGTGTTTATGGATGCTGTCTAGTACCTTATTTGAATGATGCTCATGTTTAATCCATTTTAGTCATGTATTCTCATGTGATCAGGTCATGCTTAAATGATAATTTCCTCACATGCCTACTAGTTTTGAGCCTAAGTTTGCCTGTACATTTAACTGTTGTCACTTGTTATACTACATGTTTGTTAGTATGTTTATTAGCTGATAGTTTCGTATACCCTGTTTGGTACAATAGCATGCTTAAAGATCAGTTCGCTATGAGGTTCTCTCTTGCTCGACCCTTGTTTGAGTTTAAACCATTACAAAGGGGAACTCATTAATCCATGTATCTTGTATGCGATTGAGAGTATTTTTTTATTGCGCATGATACATGTCTACTGCTTTACATGAATTAAAACTGCTTGCATCTCACCATTAATAGACTTTAAAGTTAAAATATATACAGGTTTGTTTAGGACCTGTCTGAACTAGGACTTCGAATCATTTTGTGATAGTTTGTTGAATAAGATTTCACTAGTAGATGGCTAAATAATGGATTCTCTTCTTTTCAAAAAGGGTCAACATGGTTCTTTGAAACTGTTTGGATTGCCCTATGTTCAGTTAACTTGTTTGCATTACGTTTGATTAACTCCTGTAAAAAATGAGTTTCAAAATAAAGGATGAGACTAGGAAAAGGGTTAAGTTCAATAATGTTCTTGTTGTTTGATTTTCTCGGTATGATTTGGTCTTCTTAGTCCTAATTTCTCTTTTATTGTCATCTGGACACATCATTTAATTTAGATTGTTGTTGGATGTGGTTCCTAATTAGCTCGAACTGGATAGCGACTCTAAATAAGCATGCTTATAGTCTTTTTTTTTCCCTGAATCTGTTTGTTGGTATTTTTGTGTTTTTTCCGAATCTATTTTGTAAGCATTCGTGAGGAAATTGCATTCCAGTTGTGTGTTATTAAAAGACAAAGTTGCTGACCCATTTTGATATTCTTCAGCAGTGTATTATCTAAATTAAAAGAACATCCCTCTTACATAAAAGGTTTTAAAATGTACCTCCAAGTTTAAAACAGATTTTTATCATATGATCTTTTAACAAAGGGTACAAGTTTCTTCGATTAGCAAATGTCGTGATTCTGATTTCATCGCTAGATATAACGGAAGTACGTTGTGTCTTCTATACTTGTTCGAAATTTCATACGCTTTCACATCATAGGCATACATAGTATGTATACATAATTTACTGATTTGTTTCAAGTTTGCGTTTTACATGGTTAACTTACTTATTGATCATGTATTAATCCTTTTCTTTCGTTTTTTTTTTATGCATGACTATCGCGTACGAGTTCGCTCGGACTCGTCTCCTTCCACATTGGGCGTTGGGCCAAAAGCCCAGCATGATCTCTCTCTGTCCAGCCCCCTATCCGCAGTGAAAAAATGAATTCTAGGCCAAGCCCAATAGACGTGAACAGCCCACAGCATGTTTAAAAAATGGGCTGAGCCCACTCCCATCAGCAGCCCAGATTATAGCAGTCTTAAAAATGGGCTGAGCCCATTTAACTTATTTACCCCTCTATTCTATCTTTTTGCATTTTAATTTGTATTATGCAACTAACTCTTTGCTTGTTCTGTTAATTTAGATAAACCTTAGCAGAATTAGTGGGTTAGTTGAATGGGACGGGTAGTTAATATTTCATTTTGTTAGAATACTTGATTTTTTTTTATAGCATACTCGGAGTAAAAGGAATCATGTTTGGCTACTGTAGAATATCGCTTTGAGAAATGTCACTAATATGCAAACATGAACTCTAGTATATGTTATAAATAGCTCTTCAAGTTTGGAATCAACCATATATTTTTTAAATTAAGCATAGTTAATAAAGGGTAATGGAAAAGAGAAAGAAAACTCCATCTTGTCTAAACTGCAAAATCAATTCGTTTCAAGTATTAAAACGTCGCAACCTGCATTTTCTTCTGTTTATGTGCAAATTATTATATTTTGGCAAATTTATTTTAAATAACACTTTTTAAAGCCATAGCAATATTTATAAGATTATTTCTTTTAAATAGCATTATCATATTTTTAAAAGCATTAGTAACATACGTAAGTTTATTTCAAATAACCTTATCATTTAAAGCTTTAGAAATATTTACAAACCTTATTTTTAACAGCTTATATTTTCCTTTTAAAACGTTAGCCCTATTGCAAACCAATTTCTTAAAATCCAAATGCCACATTTACATCTTTAATTTTAATTAATTAACCTAAGTTTGGTCGGATAACCGTAAGTTAACGGATTCTAAAGGATGCCTAACCCCTTCCCTTTAGGATAATATAGAGCCCTTACCTAGAATTACACTGGTTAAGCAGACTATTAATTGAGGTTTAGTTTTAACTTTGCCTTAGTTAACATTTAGGTGTCCTAATTCACCGTTAAATTAATTAGGTGGCGACTCCTTAAATAAAATAAACAGGAATCACCAATATGTCATACTCCCAAATCAACCCGGTTAAAATGGGGTGTGACATTCACCACCACAAAAATGGCCGACTTCGGCTCAGTTATGGCCTATTATAGTAGGCTCAAGTCTCTCGCGGATCAGCTTGCCAACGTGGGGTCGCCGGTGTCCGACCAACGTCTGGTCTTGCGCCTCCTTGCAGGCTTACCGGAGACATATGCACACTTTGTCACCACCATCCAACAGAAGGATGTGCTGCCCTCTTTCTCTGAAGTGTGCTCCAGACTCAAGCTCGAAGACGCCGCAGCCAAGGAATGTGCCCGCGATTCTAGTCCCGCGGCTCTGCTTGTTGATGATGATACTCCCTCCCCGCCACCTGGCGGAAACACTAATTCAACTAACCGTCGTGATAATAATCGTGGCAGGAATTCCAACAGGAACAAGGGAAAGGGGAACAACAACAACACCAACCGCGGGAAATCCGGCGGCGGCAGACAGACCAGCCACGGTCAGTGGTCGACGGGACAGCCACCGATAGGGGGCTACTATTGGCCAGCCTGGCCGCCCCAGCAATGGCCACTGCCCCTGCCCGTATCCGACCAGACCGTGGCAGCAACGTCCCACCACACCGCGGCCCGGCAGCGGCATTCTCGGTGCTGGTCCATGGCCTCAGCAGGCCTATTTCATGCATGGTCCGACGTATTCTGCGTACACTCCAACAGACGTGGAGGCAGCCATGCACACTCTGTCCATGCATCAACCGGATGATAATTGGTACATGGACACCGGAGTGACTTCCCACATGACTGCCAACTCAGGTACTCTCACATCTTATTTTAATTTAAGCAATAATTCTGGAATCATTATTGGTAATGGTAGCACTATTCCAATTCGTGGCTATGGTCATACATCTCTACCCCCACCTAATCCCCAATTACGTCTCCAACATGTCTTGCATGCTCTAAAACTCATTAAAAACCTTATTTCCGTACGTAAATTCACTAAGGACAATAATGTTTCTGTTGAGTTTGATCCTCTTGGGTTTTCTGTGAAGGATTTACCGACGGGGAGCCGCCTAATGAGATGTGAGAGCACCGGGGAATTGTATCCTATCACTGCCACAAAACGGACCACTCCACCATCCACCTTCATTGCCGCATCACCTAGTTTGTGGCATTTCCGACTCGGCCATCCGGGAAATACTATCCTTAGTTCTCTTCGTAGTAATGCCTTAATTGAATGTAATAGGGCCCGAACTTCTTTTTGTACCTCTTGTCCTTTGGGGAAACATGTTAAATTGCCATTTTATGATTCATTGTCATCTACTACTATGCCATTTGATATCATTCATAGTGATTTATGGACATCTCCTGTTTTAAGTTCTAATGGGCACCGCTATTATGTTTTCTTTCTTGATGATTATAGTAATTTTCTTTGGACTTTTTCAATTTCTAACAAGTCCCAAGTTTATTCCACTTTTCTATCTTTAAAGGCATTAATACGGACTCAATTCGAAAGAGACATTAAAAACATTCAATGTGACAATGGGCGGGAGTTCGCCAATAGGCATTTTCAATCTTTTTGCGCCTTCAATGGTTTATATTTCCGATTTTGTTGCCCCCATACCTCTCCTCAAAACGGCAAAGCGGAAAGAAAAATTAAATCCATTAACAACATAGTGCGCACTCTTCTTGTCCACTCCTCCATGCCCCCCTCATTTTGGCATCATGCTCTCCAAATGGCCACATACCTCAATGTCCTTCCCACCAAAGTCCTTGGGTATAAATCACCAACACAAGTTCTCTATCAACGAACCCCCTCCTATTCTCATCTCCGGGTTTTTGGGTGTCTATGCTATCCACTTTTCCCATCTACAACTATTCATAAGTTGCAAGCAAGATCCACCCCGTGTGCATTTTTGGGCTATCCGTTGAATCATAGAGGATATAAATGTTATGATTTATCCACCAACAAAATCATCATATCAAGGCATGTCATCTTTGAGGAAACTCAATTTCCCTTCTCAAAATTGCACTAGTATTATGCTGCTAGTGAGATACCTACTTTGTATATAATGACTTTCATACATCAATACAGATCACGGATTGATTTCCTACAGTAACTATCAACAAAGATGGAATGATGGGTCTCCTAGCCAAGAATAAAAGGATTAATCATAATTAGCAAATAAAATATGCTTCTTTCTCATTGAAGCACAAAGTTTTCCTAGATGCATGATTGAAAATTTTCTTTTTTTCTAAAAACATTAATTCAGATGGTGAAGTGTTTCTTTGTTTTTATCAAATGCTTTTATCATTTTAATAGCTATCTCGCTGAGATTTGTACTGTCTTAAAATTCTTTGTAATTATGACCCATACACCATCCATGTGTTGGATAAAGAATACTCATGTGAATTTTATGCTATCCCTTTATTGAGGTTCTTTCCATGACAATTTCAGTAGTACACTACACCATTGAAAAATGGAGCATTTTAACCCAAGCACCAGCAAATCAGCAATGGCCCCAAGTGCTGGGCTGTCCAAGAAAATCCATAGAAAGATATAATTTGGGATACATATCAAACTAATACTCCCTCCGTCTCAATTTATGTGATATATTTTGACTAGGCACAGAGTTTAAGAAAGAAATAAGACTTTTGAAACTTGTGATCTAAAACAAGTCATAGATATTTGTGTGGCTAGAAATCATTTCATCAAGGGTAAAGGAGAAATGTTAAGTTAAATTATTTTTAAATATATTGATTTAACAAATAAAAATGAGTTGAGCTTATAAATAAGCAGGTTAATGGTGAATCGAGGGGTCAAGAGCCTAATTCGATCCCCGCATCATACTTTGTTAATAAGAGGTTAACTGTTTGCTAGTGATTAAGCTTAACCATGTACAGGAAGAGTGAGGACACACATTGTTCGGTGAGTAAAAGATGATAAAATGTCGATTCCAGTGTCTCCTAGGAGGCGCCGTGCATCGTGTATACACTCGGTATCCAACTTCTCGTAAATGATAAGACAATGGAAGACCCTTACATAAACAGCCCTTATGTGTGGTGGGGTATCTTCATATAAAATGGGACAGATAAAATACGTAAAAGGTTTGTTCGTTTGACACAAGATCATTTTCTAAAACCATAGATTCACTTCATTTATTATACAAATTACATAGTATTTCCCTTTATGTATACAGAAGTAACACTCTCTCCTTCCATTATTACTAGTTTTGCAAGTGTGTACTTTTTAAGTGCCAGAATTTTTAGACTTGAGGAAAGATCCACTTTTGGTTATCTCACGTAAAGGCTTATCAGTAAATCTGATAATGTTGTAAATCCAAGCACCAGCTATGGCCCCAAGTGTTGGGCTGACCAAATAAATCCATAGGCCTCTGTAACGGCTTGACACTATTGCTGGGCCCAAACTCCTTGCTGGATTCATTGATGCACCTGATATTGGCCTGTCCACCACAACTCATTAGTATTACTTCAAAAAAAAAAACTGGTACTTAAAAAGCTGGTCATATATTAACTACAATCAGATCTCTGTATAACAGTCATTCTCTATAACAATCATGTTTTTTGTGGAACCTATCTTCCATGATATGTTTATGTTTTCTATAACAGCATTTCGCTATAGCATCCAAAATAATATTGAAACAAGCGACCCTGTTATGTAGAGGTTTGACTGTCTTAGAAACTATTGTATATGAAGGAAATAAGAGTGCGTAGGATTTTCATTGTATATGACTGTGAAGTGTTAAAAGTAGAAATACAGATAGTGCATCTAAAACTGAGTGATATTTTAATTTTTAAGAGAATTTTACGTAATTTACTTGTGGTTCATCTATAGATAAAGAGGATCGAGGAGGGTAAACACGTATCCACATTACTGTTTGCACCAATTCGATAGATGTATGCCATCTGTCTATACATAGATTTTGTTTACTCCATCGTGGTTAATTAATATATAACTCACTTCTTTGGATCACCTAATCATGTTAAGTTGGTCTGATTAACTATAAACACCTGCTTGCAAATAAATTTTTACAAAGAAGCCGCCCTACTCCACTTCCAATTTGGACAAAAATAGATGTATTGCACTTTGTAGAAATAGCAATTATTAGAAATAACGTTTATTAGTCATTTTTGGCCGTGACTTTAGAAAATAATATCACAAAAAATAGTTATTGTCATGGAGTTTTAAATTTGTAAATTTAGAATTTTAATTTGAAATTTGAAATTTTTTGACAATATTTATTTCAAACACAGAACTTGAAAAGTGACTATTTGTGAACTTCACCTCATTTCTAAGTTCTTTGAAGATCCATGCACACAAAAGAAACTGTTTTTTTTTTTTTTAATATAAAAAAATTTATCTGAAATAAAGCAATTCAAGAAAGAGTAATTACCCGCTAAACATCACATTAAGCAAAATGGTTGCCCCCACTGCAAGACCAGCAAGTTCTCCAATCTGCATATCATAAATATAACAAAATGATAAAATTATCGAATAAATATGATTTTCAAGAATCCCTATGTAGTTTTGTTTATTCAACTAAATTACTTCCAAAAAAAAAAAAAGAGTTCATTAATTAAAGTCACCATCTTGTGATTAATTTAATGATATGAGAATTTGACAGCTATACTTACTGTACGTCGATGCTGCAAATGGAAATTAAATATAGTTAACACATTTGTGATAATTGAAAACTTAGATGTAATCGAGTTCACAAGTCTATTGATTACGAACTAGCTGGATTAGCTATATTCCAAATTTTGTTTTAAATGGGATTAGAGCTGAAAATATTATTTTTAATCGATTCATCCTCTTGTTAAGATGAAACATAAAATCTAATAGGGGAGGTTCAAATTTGTTCTTGTACAATTCGAAATTGTTTAATATGCCCAATTTCAGTTTTAGTTCATCCATACCGTTGTTGTTAGTAAATCGACTCATATTTGTCATTGTCCTTAACATAACTCCAGCATGAAATGAGTGAATTACACGTGTTTAAATTTACCACTCAATTTCCCTATAGTTTATAATTGCCCTCATATCAGAGTTCCATAGGAGTTAAATGCAAAAACGAGAGTAATATTAGACCAAATATGCTTGAGAGTGCCAAATTTGACCCTTTTTTCTTAAAATCTAATCTTTCGTTCTATTTTAGAACATATTTTCCATCTTAGTCCCTCTCAAAGGGAATATCATACATCATTATTTGGGAATACTTTTAACTTTAAACTATTAATTTTACCCTTACAATGAGAACTTTATAACCACACAAATATATATGACTTATTTTAGACAATAAGTTTCAAAAAACTTTCGTTCTTTTTAAAACTTCGTGTCCAGATAAATACCGTCACATAAATTAGGACAGAGAAAGTATATCGAGAGGGTACTTACAGCTCGATTGTCAGTTGCAACGCCGGAGATGACAAACATGAGATAAAAAGTAATTATAAATTCGATGACAAAAGATTGAAAATCGGAGCCGGAAGGTAGGGTTCCGGCAAAGTGATCGTGTTTTCCGGTAAATATTAGACGTAAAGTTCCACTTGCTAGTGTTGCTCCAAGAACTTGAGCTGCAACATAAGCTGGTACCTGAAGAAAAAAGAAAAAATATTATACTATATTTATGAATTTAAATACTATGATGTGACAGTATAATTATAAGCAATTATCTATGATCATATGTACTGATCACAAGGTCTACAATTTTTTTAAATCCACATAGGGCATGATTGAAAGAAAAAGCTAGTGATGAAATAATAGTTTAGAGAGCTGTGCACAACATAATCTTCTTTAATATTCCAACTAAATAAACTGACAATACAGCTTGTAACTACTTGGGATTCTACGTAATGCAAAACAACACTTATTATGGACCGGAGAGAGTTTTTTTTTTTTTTTTTAAAGGCTTAATGCTGTGCGACCCCGTAAACTTGTTCCTATTGAATTCCTAAACTTATCCTCAAGTGTTTATCAAATACAATCCGACTTACATAGTATTCCATCTTCAATGTAGCAACATGCTAATATATATATTCTAATTTAATTATGCCATCTTTTAGCTAAGATTAGCAGCAATTGAGAGGAAAAAAAAGAGTAGCTCTTAATTAGGCTCGTAGTGGAGGAGTAGAACCACCAGAAACCGACACATTCATAACCTAAAGAATAGCTTACTACATGTCTAAAATATTGCTTCACATTCATTTCTCTAATTTAATTTATGC